>NW_027256883.1:208586717-208681717 GCF_029215685.1 Pituophis catenifer annectens | reverse complement strand
CTATATATCTCACCCAACAAAAATGACCTTTGTTGTTAGTTGCAAAGTCGTGTCCGACCCATTGCAACCCCATGGACAACGTTCCCCCAGGCCTTCCTGTCCTCTACCATCCTCTGGAGTCCATTTAAGCTCACGCCGACTGCTTCAGTGACTCCATCCAGCCACCTCGTTCTCTGTTGTCCCCTTCTTCTTTTGCCCTCAATCTTTCCCAGCATTAGGCTATTCTCCAGTGAGTCCTTCCTTCCTTCTCATTTGGTGGCCAAAGTATTTGAGTTTCATCTTCAGGATCTGGCCTTCTAAGGAACAGTCAGGGTTGATCTCCTCTATGACTGACCGGTTTGATCGCCTTGCAGTCCAAGGGACTCGCAGGAGTCTTCTCCAGCACCAGAGTTCAAAGGCCTCAATTCTTTGGCGCTCAGCCTTCCTTATGGTCCAACTTTCACAGCCAGACATTGCAACTGGGAAAACCATCGCCTTGACTATATGCACTTTTGTTGGCAGGGTGATGTCTCTGCTTTTTAGCAAGCTATCTAGATTTGTCATAGCTTTCCTCCCCAGGAGCAAGCGTCTTTTAATTTCTTGGCTGCAGTCCCCATCCTAGAAAAATAAATCTACCTCCATTTCTTCCCCATCTATTTGCCAGGAATTGAGAGGGCCGGATGCCATGATCTCAGTTTTCTTAATGTTGAGTTTCAAGCCAACAAAAATGACTTTATTTCACTCTAATCCTCATCCTTTCTTGCCCCTCACAATTATTGGAGTATCTACAGCAAAGAGCACCTACATAAAGCTTCAGAAGAAAACAAGAAGTAAAAGAAGGTATAAAGGACAAGAATCCAAATGATGGATGGACTCACCTGTTCGGCCAATGACAGATACAGGGTCACTCTCTCCTGCAGCGTAGACTGCAATTACGATTACTGTATAAACTCTAGCAGGCAGGAGAGAATGGAGAACAATGGACTGGATCCTGCCAGAGACTGTGATCTGTGGAAAGGAGAACATAACACTTTTACAACCTAAGCAAGGTGATGTGATTTTAAGACTCAAACAGGACAATTACTGTAACAACTGAATAATTGAAGGCAGGACAAGAAGCAATGGATGCAAAGCTTTCAAGGAGAGAAGCAATCTAGAACTAAGGAGAAATTTTTTGACAGTTTTTGAGTTGAATTTATATTTACCGACAAAGAAATAAAGGGAGACAAGTATAGATCTATTTCAAGCTATTTAGCTCTCGTCAGCTAGCCATACCCTTCTGGGATTTGAACCTGGGTTACTTATATATTAGGCAGGGGTGGGCTTTAAAAATTTTAGCAAAGGGTTCTCTGCCTGGTTGCTGGGTAGGCATGGCCATGGTGGGTATGGCCTGCACCATGTCAGGTGCAGGAGCCGACTAGGCCATACCCTAGGCGTTTTTGCCCTCCCCGGGCTATGGAGGCTTTCCTCGAGCCTCCAGAAGGGCGAAAATGGCCCCCCCAGGCTCCAGAGACCCTCTGAATGCTGGAAACAGGCCCATTTCTGGCCTTCCTGAACTTCCGGTAGACCCGTTTTTCGCCCTCCCCGAGCCTCCGTGAGCATCCTGCACTTACCTGCATCCAAAATGGGCCGCGTGGGGATTCCTGGGAGGGGAGGGGCGGGGTGAGCAGGGCCAGCCAGGAGTGGGATTTGGGGGTTCTCCAAACTGCACAGAATCTTAGCTAGAGGTTCTCCCAAACCCCTGCGAACCCCTGCGAAACCCCAGCAGGCCACCCCTGATATTGTAGTTGTTAGTTGCGAAGTCTTGTCCAATCCCGGAATACTGCAGCCATTGTAAATACATGCTAAAAACGTCCAAATTTGGATCACATGACCATGGGGTCGTAAGTAGGAGGACCGTTTGGAAGTCATTCTTTTCAGTGTCGTTGTAACTTCAAATTGTCACTAGATGAAATGGTTGCAAGTCGAAGACTTCTTATATCCAATGTTATCAGGGACCTATTCGTGCTCCTGTTTCTGGCACAAGACAATTTGTGAAATAGTTTAGTGAGACACTGTGTCTGATCCATAATCCTCCAGCAAAGGGTAACGCTTATCCAGAAATTGGAATCCAATTCTCCTTGATTGAAATTTATTATGCTATCAAGTCCGCACAGTAAGAGGTGAGACTGGGAGAACCATTTTAAAATTTTTCTTCAATTATAAAATCTAGGGTTTGACCTTGAATCGGTATCTCTCTGTTTATTTCTTCTTATACATGGTGGAAGTCCCTCGGAAAAGACACTTTAAAAATAATAACAGAATAACAGAGTTGGAAGGGACCTTGGAGGTCTTCTAGTCCAACCCTCTGCTTAGGCAGGAAACCCTACACCACTTCAGACAAATGGTTATCCAACGTCTTCTTAAAAACTTCCAGTGTTGGAGCATTCACAACTTCTGGAGGCAAGTTGTTCCACTGATTAATTGTTCTCAGTGTCGGGAAGTTTCTCCTTAGTTCTAGGTTGCTTCTCTCCCTGATTAGTTTCCACCCATTGCTTCTTGTCCTGCCCTCAGGTGCTTTGGAGAATAGCTTGACTCCCTCTTCTTTGTGGCAGCCCCTGAGATATTGGAACACTGCTATCATGTCTCCCCTAGTCCTTCTCTTCATTAAACTAGACATACCCAGTTCCTGCAACCTGTTCTTCATATGTTTTAGTCTCCAGTCCCCTAATCATCATTGCTGCTCTCCTCTGCACTCTTTCTAGACCCTCCACATTATAATAATAATAATGTTTCTTTAAAATGTAGAAAGGGGGCTATATTTCCATTTTAACAGCTCACATGCATTAATACAGGTAACCTTAGACTTAACAACCATTCCTTTAGTAATTGTAGTAAATTCCTTTAGTAATTTAGTAAAAAGAGCCTTTGTGGCGCAGCAGACTAAAGCACTGTTAAGTAACACCAGCTGCCTGCAATTACTGCAAGTTCAAATCTCACCAGACTCAAGGTTGACTCAGCCTTCCATCCTTTCGAGGTAGGTAAAATGAGGACCCGGTTTGTGGGGGCAATAAGCTGACTTTGTATAAAAAAGAAGACTGCTTGGGGAGGGGGGTCGAAAGCCCTGCTAAGCAGGTATATACAAAAGTATGAAGGCTATTGCTTAAAAGCATTGTAAGCCGCCCTGAGTCTCCGGAAAAGGGTGGCATATAAATCAAACCAATAAATAAATAAATTGTTCAAAGTTACAATAGCACTGAAAAAAGTGGCACATGACCGTTGCTTTGGAGAAATAGGTTGAACTTGGATGAAATGTGGTTTTACCAAGACATTATCAAGTGATATTAACACTTCACATGATCTTGATTCTATCCCTCTGTTAACCAGAAATTCAAACAAAGGTTAGATTGGTCCTGACCTCTTTGAAGACAGGTTTTTGCCATCTGGGTTGACGATCCAGTTGTGGTGCAGAGCTCATTGAACGGATATGGTGAGTGCTGTGGATGTTTCTGGTAACTCAGCTAATGTATTATGGTTTTAATATGGTTTTGACATGCTTTTATGTATTTGGGCTTCTTTTACTTGTGTTTTGTTGCTTTTATTGATGTGTTAATTATTGGAAACTGCCCAGTCACACATATGTGGCGGGGAGCTATACAAATGGAAGGAAGGGAGGGAGGGAGGGAGGAAGGGAGAGATGGGAAGGAAGGAAAAAGAGATGGGAAGAAGGCAGGGAGAGTGAGGAAGATTTTTAGGAGGGAGGGAGGGAGCGAGGAAGAAAAGGAAGGAAAAAAAGAAGGAAGGAGGGAGGGAGGGCGAGATGGGAAGGAAAGAAAAAGAGATGGGAGGGAGGGAGGGAGGGAGGGAGGAAGGAAGGAAGGAAGGAAGGAAGGAAGGAAGGAAGGAAGGAAGGAAGGAAGATTTTTAGGAGGGAGAGAGAGAGGGTGGGAGGATGAAAGTGGGGAAGGAAGGATGGATGGATGGATGGATGGAAGGAAAGAAGGAAGGAAGGAAGGAAGGAAGGAAGGAAGGAAGGAAGGGAAGATGGGAGGGGGGAGGGAGGAAGATTTTTAGGAGAGACGGAGTGAGGAAGAAAAGGAAGGAAGAAAAGAAGCAAGGAAGGAAGGAGGGAGGGCGAGATGGGAAGGAAAGAAAAAGAGATGAGAAGAAGGGAGGGAGAGAGAAGGAAGGAAGGAGGGAGGGAAGGCGGGAGGAAGGAGGGAAGAAAGATTTTTAGGAGGGAGAGAGAGAGAGGATGGGAGGGTGAAAATGGGGAAGGAAGGAAGGAAGGAAGGAAGGAAGGAAGGAAGGAAGGAAGGAAGGAAGGAAACCAGCAAGTCACCACACATAGCTCTCATTACTAGATTTCTCCATGATTTTGCCCGAAGATATTTTCCATCTATATCTAGATTTCCATTAAATACCAAACTTTGAACCCATGTGATGGGAATTGGGTCTTGCCTGGCCATTCTGCATACCGTTTCCTGCTGCTTGCTGTGACTCCGTTCTGGACTGTAGCTGATTCTGTAGTGCTGAACTGCAGCATCAGGAGGAGTCCAGTGAACCCGAAGGCTGCTGGGGGTCTCCGAATCCACATAGAGATTTGTGGGTGGGTTCTTGGCAGCTGAAAAGGAAGAAAATCCAGAAGAGCAATCTTATGGATGTGAGAACCGAGTTGTATGAAAAGGATGGGCAAAGCTTGGGGAAAGAGTCAAGAGAGATATTAGTCTGGAGTCATTACGTTCCCACAAACAGCCTAATGCCAACCCCTCTTGAATTCCATTAAATCTTAAATACAGGTAGTCCTCAACTTACAACCACAATTGAGCCCAAAATTTCTGTTCCTAAATGAGACATTTGTTAAGTGAGTTTTCTCCATTTTACGACTTCTCTTGCCACAGCTGTTAAGTGAATCATTGCAGGTGTTAAATTAGTAACACGCTTGTTAAGTCAATCTATCTTCTATGTTGATTTTGCTTGTCAGAAGGTCACAAAAGGGGATTACATGACCAAGGAACCGTCATAAATATGAGTCAGTTGCCAAGTGTCTGAATTCTGATTGCCTGACCATGGGGATGCTGAAATGGTCGTTAAGTGTGAAAAATGGTCATAAGTCACAATTTTCAGTGCCATTGTAACTTCGAACGATCATTAAATGAACTATTGTAAATTGGGGACTACCCACAGTGCCAATTTTAGTGCTGACCATTAGTTAACTAGATTCTTGAGTATAGGCATGAGTAATAAATCATCTTATTTAGAATTTAATGTACAGTAGTGGCCAAAATTGTGGAAACCTTTTGGGAAAAGTGTATTTTCTAAAACTAGCTAATAACACTACTTTTTTTGGGAGTAGTACCATAAAATTATATATCAATGGAAAGATAATTTAATCAAGAATGCAATGCAATAACTTTTATGAAGGATTTGCTATTAGAATAGCAGTTATAGTATAAAGAAGGAAAGTGAAACACGTAGAAAAAACGAGATATACAAAAATTATCACCATGTCAGTTAATACTTAGTTGGGTAATCTTTAGCATGAATTACGGCAGAGGTGGGTTTCAGCAGGTTCTGACCAGTTCTGGAGAACTGGTTGTGGAAATTTTGAGTAGTTCGAAGAACCGGTAGTAAAAATTCTGACTGGCCCCACTCCCATCTATTCTCTGCCTCCCAAGTCCCAGCTGATCGGGAGGAAATGGGGATTTTGCAGTAACCTTCCCCTGGAGTGGGGAGGGAATGGATATTTTATAGTATCCTTCCCCTGCCACACCCACCAAGCCACACCCACAGAACTGGTAGTAAAAAAATTTGAAACCCACCACTGAATTACGGCCTTACAACGTCTTCCCATGGAGTGAACCAAGTCTTTTAGTTCTGCTGCTGTTATAATGTGAAACCAAGATTGAATGCTTGCTTCTATTAACTGGGTTTTATTGCTGGGTCACTTTTGACTAACAAGTTTCTTTAGTCGGCTCCATAGATTTTCAATTGGGTTAAGGTCTGGGCTATTCCCAGGCCATTCCAGCAGTGGAATAGGATTATCTTGAAACTCCTAAAAAAAGTGATGTTATTAGCCATCAAACCTCAAAAATACACTTTTCCCAAAAGATTTCCACAATTATGGCCACTACTCTATAGTTTGGATTCTTCATACCTGACACAAGCCCTTCATTTATCCTAAGCCTTCTGTAATTCCCCTTTTACCCTTCCCACTGTCCCTCTATGGTTGAAATTGCTACATTTTCCAATTGTAGGAAATTAATTCAAGAGTATTTCCTACTAATCTCCATCAGTAGAGATCTTTGGCCAAAGACCCAATTCCATTATCTGTTCGGAGACAATATACATTTGCTGATTAACCGTGCAGCCAATAAGACATTTCAGACCCAGATAAATAATACAAATCATTTTTATTGATGCGATACTGATTAAAAATAACCCCACGGAAAATGTGAAACAGAATTTATACTCTCTTGGATAATGTTACGAGCTCCCTCCGGAACCTTGGAAAATAAAAAATGATTTTGCAAGGGCCTCAGAATGTCAAGTAGAAAGTGATAAAACCCCACAAAAAATATTCAAAGAAGGAACACTGGGGGATTTTGCACAGCCAGAAGCTTTCTTGCATTCCGGAGAGGGACTTCTGTTCCTGTAGCTCTTCTGATTCTAATTATACTGATACTAATTTTTATGGTAATTGCATGAATTTTTATGCTCATGCTTTATGTTTGCATTTTGTCTTGAGGTTGGAAGTCACCCAAAAAAAAAAAAAAAAAAAGCAGAAAGATGGGACATAAATGCAATCATCACCACCATTCTGGAGTGGCAGCAGGAATAAATTCCAAATAAATTCAGGAAAAGAGTCATAAACTGATATGGGCTATCAAGGTTGATTCAGCCTTCCATCCTTTCGAGGTAGGTAAAATGAGGACCCGGATTGTGGGGGCAATAAGCTGACTTTGTATAAAATAGAACACCGCTTAGGGGGGCCCAAAAAGCCCTACTAAGCAGGTATATACAAAAGTATGAAGGCTATTACTTAATGCATTGTAAGTCGCCCTGAGTCTCCGGAGGAGGGCAGCATATAAATCGAACTAATAAAATAAATAAATAAATAAATAAATAAATAAATAAATAAATAAATAAATAAATAAATAAATAAAATGTGGGACAAAAATATGAGGGTCATGTATGAAATAGGACAGGGGAGACACGGAGGCACGCAGACGGGGAGAAGTGAAAATGCCTTGGCACATAAAAAACAAGTTCCTTTTGTATATATTTTATTTCATTTTACCCAGATTATTGTGGAGAAAATCTATCTCCATTGATGGCACGTAATCAATTAATCAATCAATCATAAAGCTTTCCATTAAAACATGATTGCCCTGTTAGAGCCTGAAGCAAAGAGAGAACACGAAATAATGATTTTTTTTTTTTTATGAACAAGACCAACAGATTTGAATTAGGAGAATAGCAGCACAAAAATGGCAAGAAGGATGAACATAGTACAGGTAATCCTCAATTTACAACCATTTATTTAGTGACCAACGTTATAACAGCACTGAAAAAAGTGCCATGGCTGTTTTTCATAGTTATGGTTGTTGCAGCATCCCCTTGTGATCAAAATTCGGACACTTGGCAACTGACTCATATTTATGACGGGTTGCAGTGTCCTTTTGTGACCTTCTGACAAGCGAAGTCAATGGGGCAGCCAGATCCACTTAATTACCGTGTTACTAACTGCACTGGTTCCCTTAACAACTATGGCAAGAAAAGTCACAAAGTGGAGAAAACTCACTTAACAACCATCTCACTTAGCGACCAAAATTTTGGGCTCAGTTGTGGTCATAAGTCGAGGACTACATATATATATCAGTTCCTATTTTTCATTCCAGCCACTCATATCAAGAATGATCCTTTGTTTCTGGATTCAGTGGATTCAGTGAATTCAGTGGATTCAGTGGATTCTGAAGTTGAAAATCATCAGATTCCAGATATAGGGAAATCTTATAACCATGTTATGACTAGACACTTTTTGTTATATTGTACAGATGTATCTGCCGGTGAGTTTGATTATCTTTGTAGAGACTTGGACTGAACTTGAGATAAATCTGGTGGATTTGCTGCTACAGGTGATCCTTGATTTACGACTGCAGTTGAGCCTAACATTTCTGTTGCTATGCAGAACGGTTTGTCATGGAATTGCGCAGATGAAATTGGAGACACTAAAATAAACTTGTGTTATCATCCAAAAAGTAACAACACAAGATAGTCAGGAAAATTGTGAGGTAAATTAAACAGTATACAGAACACATAGAAGAAAAAAGGCGGGAAAAAAAGGGAAACTCCCCCTTTATAACCACGGCAACCAATCATAGGGTAGATTGCGTCATGCATGAGTCAGCACTCTCTAATTTAGGGGTGGGGAACCAGGGCCCTTTTATGGCTTGTGGACTTCAACTCCCAGAATTCCTGAGCCAACAATGCTGGCTCAGGAATTCTGGGAATTGAATGCCACAAGTCATAAAGGAGCCATAGTTGGAGCCACCCCTGCTCCAACTAATCAACTATACAACTGTGTGTTTTGGCCTATTGTACACTTTACTGTTCCAGCTACTAAATTCAATATCCTAACACAGTTGTTTTGTGAGTTTTTTCCAAGCACCAGGGGAATCAGATGATCTGGGTGGTTCGAATGAATCTAAACATTCATTGCAAGCTGAAAAACTCTCTACAAGAATCTGAACTACTAACGGTTAAAGCAAATTGGCGGTAGATAAGAGTCAACTGAATTTATGGTGGACTGGACTTGGATCTCTTGTGGGCACAAAGGGATTCGAGACTGATGACATGTTTGACCCCCTCTCTCAAGCTCAGCCAGGTCATCTCCTATAGTTTTGCCTGATTTTACGACCTTTCTTGCCACAGTTGTTAAGTAAATCACCGCAATTGAGGCAGGGTGGCAAAGTAGTTAGAATGCAGTACTGCAGGCTACTTCTGCTGACTGCAATTTGGCAGTTCAAATTTCACCAGGCTCAAGGTTGACTCAGCCTTCCATCCTTCCGAGGTCGGTAAAATGAGGACCCAGATTGTTGGGGGCAATAGGCTGACTCTGTAAATTGCGTACAATGGGCTGTAAAGCACTGTGAAGCAATATACAAGTCTAAGTGCTATTGCTATTGCTAATTGTTCCATTAGTAACATGGTTGTTAAGTAAATCTGGCTTCCCCATTGACTTTGCTTGTCAGAAGGTCGCAAAAGGGAAACACGTAACCCCAGGACACTGCAACCGTCATAAGTATGAGCCAATAACCAAGCATCCAAATTTTGATAACATGACCATGGGGATGCTGCCATGGTTGTAAGTGTGAAAAACAGTCATAAGTCACTTTTTTCAGTGTCGTTGTAACTTTGAATGTTTACTAAATGAATGGTTGTAGGTTGAGGAATACTTGAATTGAAAGCAGGAGAAGCAGAGATACTGGCATATCCAAAATGAAAGCAAAAAAGGATCCTGAATTTGCCACAAACTCTCATTCACAAGTTTTTTCAAACAATCATTAGTTCAACTCTATATGTCCCATGGAGACGATTTTCTAAGTCAGCTATGGTAGCTTGAATTACCAGTTCAGTTTTTAAGGTGAAAACAGGGAATTTGCTTTGCTTGTTTGTTTGATTTATATATCCGCCCAATTTCACATAAGTGATTCTGGGCAGCTTACAATCAAATAGATCAAAACAATAAAAAAAGGAAAAACTAATAGAAAATAAAAATAAACAGAGCAGCTGAAGTGTCATTAAAAAAATCAACAAAATGGTTGGCCATTTTGGTCACATAAACAGGGAAAGTGTCCAGGAATGACTTGGAGGTAAATATTTAAGACTGCCCTCAAAAAAATGGGAGACTTTCTGCTCCATCAATTAAATCTGCATTTGGAAGTGAGCTAAAAAAAATGAATGTGATTCCTGTCACAGAAGACCATTAAACTGGGGTCACCAACCGTTCGGACCTCAGGGACCACTAAATTCATAATTTTAAATCCCGCGGACCACTAATATGATCTGCCTAATGACCGCTGGGTGGGCATGGCTAGATAGTCATGTGACTGGGTGGGCATGGCCAACTCGATGTCACTCACATCGAGGGGCACCTCGACGGCCTCTACTTACCCCTCCCCTCCCAGCCACTCCTCGGCTCCCCGCCCGGGCTCCTTAGGGCCCCAACAGGAAACAGTTTTTGGAGCTTAAACAGCCACCAAGAGAAAGAGTTGGCAAAACAGCTGGCTCAGTTTAAATTGGATCTCACTGAGAAGGAGACTCAGCAGAAATACCTCACTGAGGACTATGAGCATAGGCTTTCCAAGCAGAGGGAAGACCTGCGGGAGTGCAAGGCCAGGTACAGGCTCCTGGAAACTCAGCGGGCTGAGATGGTCAGCCAGTTCCAGGCCATGATGCAATCCAGCAGTGGGTTCTTCCTGGTTCGGCCCGGTTCGGCTGAGCTGATAGCAGTGACGATGTGACATCACCGAACCGGTTCTCTTTGTCTGGGAGCTGGACCCTTCTGCCCGCCCCCGTGTTATTCCTACCTTTATTTCTTCTTTTTTAGCCCAGCTGATAGGTGTGGCAGAGTGAATTGCTGCACCTCATATGGGCAGATACCTAATGCGCTTGTGCAGAGCGCAAGTTTGGTGCGCATGCAAGCGAAGCGAGCAAGCATGTGGCGATCGCGCGCGAAGCATGTGCACGAAGAGAACCAGTAGTAACGCCGGTTGGAACCCACCACTGATGCAGTCCCAAAACATTAAACTACATTGCAATTGTCTATTTTAACAATTCTATACTTGGGTGTGCTTTCGAATAGTGGTGCTGAAGAAGACTCCCTTGAACGGCCCAAGGAGATCCAATCGGTCGATCCTAAAGGAACTCAACCCTAACTGTCCTTTGGAAGGACAGATCCTGAAGCTGAAGCTCAAATATTTTGGCCACCAAATGAGAAGAGAGGACTTGTTGGAAAAGACCCCGATGTTGAGGAAGATGGAAGGCTAAAAGGAGAAGAGGATAGCAGTGGATGAGATGGTTAGATGGTGTCATTGGCACATTGAACATGATTTTGGGCAAACTCCGCGTGACAGTGAAGAAGAGGGGGGCTGGCATCATGTGGTCCATGGGGTCGGAAAGAGTCAGGCATCACTTAGCAACTGAACAATAATTACTTGGGTGGCAAATTACATCCAATTGGACAATGAATCAAAACGTTTTTAGGTATAATTTGGGGAAAGCTGGCCATTGCACTTAAGAAAGTTAGCACCCACTCCCCTCCTAGAAGAATGAAATATTTTAGGAAACATTAAAAAGGCAGAATATTATATTTCCCTAGATGAGAAAAGGAGAAACATGCTCTTGGAAAGCAGCCCCCACCTTTGTTAATAGCCCCAGAAAGACTGGGCCATCTTATCTACAAGACAAAAGGCCTTCAGCTCCAGGGTGATAGGATTAGCCCTCACTCAAGATCCAAACCAGGACAAAACCATTAAGCCATAATAGGAATTGCCCAACACCCTTTCAGAACACAAACCTCTAATTACATCATCACCCAGCAAGATTCAACCAAGCCTGGGACACAGACAGCCTACAGGGTTAGCTGGACCCTGCATAGCCGCCTGAGAATCTGACAACCAATAGGATACATTTCTTACACAGGAACAGGAAGCTCTAGGGCAAGACCCAAGAGAGGGTATAAATATATCTCTCTCACCACTCCATGTGTTCAGCTACCCAGAATCACACGTGCTTGGTGGTTCTGCTTCACCATTAAAACCAATCTTCCAAGCAGCCTCCGTGTTTCCAGTGTCTTTCTCCCCATTTGGAACTGAACCCAGATGGACATTTCTTCCTACAACACTTTGAGTTCAGACAAGGCCATCATTCTTCTCAAGGGGAGATACTTCACTCAGAAAACATTTACTATATTTTTTGAAGTATAAAATGCTCTGGACTATAAGATGCACCTACCTTTTTTGGGGAGGAAAACAAGAAAAAAAAACCTGCCTCTGCCTCGCAGCAATTTGCCTCCTTGCAGCAAACAGCAAACCGCCTGTTTCAGTTTCATTTTCAGCACAGCCTGATTAGTACAAGAAAAATAAAATCTGCCTCTTCCTCCCAGCAATTTGCCTCCTTGCAGCAAACAGACCGTTTAGCTTCAGCTTCAGCTTCAGCACAGCCTGATTAGCACAAGCAGGTGATTGTCGGTTGGATCGGGCTCCCGAAGATCAGCTGTTTCAGGCTGCAGGGATTGCCATAGTCTATTGCCGTCACAATGCTCCCCATTTTCCGGGAGGGGGGCAGCGGTGTGTGTGTGTGTGTGTGTGGCTATATTCAGTGTATAAGATGCATCCAAATTTTCACCCTCTTTTGGGGGGGGGGAAGTGTGTCTTATACTCTGAAAAATACAGTACCCACAATAAAAACATCGGTGTTTTCGGTGTTTCCTCTGTGTTTTTTTGGTTTTTAGCAGAGCTGAGAGAAATCTCATATTGTTGTGTTGAACCTGAATGGTCCCTCTCCTTTTGATTGCAAAGTTTTTGTCTCACTGGAGCCAAACCAAACGTTTTATTGAGCATATTTTCCTCCAGGCCGTGGATACTTTAAAATACACCATGGAGAAGTAAAGGATTGCAACTGATCTACTCATTCTACTACCACATAGGAGGCCCACAAGTAATGTCAGCAGCAGAATTTGACTCAAATGCCTGTGTTCCTAACATTTTGGATGTGTTGTTTTTTTTTAAAATAGATGCTCCTGGTAGATTTTTTTTTTCTTTGCAAGAATTTGTTTCCTCTCTAAAGTATGAATACAGAATAACTCGGAAGAGACCTTAGAGGTCTTCTAGTCCAACGCCCTGCTCAAGCAGAAGACCCTATGCCAGTGATGGTGAACCTTTGAGACACTGAGTGCACAAACTGCGTGCACGCAGTTTGCTTAGCTCCAACAACTGCTTCCTGTTGGGGCCTTAAGGAGCCCAGGCGGGCAGGCGAGGAATGGCTGGGAGGGGAGGGCTAGTAGAGGCTGGCGAGGTGCCCCTCAACGTGAGTGACATCGAGTTGGCCACGCCCACCCAGTCACATGACCACCTAGCCACGCCCACCAGCCGGTCATTAGGCAGATCATATTAGTGGTCCACGGGATTTAAAATTATGAATTAGTGGTCCCTGAAGTCCGAAAGGTTGGTGACCCCTGCTATAGAGCGCTGCACACCAGAACATGGCTTAGGACCTGGTTACTTACGGGACCGCCTACTACCATCAATAGCCTCCCACCGACCAGTACGCTCCCACAGAGAGGGGCTCCTCCAGGTGCCGTCGGCCAAACAATGTCGGCTGTCGGCCCCTAGGGGGAGAGCCTTCTCTGTAGGGGCACCGACGATCTGGAACGAGCTCCCCCCAGAGATATGGAGGATTCCGGATCTGCGCACCTTCCACCGCGAGCTGAAGACTGTTATTTCATCAAGCTGGCCTCGCCTAAATCTTCTCCCTTTTAAGTGCAAATTTTAAATTTTAATGTATTTTAAAATATGGGTATTTTAAATTATGGGTATTAATTCAGCCAAACTTATTTAATTCATTTTATTCGATTTTAAATTTTGTATATGTATGTGTTTTATTTTATGGCTGTTCACCGCCCTGAGTCCTTCGGGAGTAGGGCGGTATAGAAATTCAATAAAATAAATAAATAAATAAATAAATAAACAACTAGACACAAGAACATTTTTTTCCCGAATGCCATCACTCTGCTAAACAAATAACTCCCTCAACACTGTCAAAATATTCACTAAGCCTGCATTACTATTATTATTAATCTTCTCATCATTCCTATAACCCAGCTCCTCCCACTTATGACTGTAAATTTGTTGCTTGTATCCTTACGATTATATTGATATTGATGTGGCTGGCATGACTCAACGCCAAAGGCGCACGGAACGCTGCTACCTTCCCACCAAAGGTGGTCCCTATTTTTCTACTTGCATTTTTTACGTGCTTTCGAACTGCTAGGTTGGCAGAAGCTGGGACAAGTAACGGGAGCTCACCCCGTTATGCAGCACTAGGGATTCAAACCGATTAACTGCCGACCTTTCGATCGACAAGCTCAGCATCTTAGTCACTGATCCACCGCGTCCCTTCTCCTTAGGTAATATATTTAAGACGCCATGCAGGCTAATAAAAAACAGCGTTTTTCACCTCTTCTTTTTCAATTCAGGAACATAAATATAAAGTGGATACATTTCCCTCCCCCTCTCCCCCAGATGGGAAATGTGGAGGTGGAGACAGTGACTCAGATCCTTCTACATCTTGGACGTCTTCTGTAGGAGGAGAGGATGTAACAGTGGGGGCTCTTTAGCTGAGAGAAAGCTTGCTTCGATGAGATATGATTGATGTTTAAGAGTGAAAATACTGGCAATACATGGCAAAGATATTGTGAACAGGAAGCAATCTTCCTCATTTCCCACAATAGCAAAACCAGACGGCAACAAATCCAGCTGTCTAGAAAAAGTTTTTAAGTGCCACAGAAGGAAAAAAAAAAATTTTTTTTTTCATGTGATACGTCACCAACTGTGGGTCCTTGGTGCTCTCTGAGCTTGGAGGTCATCAGTGCCCCAGTTTGTGGAATATGCTGTGCCAAGATGGGGTGTTGGCTTCTGGTGTAAGTGGCTTTGAAAGGAGACCAGATCAATTCCTGCAGAATATGTCTCTTAAGGCCATTAGCCTTTAGGCAGATGGCGGTGTAATTCTAATAATAATAATAATAATAATTTTATTTCTATACCGCCCTTCTCCCGAAGGACTCAGGGCGGTGTACAGCCAATTTAAAAACACAAGACACAACAATAATTAAAAATTAAAATAATTAAATAGATTTGGCCAATTTAAAACCCCAAAAATTAAAATTATTCTATGTACTAGAATACAGAATAACAAAGTTGGAAGGGACTTCTAGTCCACCCCCCGCTGTTCAAATAGAAGACCCTATACCAGTGGTGAAATGCAAAATTTTTCCCTACCGGTTTCTGTGGGTGTGGCTTGGTGAGCATGGCTTGGTGCAGGTCATGTGATTGGGTGGGCAGGTCATGTGATTGGGTGTCCAACATTTTTATTTTACTTTTTAAAGCATTTTTTACTACCGATTCGCCCTAACTGGTAGTAAAAAAAATGCTTTAAAAAAGTTAAAAAAAAGGTTCCAACGATCGCACAGCTGATTGTCACACCTGATTGTCGGAACCTTTTTTAAAAACGTTTTTTAGCATTCTTTTACTAGCTATTGCCCGAACTGGTAGTAAAAAAATGTTTTTAAAAAGTAAAAAAAAGTTCAGCTGATCAGCTGTGCCGCACGATCATCGGAACTTTTTTTTACTTTTTTAAGCATTTTTTTTACTAGCTATTGCCCAAACTGATAGTAAAAAAAAAAAAAATGCTTTAAAAAAGTTTTTTAAAAGTTTAGATGATCAGCTGTGTCGTACGATCATCGGAACTTTTTTTTTTTTTACTTTTTAAAGCATTTTTTTTACGACCGGTTCGGGTGGACCAGTAGCATTTTCACTACCGGTTCGGGAGAACCACCCTGAACCAGTAAAATTTCACCCCTACCCTATACCATTCTGGACAAATGGATCTCCAGTCTCTTCTTGAAAGCCTCCAGTGCTGGAGCACCCCAACTTCTGAAGGCAAGCCATTCCACTGATTGATTGTTTTCACTGTCAATAAATTTCTCCTTGGTTCTAGTTGGATCTAACTGGATCTAGGTTGAATTTTAGTGACAAAGGTGACAACCAGCACCTTGAATTGCACCCGGAAGCAAATCGGCAACCAATGCAGTTCCCGCAGGTGAGGTGATACTGATCTGTCCCCGTCCACACACACACACAAACACAGCCAGCCGAAAGTACTTGGCACGCACACAGGTCGTTATCTCAAACTTGGCAGCAATATAATCACCGTCTGCCAAGAGCTTTTACTGCAACAGATAACATAAAATTACATATGCATTGCAAATAGTCCAGCAAAACAAAATCCCTTTCGGCAGCTTCAGACGTTGTTCAAGTGACTAGCCAAAGTTCGTTTTTGTTCGTCACGGAGTTTTATCAGCCACCACCCTCTCTTATATAGTCTCTGGGGTGTGGTCCAGTGACTCAGTTCTAATCCCTAGCATGCTGATCTGTCCCCGTCCCCACACACACACCACACAGCCAGCCGAGGGTTAAGGAAACTGTCAGATGTAAATGCCTTATTCTCTAATGTGTAAATAGTATATGAATGGGGTATCAGGGGTTAACTTATTCTTCACTTCTTAATGTATTCATAATTCACCACTCCCACTCATAGCTCCACCCATTGTATATATAAGGAGCCACCTACACCCTTTTCCTCGCTTCTATCTGTGAATATTCAGTGAATATAGAATGCCTATTGTAAATAAAAGGAAGTATATTTAAAACTTTAACTCTCACTAATATTATTGAGTCTGATCCTGAAAATATTGCAACAAGCTGGTAGCAGAGGATGGTTAATTGACTCAATAAAAACTTAAAAATGTCTAAGAAAGATAGGCCCAACACCAGGGCCTACAGCAAAGAAATGGAAACAGAACAAGAAATAATCAACGAATCCACAAACGCAATTTCGAGAGAATCCGAAGAATACACCACTGAAGACGAAGAAATAATAGACGAAAATGATGACCAGGAAGAAATCGAAATAGAGAATAACGAACTCAGGTCAGAGATATTAAAACTATTAAAAAGCCAGAAGAATGATGAAAGCCTCATCGCGAACCTCCAAGAAATGCTGAAGAACAGCGGAGCAGCGAGAGAGAAAAACATCACTAATGAGAAGTCTAAAGACCCAAAAATAGTGAGTGATATGACTGCAGAAAAAGTCATTACGAAGAAGAAAAACAGTGATCCCGCGCGAAATTTTGAATGGCAGCCATCTTGGTTTCAACAGGCCTCCAAGGTGAGCGAAGCAGAGCCAATCAAAATGCTCAATTCAAAATTTCTGGCGCGAAAAACGTTATCAGACAACGAAAATGAAAAAGAAGATTCGAACTCCTCAGAAGAATCAGAATCAGAAAGTGAAGATGACTCAACAAAATCCCAAATAAAATCAGCAATGAAAACACTTTTTGCTGCATTTGGGCCAAAACTAAAAATTACCAAAGAGTCACCGAAGAAGCGAGCGAGCAAGCCGATACCTCAAGACCTGCCCGCTCCCATCCTGACTTCGAAAGCGCCGACGCCCGAACCCAGAGAGCCTTGTCGATTCCGCCCTACACCACAGACCGAAGCAAGTGCCAACGCTCCCAAAAGAAAAAGGAGAGCAGCCGCCGTCGTCAGAACTCCCAAGGTCGAACCAGAGACCGACTCGTCTGAAGCAGAGCAGAGCGAGCGAGCCGCAATGGAGAGAACCTTCCACGACGACTACAAAGAAGAAATGGACAACGCGCATGCGCGAAACTACGCAGACGGTCCGGGAAGACATGAACTGGCGAGAGAACCACGCAGACTCGTTGCGAGCATCCCCATGCCGTTTTGCAATTTTCTACACTTGCGAGACCACGGACTGCCCCAGGTCGTAAGTAATGGACAAAATAATGTCGGAAATTTACCCAGTGACTTCCCAAAACTAAGGGTTGATGGCATTAATTTGCAAGAATGGTATCAACAACTCCAGGTTGTCTTTATGAAGGAAAATTTACTATTTTTTATCACTAGTCCCCCAAAAAGACCTTGGACTTTAAAAATAGATTGTTTACACCATAGAGCATTTTTCTTAATAATATCTAGTGTGTCTCCTGCAATGTATCATAGCATCAAACCTAATCTGACTGTTTCAGAAATTATTCAATGCATGTTTAATTTGTTTCACAGCGATAGTGTGGCTACCACCACAAGAATGTCTAAGGATTTCTTTTCATCTAGAGTGAAACCAGGGGTTTCCATAAGTGAGCATTTAATATCTTTAAACAAAATAAGAGCTGAGCTGCATTTGAGGGGGGAGGTAATTTCAGACCAAACAATGAAAAGTGTTATTATCAACTCACTTGATTCATCATGGGACAGTTTTATGTCACATTTAGACACTATCAATCTAGGATATTTATCCATAGAAAGTCTATCCAATAAATTGATAGCAGAAGACAATTCAAGAAGAAATCGTTCTAGCAATCATACAGAACACAAACCTTATAGGAAAGTAGCTTTCCAAGAAAAATATAATGAAACATTTAAATGTCACAATTGTGGATCCAGGGAACACAATAGAAGAGATTGTCCCAAAATTTCAAAGGAAAGACATAGGTCAGAATATAGGAACAAATACAATTATAGACAGTCTTCCATAGATAGACATAGATATAGAAGCCCACCAAATTACAAAGAGAATAGAGGGGGCAGAGATAATTCAAAGGATAGAAAATCTGGTTCACTGAATGGATTAAATAAACAAGACAACACTAAAATACAGCAAAATGAGAACAATAATTGGCTTATTGATTCTGGAGCAACTAATCACACCACTAATAACAAAAATATATTGTCTTCATTTACAGAAGATAAATTTGTAATAAAAGTAGCTAACCAAGAAAAGGTTCAAGTGTTAGGCAGAGGAAATGTAACCTTGCCTGGTCTAGGAAAAATAGAGGGGGTATTGTTAATACCTGAAATACCTCATAACATACTAAGTGCCATAAAACTAAGTAGAGATTCTGACATTAATATAGTTTTCTCAAAGGGAAAAGCGACTTTGGAGAAGAATAAAATAAATATAGGCACTGTGATGATTAAAGGAGGCCTACCTTATCTGATAACAAAGGAAAAATGGTTGCATAACATTGATTCAAATATGGAAGATTGTATTGAAGCAGATGATGAAAATATTAGTAACAGTGACAATGATGAATGTAAAATATCTCATGATCACGCAGATGCACACAATGAAAAAAAACCAAAAATAGGTAAACCAATTCATGATGAGTGTGCTCACATCTTACATAGGAAGTTAGGACATGCCAGTTTTCCTGTAGTACAAAAAATGACTGAACACGCAGAAGGTGTCAAAATAAAAAATTGTGAAAACTATTTGGAATGCTCAGTATGTAAATCTACAAAACTAAAAACTAGTCCCAGACCAAGAAAATCTACTAGATCAACTAACAAAATTTTTGACTTAGTACACATGGACTTAGTTGGCCCATTAACTCCATCAATCACCTATAGAAAACGTTACTTCCTGACAATAGTAGACGATTATAGCCGTTATGGGTTTGTTTATACATTAAAACACAAAGATGAAACCTTTCAAAAATTTAAGGAATTTTACAAACGCATAGAAACACAACACAATATCAGAATAAAACAAATTATGACAGATAGGGGATGTGAATTTATGTCTAAAGAATTCTCCCAATGGTTAAAGGATAGAGGAATGCTACATTACACGTCTAGTCCATTTTCTGCGTTTCAGAACGGGATTGCAGAGAGAAAGAATTCCACATTACAAACCATGATTAGATGCACATTGGAGGATGCTGGCTTAAGCAAACAATTTTGGTCAGAAGCCTTACATTATTCAAATTACACACAAAATAGAACCTGGTCCAGTATTGTAAATAAGACACCATATGAAGTAATGTATAATAGGAAACCAAAATTAGCACACATGCACATATTTGGAGTCACTGCAGACGTACACATACCTAAACAGTTGAGAAGAAAGGGAGAAAACGTATCCAGAAGACTCAGATTTATGGGATATGAAACTGGTACCAAAGGGTACAGATTCATTGATAATAATAACAAATTTATAGTTTCCAGAACAGCTGTGTTCCATGAACAGGCCAACTGGTCTAAATTACATCTTAATGAAATATTTCCAAATAAATGTAAAGATACAAAATCTCATGAGGAAGGGACCATAGAAAAACAGAATATCAACAAATATAAAAGCAAAACCAAAACTTGGACAAATAGCCAACACAAAATAAAGACAGACACACTAACAAAAAAAGAAGCAAGATATTTGCATGATAACAATAGCAAACCTGAAAGAGCCATTAGAAACAACAGAAATCAAATGCCATATAAATACAGAGATTACATAATGCATATGGATGGTGAGCCAATAACGCCTAATACTTATGAGGAAGTGTTAAAACTCCCTCGTGAAGAAAAAGAAAAATGGGAATTAGCTATGAAAAAAGAGATGGAAAGTTTACAAGGATTAAATGTATTTACACCTGCAATTGCACCTAAAGATAAAACGATTATTGGTACCAGGTGGATATATAAAATTAAGAACTTAGAAGGAGGCAATACTCTATATAAAGCTAGATTAGTTGCACAAGGTTACGCACAGAAATATCCGGAGGACTATACTGACACGTATTCCCCCACTGTAAGAACAGAGAGTGTCAAAACAGCTCTAGTGGTAGCATCAGCACTCAACCTTGATGTATTTCAATATGACATACAAACTGCGTATCTACACGCAAAACTAGATAAGGAAATATACGTAAGAGCACCTCACAGTCAATACACCAACAAAAATGAAATTTGGCTGTTGAACAAGAGTTTATACGGATTAAAACAATCTGGTAAAAGATGGTATGATTGTTTAGTAAAAGTACTTAAGACCATGGATTTCAACGCTACCACTGCTGATAACTGTTTCTTTGTCAAAAAGGATGATGATTACACTGAATTTGTGTTGATTTATGTAGATGACATTTTATATATAGGAAAACACAAAGAGAGAAGAGAAATTTTTGTAAATAAGTTAAATGAACATTTCTCGTTGAAATCTCTAGGTAAAGTGAACAAATATCTCGGTGTTCAAATTAATAAGACTAGAAGGGGATTCAAACTTACTCAGAGAGATAAGATTATAGAACTTTTAAATAAATGCAATTTAAACAATGCCAAACCCTGTGATACTCCTATGCAAACTGATTTTCTTAGAAATACTGATGAATCTTCACCTGAATTCAAGGATAACACGTTTTATAGATCAATCATAGGTTCACTTCTTTATATATCTAATTGGACTAGACCAGATATCGCCTTACCACTCAATTTATTATCCAGACACGTCAGCAAACCAACAATGTATCACTGGGAAGCTGTTAAAAGAATTTTAAGATATCTGAAATGTACACTGGATTTTTGCTTAGTATTAGAACCTAGTAATAATAAAGAACCAAAGCTTACATGTTATGCAGATGCGGACTGGGCTGGAGACACATCATGCAGAAAAAGTACATCTGGTTATATTTTTCTTTTAAATGACTGTCCAGTTTACTGGTATACTGGTAAACAAGAACTAGTAGCCACTTCAACGACAGAAGCGGAATATGTTTGTTTATCCAAAGCTGCAAATAACCTTGTATGGTTTAATGATTTAATTTCAGATGTTTGGAAAAAACCTGCTTTGCCTTTTGTTATGCATGAAGACAATAAAGCAGCCATCGAAATATCTAGATCTGATGCCATTGGACAAAGGTCCAGGCATATAGATATAAAATTTAAACATGTAAGACAATTATCTCAGGATGGATTTATTAAAGCAGTGCATTGTGATACTTCAGAACAATTAGCTGACATATTAACAAAGCCTTTACCTTCTAAGCAACACAAATATTTAACATCTAAATTGTATGTCTTGTATTGTCCTGAATCTGAATGTAATTGGTGTTGTATAACGAATCGGCATTTAGAGGGGGATTTGTCAGATGTAAATGCCTTATTCTCTAATGTGTAAATAGTATATGAATGGGGTATCAGGGGTTAACTTATTCTTCACTTCTTAATGTATTCATAATTCACCACTCCCACTCATAGCTCCACCCATTGTATATATAAGGAGCCACCTACACCCTTTTCCTCGCTTCTATCTGTGAATATTCAGTGAATATAGAATGCCTATTGTAAATAAAAGGAAGTATATTTAAAACTTTAACTCTCACTAATATTATTGAGTCTGATCCTGAAAATATTGCAACAGAAACACTTTGGAACGCACCCAGTTCTTATCTCCCTCTTGGCAGCGATAGACACACCGTCTGCCAAGGGACTTTATTTTCACAAACAGACAGATAAGATACGAACGTTCAAGAAAGTCCAAACAGAAATAATATTCCTCCCAGCAGTTCCGGATGAGGCTTTAGTGACTGTCCAAGGTTTTGCTTTGTTCGTCACAAGGATCCTTTGACCACTACCCTCTATTATATAGTCTCTGGGGTGTGGTCCAGTGACTCAGTTCTAATCCCTAGCACGCCTCCCAAGCTGCTGCAAACGTTTATCACGCCTTCGGAGGCGTGCATCCAGGAATGATGTTTCATTATCACTTTGATTCGAATCAGCTGTCTCCTCTCCCTCGGCCGGCACTTGAGACAATGCCAGAGGGGAGGGGCCTGGAGAGGGAGGCCTGGCTGACTCCTCTTCCTCATGCTCGGAGCTTTCTTCCTCCGATGGGACAGGCTCAGAGGGCGGGGCCACAACACATGCCTCCTTAACTGCTGCAACCGTTTATCACGCCTTCATTGGCGTGCATCCAGGAATGACGGCTCTCCTTCACTCTCATCCGAGCGACCTGGCTCCTGGCTAATCTCCTCTCCCTCGGCCGGCACCTGAGACAGTGCCAGAGGGGAGGGGCCTGGAGAGGGAGGCCTGGCTGACTCCTCTTCCTCATATTCGGAGCTTTCTTCCTCCGATGAGATAGGCTCAGAGGGCGGGGCCACAACAGATACATGTGCACACCGTAGTCTGCACAAAACCAAGTGGGCCACTGCATTTTGTACCAACTGGAGCTTCCGGATGCTTTTCAGGGGCAGCCTTCCATCTTTCCCAACATCAGGGTCAGAGGTGGTATTCAGCTGGTTCGGACCAGTTCAGACAAATTGGTAACGGAAATCACAGATGGGCCCACCACCCACCTGTCCACCCGTCCCAGCTCTATGCTATACTATTTAGCCGTGTTTTTGAGACCAGGCGCATGTCTGGAAGGCAGGGGTCCACGCAAAGTGAGCATACGCGGGGTGAACCGGTAGTAACAAAATGTGGAACCCACCGCTGATCAGGATCTTCTCCAATAATTCCTCTTTTTTCATTTGGTGGCCAATGTATTTGAGCTTCAGTTTCAAGATCTGTCCTTCCAAAGGACAATCAGGGTTGATTTCCTTTAGGATTGATTGATTGGCTCTCCTTGCAGTCCAAATTCATTCTTTACCCCAAGCTTTGAAAATCCCATTACATATAGTAGGTACGCGCTAGTCACCTCCAAGTAGCTGAAATGTTTGTGCAATTTTTTTTTTCAGATGAATGCCTCTGAAGCTAGCATCATTTATTTTTAAATGTCAATACTTCTGTTTTGTAACCACTGTAATAAACACTCCAAACACACATGCAGAGTCCTTTCACGAGTGCGTCTGTTTTGCTTGCTAGTTCAATAAATCCAAAACATCACCCTCCCTCCTTTTCCCACCACAGGGAGTTTTCCAGTTGGTTTAATTTATTTATACCACATATATTTCCAGCCAGGTGGTGGAAATGTTTGCTAGTGATCATAGCAGTTTTCAAAGCAATATGGTCCCAAACTACTAACGAGAATTGGTTGCAAAGCATTCCTATAAAACTATTTTGAAGCTCAAAAATAAGCAAAAGAAAAAAAAACAGAATTATGTCAGAAAAAAGGAATACCTCTGTCCTGGTGGGATAATATCTTGATAAAACAAATAAAGTTTGATAAATAAATAAATATGCATAGAATATGCAGTACAATGCATTGAGAGTTCTGTACATCGGGGAAACAAAACAATCGCTTCATAAATGCATGGCACAACTTAGGAGAACAAACCCTGCAGGACAAGATTCAGCAGTCCTTCTATATTTGAAAGACAAAGGCCACTCTTTTGAAGACAGCAAAGTACACATTTTGGACAGAGAGGACCGCTGGTTTGAAAAAGGGGTTAAAGAGGCCATCTATGCCAAAATTGAACAGCCCTCTCTCAACGGAGATACACATTGGCAAAAAGAACCAGAACACAAAATACAAGCTGAGCGGACATGACCTTGTAGATGACCCTCACTCTGTCAAGGACCTTGGAGTACTCATATCTAATGATCTAAGTGCCAAAGCCCACTGTAACAACATCGCCAAAAAGGCATTAAGAGTTGTAAACCTAATCTTGCATAGCTTCTTCTCCGGTAATATTACACTATTAACCAGAGCATACAAAACATTTGCTAGACCAATTCTTGAATACAGCTTGTCTGTCTGGAACCCGCACTGCATATCGGACATTAATACAATTGAGCGAATCCAGAAATATTTCACGAGAAGAGTCCTCCACTCCTCTGCTCACAACAAAATATCTTATGCTACCAGACTTGAAATTCTAGGCTTAGAAAACTTAGAACTACGCCGCCTTCGGTATGACCTAAGCATAGCTCATAAAATTATCTGCTACAATGTCCTACCTGTCAATGACTACTTCAGCTTCAACCACAACAATACACGAGCACACAATGGATACAAACTTAAAGTGAACCGCTCCAAACTCGATTGCAGAAAATATGACTTCAGCAACAGAGTGGTCAATGCCTGGAATGCACTACCTGACTCTGTAGTTTCATCCCAAAACCCCCAAAATTTTAAGACTGTCTACTGTTGACCTCACCCCATTCCTAAGAGGTCTGTAAGGGGCGTGCATAAGAGCACCAACGTGCCTACCATCCCTGTCCTAATGTTTCCTCTATTCGTATCTATTTTATAACAGCTGAGCAACTTGGGGCCAATCACAAGGAAATTGTGAGTTCTAATCCTGCCTTAGGCATGAAAGACAGCTGGTTGACTTTGGGCCAGACCCTCCAACCTACCTCACAGGGTTGTTGTTGTTGTGGGGAAAATAAGAGGACAAAGGAGTAATAGGTATGTTCACCACTTTGGAAAAGGTCTAAATGAATAAAAAGAGGGAGAATCAGAAATTTTATCAGTTCCCTAGAGCCCTCTCACTGTGAACCTTCTTATAATTAATTTCATCCCAGTGCAGCCATGCTGATCCAGCCTTGGACAGGCTTCACTTTTAATGAGTGCCTTCAAGAATCATGTTTTCTCCTGGAAGAAACCATGAAAAGAAATTTGAAATCACGCTGCCTCCTGCAGAGGGTTTGGTTTTTAGAATAATTCTATATGTCAACCAGTGGTGGATTTCAAATTTTTTTACTACTGGTTCTGTGGGTGTGGCTTGGTGGGCGTGGCATGGCTTGGGGGGGGGCGTGGCTTGGTAGGAGTGGCTTGGTGGGAGTGGGAGGGGAAGGATACTGTAAAATCTCCATTCTCACCCCACTCCAGGGGAAGGATACTGTAAAATCTCCATTCCCTCCCCAATCCAGGGGAAGGTTACTGCAAAATCCCCATTTCCTCCTGATCAGCTGGAACTTGGGAGGCAGAGAATAGATGGGGGCAGGGCCAGTCAGAATTTTTACTACCGGTTCTCCAGATCTGGTCAGAACCTGCTGAAACCCACCTCTGATGTCAACCCTGAAGCTGACCTGGCCAAAGCCATCTTGAAAGCTTCAGCGTTGCCACATTGGAGCTGAGGGATAGGGAGGAAGGATTTGAGATAGCTGGGATTTTGTAGCCGAAACAAAATACTTTCTCTTGGGAACCAAGGACATTCTCACACGTGGTCAGAGAGAAGGCGGAGCAATGTCACCAAGCAACCAGACAGCACCGTGATTGGACCATGTGACTGATTGTTTTGAGAAAGTGACAAACTTTTACTTTGAATTAGGTGAAAACTGTAGGAACCTTCAGAGTCGGTTTTCATCAGATCTGTGCCAATATGATCTATCTAATAAAGCTATTCTTCGAGGAATCTACCTGCCTCGGAGTTTTCCTTGCTATGGGTCTATTACTTGGAACCTTGACACTATAAAAATATCTTACATCATAATTCTGCAAGGAATATAAATCCTTCCATCCTCCACCCTTCAGTCAGAACTGAAGAAGCTTCGTGGATGAGAAGTGAAACGGCTTCAAGGAAAAATAAAGAAACTCCAGTTGCCTTTTGGAAAAAAAAGCACCTTAGGGACAACCATGACCTGGATGACTGAGAATCTCCATAGACAATTCTGTAAAAAATTTCACCCAATCTTGGGCAGACCCAATCTTGGGCAGACCGTTTGGGAAGACTTCCCAAACAGAAGTTGATAATATTTTTTTTTTTTGTTATGACCGACATAACAAAAATTATGTGGGTCAAATCCCACATAGTGGGAATCGACAATTATAGAGCTACAAATCAAGATTTCATTCAGCTGAAGAAAAGGTTAGTTGACTCCGGAGTGCAAAGGATTTCTGTGATGTGCCTTGAATTGCTGGGATGTCCCTTCCAAGGAGAAAACAATAATCATTTCAAGTTGTAAAACCATGATTTATTGCTTGTTGAATGTTCTCTTTCGACAGAAGCAAACTACACACTTTAGCTGAATAAAATCAAGATCAGGGGACTGGAGCGTAAAACATATAAACAGTGGCTGCTGGAATTGGGTATGTCTAGTTTAATGAGAAGAAGGACTAGGGTAAGGTGACCAGATTTTAACATTGGTAAAGAGGGACATTGTGGGCGTGGCTTATTTTGTGGGCGTGGCTAGCTGGTCATGTGACTGGGTGGGCGTGGCTAGCTGGTCATGTGACCGGGTGGCCATGGCTATGTGTATAGGGTAAGGTGAACAGATTTTAACATTGGTAAGAGGGACACCATTGTGGGCGTGGCTTATTGTGTGGGCGTGGCTTGGAGGCCATGTGACTGGGTGGGCGTGGCTAGCTGGTCATGTGACCGGGTGGCCATGGCTATGTGTATAGGGACTACTCAGAGGGCTGGAAAGTCATTTCTGACAGGTCCTCACACTTTTGACTGGTCCTCACACTTATGACCATCCTCACATTTATGCCCGTGCAGCATTCTTAACAACCATGTCACTCATTTCACAACTGCTTCTCTTCACCATGGTGATAAGATAGGGCAAAAAACATAAAATGTGAGGACAGTCGTAAGTTCGAGGACTGGTCAAAAGTGCGAGGACCAGTCAAAAATAACTTTTTCAGCCCTCTGAGTAGTCCATATGCACAAAAGGACTAACCAGAGGGCTGAAAAAAGTCATTTCTGACAGGTCCTCACACTTTTGACTGGTCCTCACACTTATGACCATCCTCACATTTATGCCCGTGCAGCATTCTTAACAACCATGTCACTCATTTCACAACTGCTTCTCTTCACCATGGTGATAAGATAGGGAAAAAAACATAAAATGTGAGGACAGTCGTAAGTTCGAGGACTGGTCAAAAGTGCGAGGACCAGTCAAAAATAACTTTTTCAGCCCTCTGAGTAGTCCATATGCAAAAAGGACTAACCAGAGGGCTGAAAAAAGTCATTTCTGACAGGTCCTCACACTTTTGACTGGTCCTCACACTTATGACCATCCTCACATTTATGCCCGTGCAGCATTCTTAACAACCATGTCACTCATTTCACAACTGCTTCTCTTCACCATGATGACAAGATAGGGCAAAAATGTAAAATGTGAGGACAGTCGTAAGTTCGAGGACTGGTCAAAAGTGCGAGGACCAGTCAAAAATAACTTTTTCAGCCCTCTGAGTAGTCCATATGCACAAAAGGACTAACCAGAGGGCTGAAAAAAGTCATTTCTGACAGGTCCTCGCACTTTTGATTGGTCCTCACACTTATGACCATCCTCACATTTATGCCCGTGCAGCATTCTTAACAACCATGTCACTCATTTCACAACTGCTTCTCTTCACCATGGTGATAAGATAGGGAAAAAAACATAAAATGTGAGGACAGTCGTAAGTTCGAGGACTGGTCAAAAGTGCGAGGACCAGTCAAAAATAACTTTTTCAGCCCTCTGAGTAGTCCATATGCACAAAAGGACTAACCAGAGGGCTGAAAAAAGTCATTTCTGACAGGTCCTCACACTTTTGACTGGTCCTCACACTTATGACCATCCTCACATTTATGCCCGTGCAGCATTCTTAACAACCATGTCACTCATTTCACAACTGCTTCTCTTCACCATGGTGATAAGATAGGGAAAAAAACATAAAATGTGAGGACAGTCGTAAGTTCGAGGACTGGTCAAAAGTGCGAGGACCAGTCAAAAATAACTTTTTCAGCCCTCTGAGTAGTCCATATGCACAAAAGGACTAACCAGAGGGCTGAAAAAAGTCATTTCTGACAGGTCCTCACACTTTTGACTGGTCCTCACACTTATGACCATCCTCACATTTATGCCCGTGCAGCATTCTTAACAACCATGTCACTCATTTCACAACTGCTTCTCTTCACCATGGTGATAAGATAGGGAAAAAAACATAAAATGTGAGGACAGTCGTAAGTTCGAGGACTGGTCAAAAGTGCGAGGACCAGTCAAAAATAACTTTTTCAGCCCTCTGAGTAGTCCATATGCAAAAAGGACTAACCAGAGGGCTGAAAAAAGTCATTTCTGACAGGTCCTCACACTTTTGACTGGTCCTCACACTTATGACCATCCTCACATTTATGCCCGTGCAGCATTCTTAACAACCATGTCACTCATTTCACAACTGCTTCTCTTCACCATGGTGATAAGATAGGGAAAAAAACATAAAATGTGAGGACAGTCGTAAGTTCGAGGACTGGTCAAAAGTGCGAGGACCAGTCAAAAATAACTTTTTCAGCCCTCTGAGTAGTCCATATGCACAAAAGGACTAACCAGAGGGCTGAAAAAAGTCATTTCTGACAGGTCCTCACACTTTTGACTGGTCCTCACACTTATGACCATCCTCACATTTATGCCCGTGCAGCATTCTTAACAACCATGTCACTCATTTCACAACTGCTTCTCTTCACCATGGTGATAAGATAGGGAAAAAAACATAAAATGTGAGGACAGTCGTAAGTTCGAGGACTGGTCAAAAGTGCGAGGACCAGTCAAAAATAACTTTTTCAGCCCTCTGAGTAGTCCATATGCACAAAAGGACTAACCAGAGGGCTGAAAAAAGTCATTTCTGACAGGTCCTCACACTTTTGACTGGTCCTCACACTTATGACCATCCTCACATTTATGCCCGTGCAGCATTCTTAACAACCATGTCACTCATTTCACAACTGCTTCTCTTCACCATGATGACAAGATAGGGCAAAAATGTAAAATGTGAGGACAGTCGTAAGTTCGAGGACTGGTCAAAAGTGCGAGGACCAGTCAAAAATAACTTTTTCAGCCCTCTGAGTAGTCCATATGCATAAAAGGATACAGTAATTGAGAGGGATGAAGGAAGGGAAGGGAAATTAGAGTAGGAGTGACGGTTAAGAGAGGGAGGAAGAGAGGAGGAGAAGGAGAAAGGAAGAGGAAGTAGGGAGGAGAAGAAGAGGGGGGGAAGAGAAAGTAAGAAGGAAAGAAAAGAGAGTGGTGGTAGGTTTGAGGAGAAAGATTGCTGTACAATAAAAAAGATGAAAGGGAAGAAAGCCAACCCCAAACAAATATAAAGATAATAATAATAATAATAATAATAATAATAATAATTTTATTTCTATACCGCCCTTCTCCCGAAGGACTCAGGGCGGTGTACAGCCTATTTAAAAACACAAACAAAACAATGATATAAAATTTAAAATAATTAAATAAATGGCTCAAATTTAAAACCCCAATAAATTTAAATACCCCAATTTAAAACTATTGCATTGATAGTCCGGCCTGGCGGAACAACAGGGTCTTCAATGCGCAGCGAAACACCCGGAGGTCAGATATCTTACGAATTTCCGGGGGCAGTTCATTCCACAGGGCTGGGGCTCCCACAGAGAAGGCCCTCCCCCTGGGCGTCGCCAGCCGACATAACTTGGCTGACGGCACCCTGAGGAGACCCTCTCTGTGGGAACGAACTGGTCGGTGGGAGGCTATTGGTGGCAGAAGACGGTCTCGGAGGTACCCGGGTCCTATGCCATGGAGCGCTTTAAAGGTGGTAACCAACACCTTGAATTGCACCCGGAAGACCACCGGGAGCCAGTGCAGCTCGCGCAGGAGGGGTGTCACATGGGCATAACGGGTTGCGCCCATAACCACCCGCGCGGCCGCATTCTGGACCAGCTGGAGCCTCCGAGTGCTCTTCAAGGGGAGCCCCATGTAGAGAGCATTACAATAGTCCAACCGGGAAGTAACAAGGGCATGAGTGACCGTGCGCAGGGCGTCCCGATCCAGAAAGGGCTGCAACTGGCGAATCAGGCGAACCTGATAAAAGGCCCCCCTGGCCACGGCCGTCATATGCTCTTCTAAAGACAGCCGTGCATCCAGGAGGACACCCAGATTGCGAGCCCTCTCCGTGGGGGGCAAAGATTCACCCCCAATAGTCAGCGATGGCACCTGCTGACTATATCGGGGCGCCGGGAGCCACAGCCACTCGGTCTTGGAGGGGTTGAGTCTGAGCCTGTTCCTCCCCATCCAGGCCCGCACGGCCTCCAGGCAGCGGGACATCACATCAAGTCAAAAGATATTAAGATAAAGAATGAATTGTTAAACTTTAAAGAATAAAAGAGAACAAATATGAATAAATAGCAATAATTAGAAACACACATACATACAATGTATTTTCTTTGAACAGAATATTTGGCTGGTTCACAAATTTAAACAGTGTTTAGTCATTTCAATTAAATTTACAATTTCTATATTTCCTTTTTGCCATATTTATTCCTCATCTATTTTTTTAAAAAAACAATATTACCCTTCATCCTCATCTCTAATCTTAATCAAATTCAATTTTTCCCTTCTATTCTATTTTATACCCCTTCCCATTGTCATCTATTTTTATATCCATCCTCACATTGGTTAATTATGTAATTATGTAATACAGTTGTTTAATACAAATCCAACATTTTAATATAAATCAATTAGTTATATAACTATCTTTTTTGTATATTAATCAATATGAACATGAATATTCCAATTATTTCCATGCAATCCAATTTCTTACAAATCAATTAATTATACTTACCAATAATAATAAACCAAATAATTTCCCCCATATATTCCTCTAAACCACAACTTAACCATTTCTGCTTTCAACACAGTATACAATTAATATCTCAATTATTACAATTCCCTAGTTAAAAAGAGCTTTTTTTTCTTTTGTGTTTTAAAATCTTGAACTCTCCTCTTTTGCCCTAAATAATTTTCCATTGTTTGCACTTACCTTTTTTGGTGAGGAAAAGGAAAATAAATCTGCTGCCTAATTTTCCAACGTTGCAAGCAAACCGCAAAGCCAACAGCCTGTTTTACTTTCGCTTTCGTTTTGAGCTTGGTTTGCACAAAGAGGAAAAAAAACTGAGCAATTTAGCAAGAGCAGAGCCCTGTGCAAATCAGCTGAGAGGGGGAAGCCGAGCTAATTAATGTAGGGCGGCCCTTTGAAGCCCCGCGGCAAGAGTTTAAACAGGTTTTTTCCCTCTAGCCATCAGCGGGGATTCAGGAGGCAGCCGGGAACCAGGAGGCAGAATGAAAAATCGGGACTTTTTTAAAACGCCGCGGGACGCGGGACAAATTGCTCAAAAGCGGGACGTCTGGTCACCTTAGACTAGGGGTGACATGAGACCAGTGTTCCAATATCTAAGTGCGTGCTACAAAGAAGAGGGAGTCAAGTTATTCTCCAAAGCACCTGAGGGCAGGACAAGAAGCAACAGATGGAAACTAATCAAGGGGAGAGCAACCTAGAACTAAGGAGGAATTTCCTGACAGTGAGAACAATTAGTCAGTGGAACAACCTGCCTCCAGAAGTTGTAAATGCTCCAACACTGGAAGTTTTATAGAAGAGATTGGAAAAACCATTTGTCTGAAGAGGTGTAGGGTTTCCTGCCTAAGCAGGGGGTTGGACTAGAAGACCTCTAAGGTCCCTTCCAACTCTGTTATTCTATGCTATCTGCAGGATTTTTATACCATAGCAATCATATGATTCTCAGTGATATGGATTTCTTCCAAAAGGCGGGGAAATCCTTTGTAATTTTGTTTCCTACAATCCTGAACATTTGAACAAAATATTTTCATCTTTTTTCTGGCTTCCAGACATTTCCACCAGTGGTGGGTTCCTCCCGGTTTGGCCCGGTTCAGCCGAGCTGGTAGCGGTGATGATATGATGTCACTGAACAGGTTCTCTTTGTTCGGGAGCTGCCCCCCCCCCGCGTTATTCTTACCTTTTATTTGACCCCACCCCCAATCTATTGCTGCCTCCCGAGTCCTAGCTGATCAGCTAGAAGGAAAAAAACTGTTTAAACTCTTGCCGCAGGGCTTCAAAGGGCCACCCTACAGTTGATCAGTGTTAAAAGGCACTGTGGTGGTAGACTGGTGCCTCCAAAAACAAATGAGTAGACCAGTGCCTCCAAAAACAAATGGGTAGACTGGTGACTCAAAAAACAAATGGGTAGACCAGTGCCTCCAAAAACAAATTGGTAGACCGGTGCCTCCAAAAACAAATGGGTAGACAGGTACAGCTCTGCAAGCAGTTAAAAGCCTGGTAGACCAGTACCTCTGCTAAATCCTAAAGAATTGTCACGTGACCATCAAGCCATGCCCACAAAATAAGCCACGCCCATAGAACCCGTAGTAAAAAAATTTAGAACCCACCCCATTCCCACTATAGATACCGATTAACCCCTACAGTGATAGGATATGAGGGTTGGAAGGGACCTCCCAGCTCATGTAGTCCAACCGCTTTCTTACTGCAGGCATCCACTATACAAGCCCCAACAGGAACTCTTGCCTCACAATCAGGAGGTTGTGAGTTCGATTCTAGGTAGAGGCAGATGTAGGGTCTCTTGCTTGGGCAGGGGGTTGGACTAAATCAGGGGTCTGCAACCTTAAACACTCAAAGAGCCATTTCGACCCGTTTCCCATAGAAAAGAAAACACCGGGAGCCACAAAACCCTTCCCATGCCTGACTATTTCTTGAGCGGCCACAAAACTAGCAAATGTAGTTGAATTAAATGTTCTGGTTTCTTCTGAAACTTTTCTTTTCTTGGATTTATCCATGGTTGGCCTACCGGGGGTTGAAAAGCTCTATAAATCACGTGCCGGCGGGTATTGCACATTTGCGCTTGTGATGCATATTTTGAGTGACAGGGAGCCCCAGCAGAGGGGTGAAAGAGCCACATGTGGCTCCAGAGCCGCAGGTTGCTGACCCCTGGACTAGATGACCTGCAAGATCCCTTCCAACTCTGTTAATCTGTTAAAATCCAGTCCATTTACTGTAAAACCTCTGCTGTTTTAAGAAAACCAGACAGCATCTTACATAGGGCTGCCAGATGTCCACTATTTGAGCGGACAGTCTTTTTTCACATTATGTTCACTATTTTTTTTCACAAAATAGTGGACATTTTTTTTATTCAAAAGCTTTATGATGAAATGGTACGTAATCTAAAGCTGTACAGTCTAAGAGAATAAGGATAGGAGAATCACGTTTTGTCTTTTTTTTATAAGTTAGAATGAGACAAAGATCGAATATCCATTGAACTCGATTCTCCGAAAAAATTAATGATGAGATTAAAATAAAAATATATTATAAAATTATGTACAGTTCACATTTTTAAAATGTATTGTAGCTTGTGTCGACTGACCTAAAATGGCGTCGAGTGATGAGAGTGACAGCGGCGAGATTTCGAATTCTTTAAAACGAAAGAGAGGAGTGTGCAAATACACCAAAGACTGGGAAGCTACTTTTGCATGGATTACCAACAACGAAACCGACAGAACAAATACAACAGCCTACTGTAAATTGTGTCAGAAATCGTTCACAATTGAATATAACGGTATAAAAGCTGTCACACAGCATGCAAGCACAGAAAATCATTTAGATAAGAAGAAAATAGCTTCCAGCAACAAGCGAATCAATTCGTTTTTCATTGTTAAAGACTCCTCTTTTAGTGAATTTTTTTTATTTTTTTACTACTTACCCCCCCTCCCCCCCGCTTGTCCGCTATTTTTTGGAAGCAGACCTGGCAACCCTAGGGAGGAAAAATGCTCAACTTGAATCTCCTTCCTTTAATTTGGTCTTGAATTTCCGTTTCATTTCACCAGAGTAACTATTGTCTCTTCTGGCATTTACAGTGGCTGATTTGGCAAACCAGAGTTGTTTCAGATTGTGGGGTTGTTGGTTCTAGAACAGCTCCTTGTTTCAGGTTCACAAAAATGGGGGTGGGGGAGTTAATCCTGATTAAACACGAGGCCCTGAGAAGCCTATTAAATGGACGGTATTTCATGTCCTGCCAGCAGACCAATTAGCCGGGAGCTATTAATTAAGAAAGAAGGCTTTTTCCCTAACCTCGCCTCCTTATAAAAACAAGAAGCGGTTTCTGCTGTGTGATAGAAGCTGGCTGGCAACAGTCCTTTGATTTCTGCAAAAGTCCTTTCGGTGAAGGGTGAAGCCAGCCCTTTGTACGCTTTCGGCTGCTTGTATCTCTCTGATCAAGGATCAGAGGGCCATTGCAACTGAGGTGTTTGCCGTAGCAAATAAAGTCTCTTTAAAATGGTCATTCCAGAACAAGTAGCTTCATCAAGAAGTGGGCTGCTGACGATTCGCACAGGTTCAGGTGAACTGGTAGTTAAGATTCCGCGCAGTTCATCGAAACGGCAAATCCCACCACTGGCTGGCCCCGCCCCTGCTTGTTTTTCGGATTGTTTTCTGGGCTGTTTTTAGCCATTTTCAGGCCAAAATTGACCCAAAAATGGCCTGAAAACGGCGGGGAAAAAACGGCGCAAAAAACGGCCTGAAACAGCCCCTGAAACAGCCCCAAAAACGGCCCAAAAATGGCCCAAAAATGGATTGAAAATAGCCCCAAAAATGCCCCAAAAATGATAAAAAATGGCTCCAAAAACTGCCTGAAAATGGCCCAAAAAACGACCAAAAAACAGGCCGAAATATGGGTGGGGCCAGCCAGTGGTGGGATTAGCCTTAACTGGCTGAATCCTACCTCTGCCTTTGAGGCGAGTGGTCAGGAGGTGGGACTGGGTGTGATGAGTGATGTCACCCACCCAATCACATGACCAACCGGCCACGCCTACCCAGCCAGAGAACCGGTTGTTAAGTTATTCAAGTCCCACCACTGGTCATGCCCCCTGGCCACACCCACCCCAACAACACCCACCCACCCAGTCATTAGGGCAGAGAACCGGTTGTTAAACTATTTTCAACCCACCACTGGCTTCATCACTATTGCCAGGCGCAAGCAACCAGAATCATTTGTGAGTAGCCTCAAGCAGAATTCTCAAAGCTGGGGTTTTTTTTGTTTTCTCCTTGAAGACATTTCCCTTCTCATCCAAGAAGCTTCTTCAGTTCTGACTGAAGAACTGAAGAAGCTTCTTGGATGAGAAGCGAAACGTCTTCAAGGAAAAAAACAAACACAAAAGCCCAGTTGCCTTTTTTTTTTTTTTTTTTATAAATTTTTATTATAATCCAACATACACAGACAAACACAGACATTTAAACAAACTATACATAAACTAACTATACAATAAAATCAAGTCCTGGGACTTGAGCTTTGAAGTAGAGTTACCTCGGTAATTATATATCAATATATCTGTACATATTATACTTCATCATATATCAGTATTTATATAATGATATTTCATTTTATTTCTGTATTTGGATATAGTTGGATGGTATTTCCTTAATTCGTGTCCTTTTTTCCTAACCAGTTATACCATTTTTGCCAAATTAGGTAATAGTCTGAGTCTTCTTTTCCCTGAATTTCTTTGGTCAGTTTATCCATTTCCGCACATTCCATTGTTTTTTGTATTACTTTTTCCTCTGTTGGCGTATTTTCCAATTTCCACATCTGTGCAAAGGCGATTCTGGCAGCGGTTAGGATGTGTATGATTAGGTATTGTATCTCTTTTTTATAATCTTTTGTGAGTATTCCTAATAAGTATGTTTCCGGTCTGAGGGGTACTTTTTGGGTGGTGATTTCTTCCAACTGACTTTGAATTGTTTTCCAAAATTTTTTAACTTTTGGACATGACCACCACATGTGGTAGTAAGTCCCCTTCTGTGTTTTGCATTTCCAGCAGTTCTGATTAGTGTTGGGGAACATCTTTGCCAGCCGTGCAGGGGGGAGATGCCATCTGTAAAACATCTTATATGTATTTTCCTTATAGGGCACGGACATTGTCAGTTTAGTATTGACTTTCCACATTTTTTCCCATTTTTCTAGATTAATATTATATCCAAAATTTTTAGCCCAAATAATCATATTTTCCTTCACCACTTCTTCTTCCAGTTTGTATTTAAGCAAATAATTGTATATTTTAGTTATTAGTTTATCCTCTGATTGCATTATGATTTTGTCTAATTCATTTCTTTCTTTTTGGATTCCAAATTTTTTCATATCGCTTTTATATCTTGATTTTATCTGTAAATACGTCCACCAATCAATGTCCGTGCCCTGTTGTCTCAATTCCTCTGTTGTTTTTATATCTCCCTCTGTGTTCAGCAATTCGTCGTAGGTCTTCATTTTATTCATATCCATTGTGTTCGGGTAGATTTGTGCTTCCATGGTTGATATCCATCTTGGAATTTTATCATAATGTTTCCTTCTTATTTCAATCCAGATTTTTGCCAGTGCTCCTCTAATGTAGTGTCTCCTAAAGTGCTCATGCTGTCTGGGCTTTTCCTCCCATAGGAATGCGTGCCAACCTTTGAACAGATCGAATCCTTCTAGAGCTAATATTCGTTTGTCTTTGAGTGTCATCCAATCCTTGATCCAAGTTAGGGCTGTTGCAATGTAATAGGTTTGCCAATCTGGCAATCCCAGGCCGCCTCTTTCTTTGGTATCTTGCAGGTGTTTCAATTTAATCCTGGCTCTCTTCCCCTGCCATATATATTTGGATATCATTTTATCGAGGTCTTTAAAATATGTTTTCCCCGGATTTATCGGTATTGTTCTGAATAAATATAACATTTTTGGTAAAATAGTCATTTTAATTGAAGCAATTTTGCCTAATAATGATAATTTTAATTTACTCCATGTCTCTAAGTCCTTCTGTATCTGTTTAAGCAATTTAATGTAGTTATCTTCTTTTAATGATGATACTTTATTGGTGAGCCAAATTCCTAAATATTTTATTTTGGTTGTTGTTTGTATTCCTAACGCCTCTTCCAGCTCTTCCTCCTGGGGTTTTATCAAATTTTTAGTTAGTAATTTAGTTTTTTGTCTATTAATTTTCAAACCTGCCACTTCGCCATATTGTTCTATCTTCCTTAATAAATTCAATCCTGAATGTATCGGTTGCTCTAATATAAATACTACGTCATCCGCGAATGCTTGTAGTTTATATTCCTGGTTTTTGGTTCTTAATCCTTTTATTTCATTGTCATTCCTAATTTCGTTCAATAGGGGCTCTAGTGCTAATATGTATAGTATAGGAGAGAGGGGGCATCCTTGTCTCACTCCTTTGGATATTTTAAATTGGTCTGTTGTCTCTCCATTTATCCATATTCTTGCAATTTGATCTGAATATATTGTTTTGATCATATTAAGAAATTTCTCGCCAGTTCCCATTTTTTCTAGTTGCAATATTAATATCTGACTGAAGAACTGAAGAAGCTTCTTGGATGAGAAGCGAAACGTCTTCAAGGAAAAAAACAAACACAAAAGCCCAGTTGCCTTTTGAAAAAAAAAAAGCACCTTTGGGACAACCATGACCTGGATGACTGAGAATCTCCATAGACCTCAAGCAGTCGTTTCCCTTACTTACTGTTCTGCCCCAGCTACGGACCCCAAAGAACTCAGCACACACAAAGTCTGTACAAACCTTACTTTACTAAATTAAATCAGACTTTTTCAAACAAAAGCTGTTAATTAACTTTCTTAACAGCCTACAAGAATCCAAAGAATAAATAATCGTAATCTTACTGTGGTTGGCAGAATGCCCAGAAGCAATTTGCAGGAAAACTGACAAGAGAGAAACAAGAGCCGAATCAAACGTTTCTGGAATCAAGACGCAAAGGAATATGAATGAAGTTGTTTCCTGCAAATTGCATCAGTCGTCATCCTTCCTTAAACAGGCTAAGGGAGTGGCCAATTAGCCCCAAGCCTTACTCTCGAGGAGACCTCCTCCTGAGAAGCCACTCCTGCCTTTTGGCAGCTCTGCACACCTGTGCATCGAGAAGAAGCTCCTCCTCTTCTTCCGCTTCACTTATGGGAGCTTCTGGAAGTTCTGAAGGCCCTGGCTGAATCCCCGCCTCTGGCACCACATCTTCTCCAGCCTCCTCATTGTCCGACTCGAGTCCCAGCTGCTGGCGCAACACCACACCAGCCTCCTCGCTGTCTGAATCAGCTACTAGCTGCACAGGCCGCTGATGGGCCACAACACTTACAACCATTCGTTCAGTGACCGTTCCAAGTTACAACGGCGCTGAAAAAAATGTCTTACAGTGGTTTTTCACACTTAGGAACGTGGCAGCATTCCAATGGATCACAATTTGGATGCTTCGCAACTGGCATGTAGTTATGACGGTTGCAGTGTCCTGAGGTCACGTGATCCCCTTTTGCGAACTTCTGACAAGCAAAGTCAATGGGGAAGCCAGATTCATTTTACAACCATGTTGCTCATTGAACAACCGCAGCGATTCGCTTAACAACTGTGGCAAGAAAGGTTGCAAAATAGGTGTCCGTAAACATCAACAAAAGACATGATCGAAAGATATGATGAAAACTCCTTAATTTCACAACATATGGACAGATTTAATCATAGTGTCAGCTGGGAAGTTGTGACCATCCTAAATTAAGCCATGTCCAAAAATGCCAGGGGATTTCTGAAAGTCTGGCACTTTGATAAATTAGTCATCAAATGACACATAGACATAAACAATATCTACATACTGTGCAAAAGAGACACTCAACAAACCAAAAAGGGAACAAAAAGACCCAAACACCTTCCCACCACCAATCAGCACCTAGATAAGCATAGATTAACTCCAAGATTAACCTAAGATCAGCAATCAAGTAAACAATACCCCAATGAAGGAACTGCCAAACAAGCCAACAGTAAACAGCCCAACCAAAAAACCTCTAACAATGTCCCAGGGCAAGCCATTAGAACCATGATGGCGAATCTATGGCACGCGTGCCACAGGTGGCACACGGAGCCATATCAGTGGGCATGCACGTGCCAGCCAGCTGATTTCCAGGCCTTCTGGGCCCACCGGAAGTCGGGAAACAGGCCGTTTCCGGCCTCCGGAGGGCCTCCGAAGTGGGTGGGTAGGGAAGGCTGTTTTTGCCCTCCCCAGGCTCTGGAGCCTAGGGAGGGTGAAAAACTGTGCCATTGTGTGGCAAAAGCAGAGGACGCAGGGGGATTGCACGCACATGTGCGGGGGGTGGGGGGCATAGAATTATGGGTGTGGGCACGCATGCGTGTGACCCCCCCCGCGTTCCCCCCCCACTTTTGGCACACGATGGCAAAAAGGTTAGCCATCACTGCACTAGAATATAAACTGAGATCAAACCTCACTCCTTACTAACACTGATGATGTTCCCTACTTGGGTAATGAAACATCTGCAAGGAAAAACAATCAAGCTCAGAGAACACCAAGGACCCCTCATTTCAACCCTGAGGTACAAATATTCTCCTTTAATAGCTATCAATAACTCCATACCCTACATAACACTCTCCCAGATGTATCTTTGGCTCTTGAACACTCTGGAGGAACAATATTTTGATCCCAACGCAGTGTGGAAGAAATGCAGAGAAATTGCTTTGCTCAGGATTAACGGCACAGTAAATTAAAGCAGCTTTTAAATTGGAATTGCATCTACAGCATATGTAAGCAAAAGAGAATTCCCATAGAGTCATAGGATGAACCATAGGAATGGAAGAGTTGGAGAAGGCAGGAGATTTCATCAAGTCCAATTTCCTGACATTTCAAAAAGAATGTAGAGATCACCTTAGGATGAATTATAGAAGGTGAAATGGCAACTAAATTGGGGATAGAAGCAAGATCATGTAAAATGTTAATACCATTCTACAATGCCTTGGTAAGATCACACTTGGAACATTGCATCCAGTTTTGGTCGCCACGATGTAAAAAAAGATGTTGAGACTCTAGAAAGAGTGCAGAGAAGAACAACAAAGATGATTAGGGGACTGGAGGCTAAAACATATAAAGAACGGTTGCTGGAATTGGGTATGTCTCATTTAATGAAAAAAAGGACTAGGGGAGACATGATAGCAGTCTACCAATATTTGAGGGGCTGTCACAAAGAAGAAGAGGGAGTCAAGCTATTCTATAAAGCACCTGAAGGAAGGACAAGAAGCAATGGATGGAGACTAATCAAGGAGAGAAGCAACTTAGAACTAAGGAGAAATTTCCTGATAATGAGAACAATAAATCAATGGAACAAGCATTTGCCTTCCATTGAGGACCTGTATACTGCATGAGTCAAAAAGAGGGCTGTGAAAATATTTACAGACCCCTCACATCCTGGACATAAACTGTTTCCACTCCTACCCTCAAAACAATGCTATAGAGCACTGCACACCAGAACAACTAGACACAAAGATAGTTTTTTCCCAAACGCCATCACTCTGCCAAACAAATAATTCCCTCAACACTATCAAGCTATTTACTAAGTCTGCACTACTATTAATCTTCTCATCTTCTCATCATTCCCATCACCCATCTCCTCCCACTTATGACTGCATGACTGTAACTTTGTTGCTTGTATCCTTACGATTTATAATGATATTGTTTCCTGATTGCTTATTTGTACCCTATGTCTATCATTAAGTGTTGTACCTTATGATTCTTGATGAACGTATCTTTTATTTTATGTAAAATGAGAGCATGTGCACCAAGACAAATTCCTTGTGTGTCCAATCACGCTTGGCCAATAAAAATTCTATTCTATTCTATTCTGAAATGATACCTGCACCTTGATTCTGTTTTGTATGAGACAAGGCAGAGAGAAACTCTATCAAGATTCTGTTATAATTCTGGAACTTTGCTGTTCTATACATTGACAGCAGCAAGAATGTTTTATGCCCAAAAATGGAAAGATACTTTATCTACTACTTTGGATGAATAGCTGGAAAAATTGATGGAAGTAGCAGAGATGGCTAAAATGGATGGCTTTAATTAAAGAAAGAAAAGGATATATCCAACTTTCTTTCTACTTGGAAATTGCTCCTGGACTTTGTGCTCGGGTTGGGAAAAAAATGAAACTTTGACTCTGGGTTTCACTCACTTAACAACTGTCTTGTTTAGCAACAGAAATTTTGGACTCAATTCTGGTCGTAAGTCGAGGATTACCTGTAACTTACATTTTGATACAGGTAGTCCTCAACTTATGACCGGTTGCTTAGCAACCATTTGAAATTACAATCTACCTGAGAAAGGAGACTTACAACACAGATCTGAAGTTTTAATGCTTGCTCCGCCCACCCAGACGGTCACATGACTGCACTTCATGCTTTTTCAACATGGCTGCATTTACGGCCATTTGCAGCATCCCACGATCACATGCCCGTGATTTACAACATTTTTGCCCAAACCTGGTATTTGCTGCTGCCTTTGGACAAAACCACAGCAAAGTCATCAATGGGTTCGTTTAATGACCGCAGTGTTCACTTAACAACAATGGTGTTCATTTTACAACTGCCCTGTTCATGTAATGACCACTGCAAAAAAAATTGTAAAATTGTTTTACAAAAATTGTAGTTTACAACCCTAATTGGCAGATCCATTATGGTCATAACGTGAGAACTACTGAGAGTATTTTCACGGTGTGGTTTTGTGGCTTCTAACAACTTTAAACAACAAGCCAACCCCAGCTGTTTAGATTATAGCCACTGTATCTCCCTGCTCACTTACAGATTCTGTGCCAAATGGAAACGGTATCACTCTGAGCTCCGTCTTTGTAGTAGGCCCAGATGGATATTTTATATTCAGTATTTTCTTTCAAACCAGGCAAAATGGAAGATGCCAAGTTTCCAGCAACGGATATCTGTGGAAAAAACAAAGAGTATCAGCTGCATTTCCAGTTATTATAAAAATTAAATTGGAAAAAAAAATTAAAATGGTTACAGTTAATCCTCGACTTGCTTTTATGGAACTTTCAAAGTTACAACAAGCGTCGAAAAAAAGGACTTATGGCCTGTCCTCGCATTTATGGCTGTGGGAAGCCCCACCCCACCCCACCAAAGAATGAAATATTTGGGGGAAATATTAAGAGGCAGGATACTATATTTCCCTAAAGGACAAATGGAGAAACGTGCTCTTAAAGACAGAAAGCAGACTCAGTCTTTCTTAATAGCCCCCAGCAGATATTTTGTGCCCATTATGTATTTTATTTTATTTATTTAGTTAGTTAGTTAGTTCAATTTATATGCCGCCCTTCTCCGGAGATTCAGGGCGGCTTACAATGCGTTAAGCAATAGCCTTCATACTTTTGTATATACCTGCTTAGTAGGGCATTTGGGGGGGGGGCCCTAAGCAGTGTTCTTTTTTATACAATGTCAGCTTATTGCCCCCACAATCCAGGTCCTCATTTTACCTACCTCGGAAGGATGGAAGGCTGAGTCAACCTTGAGCCTGGTGAGATTCGAATTTGCAGTAATTGCAGGCAGCTGGTGCTAGTTAACAGCACTTTAGTCTGCTGCACCACCAAGGCTTTAAAGAAAGATTGGGTCAACCTATTCACAAAACAAAAAAACTTCACCTCCAAGGATGGGATTCAAATTTACATTCTCCTCCACCCAAAATTTAAGAACAGAACATGAGCCTTTAGGACAGGGGTGTGAAACAGGATTTCTTCGCAGGCCGGATCAGCATTGTAGTTCTCCTCTGCGGCCTGACGGGGGGAGAGGGCGCAGAGCCGGGGAGTTGGGAGATGAGACAGACGCCTCCTGCAACATCCTGCTGGCCAAAACGAGGCGTAAGAGTCCCCCCTGCGCCAGTAGTGGGTTGCCCCTGGTTCGCACCGGTTCTATAGAACCGGTAGTAAAACCGGCGGGAGGCTCCACCCACCGACCCTGATGTCATCAAAATGCTTCTGCACATGCGCAGAAGAGCGCGCGAGAGAGAGAGCGAAGCGAGAGCGCGCAGCCCTGTTGCGAACCGGTAGTAAAGGTAAGTAGAACCCACCCCTGCCCCGCATGGCCTGTTTTCAGCCTCCATGACCTCCAGCAGCACTCTGCCAGCCAGGGTCCTCATGGGGCAGCCTCCAGGTGGCCCATTTTTGGCTGACAGAGTGATGCAGGAGGCCAGGGAAGCCAAAAACGGGCTGTGCAGGGGCCTCACGAGGCCTCCGCGTGGCCCATTTTTGGCTGGCAGAGTGATGCAGGAGGCCATGGAGAGGCACCGCGGGCCGATCCTTTGATATTACCAGGCCGGCCCCACGGGCCAGATTTAAGCACCCAGTGGACCGGATCCAGCCCGAGAGCCTTGAATTTACACCCCTGCTTTAGGACATAATAGAATTAAGCCACTATCTGTTGTGTGGTTCACCAGCAGCCTGCGGAGCTGTCAGCAGAGTCGGACAGCGATGAGGCTGAGGAAGAACATGGGCCAGTCCTGGAGGCTGGGGAAGGCCTGGATGAGGGCTCTCCGTCGGAGGCAGAAATGGGGCCAGAGCCATCGGGGAGTGATGTGCGGACTCCGGAGCCTCCAGAGGCTGATAGGAGTGAGGCAGAGGAACAGGAGGAGCCTGTTCCTAGTGCATGTATGAGAAGAGCTGCCAGAAAGCAAGAGCAGCTAAAGCAAAGAGGACGACTCGGGAGTAGGGCCAAGAGATGATTGGCCCCTCCCATAAGGCTTAAAAGACCAGCAACGGCTCTTGGCCTCTTTGTCAGAAAACAACGTTGAAAGTCTTGCTGCGCTTATCTCTTGTCGGCGTCTTCTGCTTTTGAACTTTTGCCAAGAGAAGCCTTTGGCAGCTTGCCTAATTATACCAAGGTTGGTGATTAGACTGAAGAATTTGTGTTATGAAGAGTTTGTTTTAATTTAGTTTGGACTACGCTGAGAATGAGTTAATTCTCAGCTGTTCTAATAAGGTCTGTTTGTTTTGGAACTGTTTGCGTCTAATACTACCTACTTGGGCCTGGGTCACAACACTACCATTTAGCAGAAGACGCGGAGATCATTACATTGCACAACCCCCTAGAACCCAAACTTCAAAGTCCCAGAAACCTATAAAGATCCATCCACTCATTCAACCATTTGTTCAGCTGACCCAGTACTGCTGTTGGTTCTGTTCATCATTAAACTTTCTTTCCAATCAGCTTCCATTTTATTTTATTCTCTGTTTGGATTTGAACCAGATGGATTTTCCTCCCAACACAACCATTACAGCATCCCCACGATCACATGTTCAGAATCGGGGCACTTGGCAACCGGTATGTATTCACGATGGTTGCAGCGTCCCAGGCAGTGGTGGGTTTAAAATTTTTTTACTACCGGTTCTGTGGGTGTGGTTTGGTGGTGTGGCATGGCATGGCATGGCATGGCATGGCTTGTTAGGCGTGGCTAGGTGGCAATGGCAGGGGAAGGATACTGTGAAATCTACATTCCTATTCTGCCCCAGCTACGGACCCCAAAGAACGCAGCACACACAAATTCTATACAAAGCTTATTTTACTCAAATAACTTAAGTAAATAAATAAAATAAAGTAAATAAATAAAGTAAATAAAGTAAATAAAAATAAAGACTTTTATCAACCAAAGGCTGTTAATAAAACTGAGATAAGGTAATCACAGTCTTACTAGAGTTGGCAGAAAGCCCAGAAACAATTTGCAGAGAATCCAGATGCGAAGTAGAGTGAACTAAAGTTGTTCCCTACAAAATTGCTTCAGTCGGCGTTCCTCCTTAAATAGGCTAAGAGAGTGGCCAATTAGCCCCAAGACTTACTCTCGCGGAGACCTCCTCCTGAGGAGCCACTCCTGCCTTTTGGCAGCTCTGTGCGCCTGTGCATCAAGAAGAGGCTCCTCCTCTTCTTCCTCTTCATTTAAGGGAGCTTCTGGAGGTTCTGAAGGCCCTGGATGAATCCCTGCCTCTGGCCCCACATGTTCTCCAGCCTCCTCACTGTCCAACTCAAGCTCCAGCTTCTGGCGCAGCACCACACCAGCCTCCTCGCTGTCGGAATCAGCTACAATCTGCACAGGTCACTGACGGGCCACAACAATTCCCCCCCCCCACTCCATGGGAAGGTTACTGCAAAATCACAATTTCCTCCTGATCAGCTGAGACTCGGGAGACAGAGAATAGATGGGGGTGGGGCCAGTCAGTGGTGGTATTTATCGGTTCTCCGAACTACTCAAAATTTCCGCAACTGGTTCTCCAGAACTGGTCAGAACCTGTTGGAACCCACCTCTGGTCCCAGGGTCATGTGATCACCATTTGCGACTTTCCCAAGGATCTCCAATGCGGGAAGCCAGACTCGCTTAAGGACTGCATGATTCACTTAACAACCGTGGTAAAAAAAACGTTGTAAATCGGGAGCGATTCATGTAATAAGCACCTTGCTTAACAATGGAAATTCTGGTTTCCCCTCTTGTGGTCGTAAATCGAGGACTCCCTGCATTCTTTTAAGAAACTGCATTTCTGGATACCTACCCAACCAAGTGATTTGCATGACGGGAGAAATGCAAAAGCCCATAGGAACGTTTGAAGATCAAAATACTCAGAAAAACCCATTTCATAATTTCGCAAACTTTAAATAGAACTCGGCCTTTTTTTTGTTTTGGAGTTTGTTCTTCCTTTCGCTTTGGCAACTTTTTGGAATTAAATTGCCAGCTGGTTCTTTTGTTCTAACACAATGATTATGAATAGCATTTTTGGGGGGGAAAACAGATACGCCCTGTTTTAGTGGCGTAGTTCTTTATTAGTATTTAAACAAATAACAAATAACAAAAAAAACAACAACAACAACGGCGTCATGTCTTAATTGGGTCTTCTGTGGCGGTATAAATTTAGAGTGGAAAAAAATTTCAAAGGAAAACAAACCCTTCGTGACAGGTAATTCTCCGATAAAAATCTAGAACTGTCACTTTCACCAATCATTTTCCTATGATTTGCTTGGCTAAAGACTGCAATCGATTTTTGGGTGCTTTCCAGAGACCGCATCAAATAAGCAGATGGAACAATATAAAGAGGGGAAGAGGGGGGAAATGCATGGAGGTATGTTACCCCATCACTACCCAACCTCAGCTCTGCAAATAGGATTGTCTGAAGGTGGGGGGGGTCTCCTATGAAAGGCTCTTTTGCCCCCACCCCCCAGCAAATTCTGTCTACAAATGATATCAATTCCTTCGTTCCAAAGCATCCGGCATTTTAAACAGGCCCATTTGGCATCTTGAAATCTCGTGCGCCAGGCCCTCGGGGAGGAGTAGGATGCGACTGAATTTTGCTATCATGACGAGGACAGGCATTAAAACATGAAGCGAGGGGATTGGATTGTATGTGCAGAATTGTGGATATATTTTTTTTTCAGGTTGCTCTAGGAGTGGGACATTTTAAAAAGGAATTCATAGAAGAGGATATTTGTAGCTCACGATTGGACTGTGGGGGGGGAGTTCTTGGTGGTCTTTGAGCTTGGTGGATTTTTATTTTGTTTTATTTTTTGCAGATGTTTCATCACCTAACTAGGTAATATCATCAGTGCTAGAAGGGAGGGGTGTTTGTGGAGAGGAGGAGGAGGAGGAGGACTACTGCAGGGTCCTTGGTGCTCTCTGAGCTTGCTGGCTTTCTTGCAGACATTTCATGACTCACCTAAGTAACATCATCAGTGTTAGAAGGGAGGGACGGAGGAAGAGGAGGAGAATTGTGGGGTCCTTGGTGCTCCCTGAGCTTGGTTTTCTTACAGACATTTCAAATAGGTTAAGGTTAGAAGGGAGGGGAGGAGGAGGAGGAGGAGGAGGAGGAGGAAGGGAATTGTGGGGTCCTTGGTGCTCCCTGAGCTTGGTTTTCTTACAGACATTTCAAATAGATTAATCTTAGAAGGGAGGGGAGGAGGAGGAGGAGGAGGAGGAGGAGGAGGAGGAGGAGGAGGAGGAGGAGGAGGAGGAGGAGGAGGAAGGGAATTGTGGGGTCCTTGGTGCTCCCTGAGCTTGGTTTTCTTACAGACATTTCAAATAGGTTAATCTTAGAAGGGAGGGGAGGAGGAGGAGAAGGAGGAGGAGGAGGAGGAGGAGGAGGAGGAGGAGGAGGAGGAGGAGGAGGAGGAGGAGGAGGAGGAGGGGGAAGGAAGGGAATTGTAGGGTCCTTGGTGTTCTCTGAGCTTGGTTTTCTTACAGACATTTCATGACCCAAATAGGTTAATATCATCAGTGTTAGAAGAGAGGGACGGAGGAGGAGGAGGAGAATTGTGGGGTCCTTGGTGCTCCCTGAGCTTCGTTATCTTACAGACATTTCAAATAGATTAATGTTAGAAGGGAGGGGAGGAGGAGGAGGAGGAGGAGGAGAAGGGAATTGTAGGGTCCTTGGTGTTTTCTGAGCTTCGTTATCTTACAGACATTTCAAATAGATTAATGTTAGAAGGGAGGGGAGGAGGAGGAGGAGGAGGAGGAGGAGGAGGAGGAGGAGGGGGAGGAGGAGGAGGAGGAGAAGGGAATTGTAGGGTCCTTCGTGTTCTCTGAGCTTGGTTTTCTTACAGACATTTCATGACCCAAATAGGTTAATATCATCAGTGTTAGAAGAGAGGGGAGGAGGAGGAGGAGGAAGAGGAGGAGGAGGAAGAGAATTGTACGGTCCTTGCAGAGGTGAAATGTAAAATTTGTTACTACCGGTTCTGTGGGCATGGCTTGGGGGGGGGGGGTGTAATGTGACTAGGTGGGCGTGTCCAACTTTTTTTTTTTTTTTTGCTTTTAAAAGAAAAAAAGCCTCTGACGATCAGGCAACTCAGCTGGGTTCGTCAAAGACTTTTAAAAGCATTTTCTTTACAACCTCTTCGGCGGAAGAGGATGTAGAAAAAATGCTTTTAAAAGGCTCTGACAATCCCAGCTAAGCCGCGTGATCATCAGAGGCTTTTTTTTTTTTTTTACTTTTAAAAGCATTTTTTCGGCCGAAGAAAAAATGCTTTTAAAAATTAAAAAAAAGCCTCCAATGATCGCGCGGCTCAGCTGGGCATGGAGGGGAAGGCAGGGATTTTTGCTACGGGTTCTCAGAAACACCCGCCACCATCGCTACCGGATTGGGCAATCCAGTCCGAACCGGGAGCATTTCAGCCCTGGGTCCTTGATGCTCTCTGAGCTTGGTTTCCTTACAGACATTTCATGACCCAACTAGGTAGCATCATCAGTCCTAGAAGAGGGAGGATCTTTGTTGAGAGGAGGAGGAGAAGGAGGAGCCCTTGGTATTCTCTGAGCTTGGTTGTTTTCTTGCAGATGTTTCATGACCCAACTACGTAACGTCATCAGTGCTAGAAGGGAGTGGACTTTGCTCTCTGTCTATATACAAGTGGTTTGCCCTGTCAGTGTTGGTGGGAGTGTTCTTGGTGATTCTCCTTGATTAGGTTTGTAGAAAGTTAGCACCCACCCTTCTCCTAGAAAAATGAAATATTCTAGGAAATATTAAAAAGGCAGAATATTTCCCCTAAAAGAGAAATAGAAATCTTATGGGACACAGAAACTCAGCCCCAGCAGATATTTTGGTGCCATCTTATCTACAAGACAAAAGACCTTCAGCTTCAGGATGATAGGATTGGCCCTCACTCAAGATCCCAATCAGGAAAAAGCCCTTAAGCCATAATAGGAATTGCCCAAAGCCTCTTCATTACATCACCCAGCAAGATTCAACCAAGCCTGGGACTCAAGACAACCTACAAAGTTACCCCTGCATGGCCCCATGGGAGTCTGACAACCAATCAGAATACATTTCTTTCACAGGAACAGGAAGCGAGTTCAAAGCCCAAGTGAGGGTATAAATCTCTCTCACACCCATGTGCTCAATTGCCCAGGATCTCAAAACCATGTGGTCCTGTCCACCATTAAACCAGGGTGAAATCCAGCAGGTTCTGACAGGTTCTGGAAAACTGGTCGCGAAAACTTGAGTACTTAGGAGAACCGGCAAATACCACCTCTGGCTGGCCCCAGAGTGGGGTGGGAATGAAGAGTTTGCAATATCCTTCCCCCAGGAATGGGGAAGGAATGGGAATTTTGCAGTATCCTTCCCCTGGAGTGGAATGGGATTGGAGATTTTGCAATATCCTTCCCCTGGAGTGGGGAGGGAATGGGGATTTTGCAGTATCCTTCCCCTGGAATGGGGAGGGAATGGGGATTTTGCAGTATCCTTTCCCTGGAGTGGGGTGGGAATGGGGATTTTGCAGTATCCTTTCCCTGGAGTGGGGTGGGAATGGGGATTTTGCAATATCCTTCCCCAGGAGTGGGGAGGGAATGGGGATTTTACAGTAACCTTCCCCTGGAGTGGGGAGGGAATGGGGATTTTGCAGTATCCATCCCCTGGAGTGGGGAAAGAATGGGGATTTTGCAGTATCCTTTCCCTGGAGTGGGGTAGGAATGGGGATTTTGCAACATCCTTCCCCCACGAGTGGGGAGGGAATGGGGATTTTGCAGTATCTTTCCCCTGAAGTGGGGAGGGAATGGGGATTTTGCAGTATCCTTCCCCTGCCACGCCTACCAAGCCACGCCCACCAAGCCACACCACGCCCACCGAGCCACGCCCACAGAACCGGTAGCAAAACAATTTGGATTTCCCCACTGCATTAAACCATCTTTCCAAGCAGCCTCCATGTTTCCAGTGACTTTCTTCCCTCTTGGAACTGAACCCAGATGGACATTTCTTCCAACAGGCTGTAAAAAGGAACTGCAGGGATGGCTCAGATTGAAAATCCACGTACGGATACATGTCCTGTAAAATCCTGAAGACCCTCAAGCCCCCCCTCCCCAGATTTCTCTCGACGGCTTCGTACCTCCTCTTCTGCGTCTTCTCCAAGCACGTTCCATTTGATCTGGTACAGAACCACGTCAGAAGCCGCCGATGCTTCCCACTCCAGTTGGACCTCACTTCCGGAGAGTTCGGTGACCTTCAGCTGGTTCGGTGGGGGAACCTTTACTGGGGGTGAAAGGGAGGAACAAGCAAAGACCATTGTTAGCTGCTGTGGCCTAGAGGTGGAGCGCTTGCCTCACAATCGGGAGGTTGTGAGTTTGATCCTAGGTAGTGTCGTGGGTTTAATAAGACAAACACAACTTTTAGATTAATCAGAGACAATTTTATATATTGCGCAATAGGTTCAAGGCTCTGTACATGAAGCGTTGAACAAAGACAGAAATTAGGTACAATGGTTTTATACCCTTCTAGACAAAGGATTCTGTTAACTCAGCAATTCATATGGTCATATACATTTATCATTTTTAATTGACATTTCCTTATTACAGAGTTTCTTTGCAAAACAGTTATAATTCTTTTTGTAGATTACTGAAGCATAGACTCAAATCATCTTCTGACGATAGACAACTTTTAACTCATGTGGATCCCCTTGACCTAACCAACCCTTAAGCTGTATGTCATTAGAATGTTCCTTTCTTCTGACAACTTAGAGGCCTCCTAGAGGAACCAAAAGGACCTTGGCTGAGTTTGTACTTTTTCCAACCGGATGCATTGCTTTTTAGAATAGAGTGAATAGAAAGTTATCCAGTGGTCATCTATCAGAGCCCGCTTCATTTACATTAGTAGAGGCAGATGTAGGGTCTCCTATTTGGACAGGGGGCTGGACTAGATGACCTTCAGGGTCCCTTCCAACTCTGTTAATCTGTTTAACCATCTCAGGTTCAGCCCCATCAGTGGTGGGTTTCAAAATTTTTTACTACCGGTTCTGTGGGCGTGGCTTGGTGGGCATGGCAGGGGAAGGATACTGTAAAATCGCCATTCCCTCCCCACTCCAGGGGAAGGATACTGTAAAATCACCATTCCCTCCCCACTCCAGGGGAAGGTTACTGCAAAATCCCCATTTCCTCCCGATCAGCTGGGACTTGGGAGGCAGAGAATAGATGGGGGCGGGGCCAGTCAGAATTTTTACTACCGGTTCTCCAAACTACTCAAAATTTCCGCTACCAGTTCTCCAGAACTGGTCAGAACCTGCTGAAACCCACCTCTGAGCTCCACGTTTCTCCGCTACCAAAAATCTCGGCCAACCTGCATCCCTGCAGCAGAGCAGATGGTGAGGGAGGCTCAGACTCTTTAACCAGCGTTTTTCTCCAGACACCAAATGAGTTAAGCTTAATTTTGTCTGCAACGGAAGGCCCAGTGTGTAATAATTGAACAACTGTAAATTAAAGCCTCGTTATTTCATTTTTTAGCAAGGCCAATTCAAGCTAGCATTTTCCAAACAAAGTCAAAACCCAGGAGAGGTATTGAAAGACGTAAATCAAGGAGAAATTGAAGAGATTAGAAGTCTCTTCTAATCTTCTAGAAGATTAGATGCTACAGCGTCTCCTGCTCGAGAAGTGGGCTGGACTAGAAGACCTTCAAGGTCCCTTCCAGCTCAATGCTGATTGATTGACAAATATGTTTCTCCGGATATATTCAATAATTCCAGAATTACAGTCTAAACTAAAAGACAAAAAAATTCCAGGAAAGAGTTGCCTTACTGTTGTGGCCCATCAGCGGCCTGTGCAGCTAGTAGCTGATTCAGACAGCGAGGAGGCTGGTGTGGTGCTGTGCCAGCAGCTGGCACTCGAGTCGGACAATGAGGAGGATGGAGAAGATGTGGTGCCAGAGGCGGGGATTCAGCCAGGGCCTTCAGAACCTCCAGAAGCTCCCATAAGTGAAGAGGAAGAAGAGGAGGAGCCTCTTCTCAATGCACGGGTGCGCAGAGCTGCCAAAAGGCAGGAGTGGCTCCTCAGGAGGAGGTCTCCTCGAGAGTAAGGCTTGGGGCTAATTGGCCACTCCCTTAGCCTATTTAAGGAAGGACGATGACTGAGGCAATTTGCAGGGAACAACTTCATTCACTCTCCTTCCCGTCTTGATCTTAGTTCTCTTATCAGTTTCCTGCAAATTGCTTCTGGGCTTTCTGCCAACCATAGTAAGATTACAATTATTTATTCTTTGGATTCTTGTAGGCTGTTAAGAAAGTTAATTAATAGCCTTTGTTTGGAAAAGATTGATTTAATTTAGTAAGCTAAGGTTTGTACAGACTTTGTGTGTGCTGCGTTCTTTGGGGTCCGTAGCTGGGGCAGAACACTTACAATGCAATAGGCAGCATATAAATTTAATCAATAAAATAAATTTTAAAAAAACCTTTTTTTTATTTTCCAAAGGAAAGAGGTACAGGTAGTCCTCGAGTTACAGCAATGTCCGTTCGAAGTTACAACGGCTCTGAAAAAAGTGAGTTACGATCGTTTTTCCTACTTATGACTATTGTAGCATCCCATGGTCATGTGATTTACATTGGGATGCTTAGCAACTGACAGGTACTTATGTCGGTTGCATGTCCCAGGGTCATGTGATCCCCTTTTGCGACCTTCCGACAAGCAAAGCCAATGAGGGAGTCAGATTCACTTAAGACCCTCCCCCCTGTGGCAACCCCGGATTTGAAATCCCTCATGCAATATGGATATTATTTACTGCCAGGGATAAATTCCTAAACTCTGACTTAAGTGATGTTTTCTCCCTGTGACATATCCAAAGAGATGCAAATACACATTCTAATTAAATAAGCAGGGATTTACAATCTGGATCCTCTCTTTCAAGCTAACTGTTGGAAGAATTATAAACATATTGATTTTGGCAATATCCCAATGAGAGCAATTGTTAGGGTTTTTCCTGTTTTGTTTTTTAATCTTATTTATGTATTTGAAAAATGTGTATCTTTCCAGGACATTTAATAGTCTACTAATTTTTACTGTATTTACTCTTTTCCTTCCTTCCTTTCCTTCTTTCCCTGTCCTTTCTTCCTCCCTTCTCCTTCCTTCCTTCCTTCCTTCCTTCCTTCCTTCCTTCCTTCCTTCCTTCCTTCCCTGTCCTTTGTTCCCTCCCCTCCCCTCCTTCCTTCCATTCTTTTTTACCTCCCTCCCTCTTCTGCTTCCTTCCTTCCTTCTCCGTTCTTTCTTTCCTCCCTCCCTTTTCTCCTTCCTTCCTTTCCTCCCTTCTCCTTCCTTCCTTCCCTGTCCTTTTTTCCCTCTCTCCCTTCTCCTTCCTTCCTTTTTTCCTTCTCTGTTCTTTCTTTCCTTCCTCCCTCTTCTCCTTCCTTTCCTTCCTCCCTCTCTCCCTTCCTTCCTTCCTTTTCTGTTCTTTCTTCCCTCCATCCCTTCTCCTTCCTTCCTTCCTTCCCTCCCTCCCTCCTTCCTTCTTTGTTCTTTCTTTCCTCCCTCCCTCTTCTCCTTCCTTCCTTCCTTCCTTTCCTTCCTCCCTCTCTCCCTTCCTTCCTTCCTTTTCTGTTCTTTCTTCCCTCCATCCCTTCTCCTTCCTTCCTTCCTTCCTTCCCTCCTTCCTTCCTCTGTTCTTTCTTTCCTCCCACCCTCTTCTCCTTCCTCCCTTCCTTTCCTTCCTCAGTTGAAACCTTCCAAGGGTTGCCAGATTAAAGAGTTTCATTTTTGTCTTCTGATTGCTAGTTGCTGTATCAGGATATGCTCTGCTAGTCATTTGTCTTCCTATCCTACATACCGCCTCTTGGACCTTACACTGTGTGTTGTAAGATGACTGCATTGTGTTATTATTGGGAGCAATGGTTGTTTTATTTATCGTGGTTATTTTGTTCTATTTATCAGCCACAACTTAAAACTGGAAGGAGAAGAACAGAAAGTTTCTTCAGGTGAGACAGGAAGAAACAACAGATTTCATCCCACCAGGGATCTGGAAGGAAGTAGAAACACCTGTGGTGTTTGAATTACCCAAATTCTAAACACTATCAGAATGTTTCTACACTTTGTATTATACTCCAGCTGTCAGCCTAAAGCAATTGAACTTACGCTTCGATCCTCCGTGTTTCAAGAAACCTATCAAAATAACAGCATAAAGAGTTGGAAGGGACCTTGGAGGTCTTCTAGTCCAGCCCCCTGCTCCGGCAGGAGATCTTATATTATTTCAGACAAATGGCTGTCCAATCTCTGCTTAAAAACCTCCAGTGATGGAGAAACCACAACTTCTGGAGGCAAGTTGTTCCATTGATTAATTGTTCCCAATGTCAGGAAATTTCTCCTTAGTTCTAGGTTGGTTCTCTCCTTGGTTAGTTTCCATCTATCTTCTTCTGCCCTCAGGTGCTTTGGAGAAGAAGTCTATCCCCTCTTCTCTATGGTAGGCTCTCAAGTACTGGAGGACTCCCATCATATAATCCTTAGTCCTTGTCTTTGTTAGACTAGACGGTGAACCTATGGTACATGTCCCAGTGGTGAAATCCAAATTTTTTTACTACCGGTTCTGTGGGCGTGGCTTGGTGGGCATGGTGTGGCTTGGTGGGTATAGCAGGGGAAAGATACTGCAAAATCTTCATTCCCACCCTACTCCAGGGGAAGGATATTGCAAAATCCCCATTCCCACCCCACTCGGGGGCCAGCCAGAGGTGGTATTTGCCGGTTCTCCAAACTGCTCAAAATTTCCGCTGCCGGTTCTCCAGAACCTATCAGAACCTGCTGGATTTCACCCCTGACGTGTGCCCGAGGTGGCATGTAGAGCCATCTTTCCAGGCATGCGAGTGTCACCTAATTTACCTGCAGCTGCGCATGCGCCCCAGCTGGTGTCCAGGCCTCCGGTGCACATGCGTGCAATTCAGGGGACCCAGCTTGTCTTTGAAGTTCTCCTGTGCATGCACGTGCATTTGCATGCGAGAGTACTTGCATGCAGCATGTGCATGTGCAGACGGTGTTTGCGCGCTTGTGATGCGCGCGCAAAAACCACACACATGTGGAGATAGTGCGATTGCACTTGCAGCACACAGGGGGAGCCACACAAAACCTGCAGGCATGCGCAGACAGTGTGATTGCAGGTGCAACGCATGGTGGGAGCTGCGTGAAATCCATGCGCATGCACAGATGGTGTGGTTGCCCACGCAACGCACAGGAGTGTACGCAAAAGCCATGCACATGATGATGCGGTTGCGCATGCAGCGCATGGGAGAGCCACGTGTTAGCACGGTTGGCACATGCGCACACACGGCGTGGAAAGCACATACCTGTTCGACACTCGGTGTGTAAAAGGTTCGCCACCACTGGACTAGACATAACCAGTTCATGCAACCCGTTCATCTTATGATCCACCATCCAGTCTCCTAATCATCTTTGTTTCTCTTCTCTGCACTCTTTCCAGAATCTCAACACCTTTTTTTATTATTATTACTAGCTGTGCCCAGCCACGCGTTGCCGTGGCTCAGTCTTGTGGGTATACAATATTTTTTGACCGAGTGCCAATAATTTCCCTCTGTAGCTCAGATCACGCCTATTTTGCCTCCGTCCCACCAGTCTTTTCACTCGGTCGATTGGATTCAGGCCTGAGTTGCCTTTCTCTGCGCATCGTGGGAGTGGCGGAGGGCTCCGGCCGGGCTTTGCGGCGGTTGACATTTCCCACCATTTTGCTTGTGGGTTTGGTGGCGGTGGCGCTGAGGGGAAAAGACCCGGCTCGCGCTGAAAAGACTGGTGGGCTCTGCGTATAGCGTGTATTGTTTTTATGTCAAACAGATGGCACTGTTTTTCAACAAAAGCATGTTTTACCTGTCACAGGTGTGACATCTATATAATATAGGTATATAAAAACACGTGCGTGTTCGAATGCAACGTTGTGTCAAAATTTCAAAGCAATCGGTGAAGAACTTTCGGAGATTTACGATTTTGAACAAACGAACATTTACATTTTTATTTATATAGAAGAGAGAAGAGAGATTATTATGGTGACCAAAACTGCCTGCAATATTCCATGGGAGATCTTACCAAGACCTTATAAAGCGGTCCTAACATTTCACCTGATCTTGATTCTATCCCTCTGTTAATGCAGCCTAGGACTGGGTCATTCTGTACTTACATGTCGTAAAATTCCCCATTATTGGAAATGAGTTGCCTTCCTCATAAACGGAGACCACGCGGACAAAATATTGTGTCAGTGAGGAGAGGGGCTTCAGCACGGCAAATGAGGCGTTTCCAGGGACCTCCACCTGAAAGAGAAGAGGTAGAGGCTGCAGGAAGCTGGAAGCTGTTTATCTGATGATTAATTCTTTGTTTATAAGTTATTTATTTATTTTATTTATTTATTTTTAAATTTTCTATACCGCCCTTCTCCCTGAGGACTCAGGGCGGTGAACAGCCAAGTAAAAACATAAACTACAAACATTAAAATAAAGTTATTGACGAGCCGTGGTGGCGCAGTGGTAAGAATGCAGTATTGCAGGCTAATTCTGCCGACTGCCAGCAGTTTGATTTTCACTAGCTCAAGATTGACTCCGCCTTCCATCTTTTCGAGGTCAGTAAAATGAGGACCCAGATTGTTGGGGAGAATATGCTGACTCTGTAAAACTGCTTAGAGGGGGCTCTAAAGCACTGTGAAGCGGTATATAAGGCTATTGCTATAAAGTAACTCCTGGGTTTGAAAACAACATATCGGGCAATGGCCCTTGCTCTAAGCTGATAAGAGCGACCCTAACTTCTCATGGTCACTCACCTCACCTACGTTGCTTCCTCTGCTGGAGGAATACATCACTCGGTGACTTTTCGCGGCTTGTGAAGCTGCCTCCCAGCTGACACGGACCGACATATGGCTGACGTTGGAGAAATGCAAATATCTTGGCGGGCTGAGGGCCACTGGAAGAAATGGTGCATGCGTCAGGTGTGAAAAATCAGGACCGCACATTAAGTTCCAGTTAAGATGATTTATTGTTCATGCCTTGACACTAGTCCACTAAAGGTCATTGCTAAATTGGTGCTAGATAAGCGTCGACAGAATTCAAGAGCGGTTGGGCTTAGAATTGCTTGTGGGAATGTAAGGATTCCAGGCTAATTCCTCCTTTGACTCCACCCCCCAAGTTCCACCTATCCTCCTCGTACATCATGATTTGTTGGCACATCTACTCTAGAGTCTGAAGCCAATCTAACTCTTAAGTGGGTTCTCATGAGAGAAGGTCGGTCAATAAGACATCATTCAGAAAATATGTGTTTCTTCTAAATAGTTCTCATAAACGTCCACCATCTACCCCCGAAATACACGTTCTTACAATTTCTCAAGTTATTACACTTAAACTGGGTTTATAAAACCCACTGAATCAACCCTGTATTCTGAGTTTGCACAATTCAGTGAACCAGTGGTGGGATTCAATTTTTTTTACTACAGGTTCTGTGGGCGTGGTTTGGTGGGCGTATCATGGCTTGGTGGGCGTGGCTTGGTGGGCATGGCAAGGGAAGGATACTGTAAAATCTCCATTCCTACCCCACTCCAGGGGAAGGTGACTGCAAAATCCCCATTTCCTCCCGATCAGCTGGGACTCAGGAGGCAGAGAACAGATGGGAGCGGGGTCACCCAGAGGTGGCATTTACCGGTTCTCCAAACTACTCAAAATTTCCGCTACCGGTTCTCCAGAACTGGTCAGAACCTGTTGGAACCCACCTCTGGTCCCAGGGTCATGTGAAACCATTTTTTACAGATAGTTTTTTTTTTCCAGATGCATCTGCTGTATCATGACTTGCCTTTTAAAGCGTGTTGTGTGAATACTTCCTTTCAGATCAGTTTAAGGGTCATTTCTTGAACAAGAACTAAGTTTGTTCTCTCTCTTTATGATTTCAGTTACAGATGGTTGGGAATCTGATCACTCATCAGTGTTTCATACATCTACTTCCCTGTTTTCCCGAAAATAAGACATCCCCTGAGAATAAGCCCAATCGGGCTTTTGAGAGCATGCGCTAAAATAAGCCTCCGTCCCGAAAATAAGCCCAAAAATATTTAAATGCAGAGCTGGAAATCAGGTAAGACGGCAAGAGGAGCCCCATCTTGCTCCACGTGCCCCAAAATAATAAGACCTCCCCAAAAATAAGGGCAAGCGCTTATTTCGAGGTTCAAAAAAAATAAGACAGGGTCTTATTTTCGGGGAAACATGGGTAGCATTTCTCTCTAACCAGAAAGCATCCGATCAAAGCTGTCAAGATTTCCTTAGATTCTTAAGGTTGAAGAAGCTATGAACCAGAAAAACACATCGCACGACTTACAAGTAGTTTCTTGAATACTTGCTGGGTTGCTAGCATCTTCTCCATACATTGCATAAACTGCTAGCGAGTATTCAGTGCTGGGAGTCAAGCCCCTGATCCAAACTTCCGGCTGTTCTACTTTCAGCTGAAAAGAAAGAGTGAAATATTTGGTGGCTGATGGATGGGAGGGAGGGAGGGAGGGAAGGAGGGAGGGACAAAGGAAGCAAGGAAGTAAGGGTGAGGAAAGAAAGAAAGAAGGGAGGGAGGAAGGAAGGAAGAAGAAGGGAGGAAGGGAGAAGGGAGGGAGAAGGGAAGGAAGGAAGGAAGAAAAGGAAGGAAGGAAGAATGGAGGAAAGAAGGAAGGAGGGAGGGAGAGAGAAGGGAAGGAAGGAAGAAAAGGAAGGAAGGAAGAATGGAAGGAAGGAGGGAGGGAGGAAGGAAGGAAGAATGGAAGGAAGGAGGGAGGGAGGAAGGAAGGAAGAATGGAGGAAAGAAGGAAGGAGGGAGGGAGGAGGGAAAGAAGGAAGGAGGGAGGGAGGAGGGAAAGAGGGAAGGAAGGAAGGAGGGAAAAAAGGAAGGAGGGAGGGAGGAAGGAGGGAGGGAGGGAGCGAGGAGAGAAGGGAGAAGGGAGGGAGAAGGGAAGGAAGGAAGGAAGAAAAGGAAGGAAGGAAGAATGGAGGAAAGAAGGAAGGAGGGAGGGAGAGAGAAGGGAAGGAAGGAAGAAAAGGAAGGAAGGAAGAATGGAAGGAAGGAGGGAGGGAGGAAGGAAGGAAGAATGGAAGGAAGGAGGGAGGGAGGAAGGAAGGAAGAATGGAGGAAAGAAGGAAGGAGGGAGGGAGGAGGGAAAGAGGGAAGGAAGGAAGGAGGGAAAAAAGGAAGGAGGGAGGGAGGAAGGAGGGAGGGAGGGAGCGAGGAGAGAAGGGAGGAGGGAGGGAGGAGGGAGGGAGGAAAGAAGGAAGAAGGAGGGAGGGAGGGAGGAGGGAAGGGAGGAAGAAGGAAAAGAGGAAGGAGGGAGGGACAAGGGAAGGAAGGAAGAAAAGGAAGGAAGAATGGAAGAATGGAAGGAAGGAGGGAGAGAGGAAGGAAGAATGGAGGAAAGGTGGGAGGGAGGGAGGAGGGAAGGAAGGAAGGAAAGGAGGGAGGGAGGGAGCAAGCGAGCAAGGAGGGAGGGAGGAAGGATAGTCCAACCTACTGAAGGTACATGATCTGGTCGTTGTGAACCTGCCTCTCTATGAGCTTGTTCAGAAATTGAAAAAGAAAAAAATACGGATTTATTAGCATAACCATGTGAGCAGATGGGCAAATAAAGAAGTTCTTGCTTTATCATGGAAACTTTGGGGGAAAGAAAAGATGATGTGACTTCGCAGGGACTTCATCTTAATGAATTCACGACGAAAACAAAGCCGGAGGGGGTCCTAGCTTAGCTCTCCAGATTCATTAAAACAGGTCCACGGGAAGCTAACTTCCGTGATCATCTTCTGCCATTTACACCACTAACACCCCAGCAACACCGTTATGTACGCACTGCCTTAAGTGTATTTGTAGCAACACATCTGGAAGACGGAAGAACCAAGCTGACATTTCTATTTTGTTCTCATCTCAAACTGTTTTATCTGCATAGTTACGCGTTCAGTGAACTGGTGTTTAACGCAGTTTACAAGGGAAACATTTCCTTAACTTGCTGTTCGTAGAAACAAGGGTGTTTTAGAGTAGTGGAGAATCCTTGGTAGTGTTGAACCCGGAGCTTCATAGCTTCTCTCCTGCTGGAATCTTAAGACTAGCCACATGTTGGCTGCAAACATTTGGATGGCCACTAGATGGAAGCAGAGTCATAATTTTCTACATCTCTTTATTGCCACCATGTGGTCGTATGAATCGTTGCAGCTCCGATATACAGGTAGTCCTCAATTTAAGACCACAATCGAGCCCAAAATTACATTGCTAAGTGAATTTTAATTTTGTTAATTGAGTTTGACTCCCATTTCATGACTTTTCTTGCCACATTTTTTTTTTAATTTGATTTATATGCCGCCCTTCTCCGGAGACTCAGGGCAGCTTACAGTGCATTAAGCAATAGCCTTCATACTTTTGCATATTTATTATACGAAGTCAGCTTATTGCCCCCCACAAACTGGGTCCTCAATTTACCTACCTTAGAAAGGATGGAAGGCTGAGTCAACCTTGAGCCTGGCAAGATTCGAACTTACTTTAATTGCAGACAGCTGGTGTTAAATTACAGTACTTTAGTCTGCAGAGCTATCCAGGCTCCACATTTGTTAAGTGAATCACTGCAGTTGTTAAACCAGAAACCCAGTTGTTAAATGAATCTGGTTTCCCCATTGAGTTTGCTTCTCAGAGGTTGCAAAACGTAGTTACATGACTCAGGGACACTGAAACCGTCATGAATGTGAGTCAGTTGTCAAGCATCCGAAAGTAAATCATGTGAGCATGGGGATGCTGCAGCGGTCGTAAGTCTGAAAAATGATCATAAGTCATTTTTTTCAGTGCCATTGTAACTTCGAATGGTCAGTAAGTGAACAGTTGTAAATTGAGGATTACCTGTGCTTAGAAGTAATTCCTCGTGTTGTTCTTGGGCCTTGTGAACTGTTCTGACCTAGGCTCCCTGAGAAATCACACGCTTAGTCCCAAAAAACCCTCTTTTATTTAAAAGAGGCTGTAAATTATGGTCATTTACAGCCCGTAATAATTCGCAAACATTCTGTGAAGAGTCCGACAGATGTCTGCCACAGTCTTTCAAGGTAATACTGATTAGCACCCACCTTTATCTCCCTTGAAACACTGCCAGAGACCTAATTGCCAATTAGTTTTGCAAGGCCAAACGGAGCACAGAGTCAAACGGAGCTTCTCAGAGTTTGAACCGACCAGAATGAACCAGGGGTAAAATACTCCCAGTTCGGACCGGATCGCCTGATCCGGTAGCAATGGAGGTGGGTGGTTCGGAGAACTGGTAGTAAAAATCCCTCCCCCCCCATGTCCAGCTGCGCCGCACAATCATCAGAGGCTTTTTTTTAAAAAAGCCTCTGCCGATCAGGCAACTCAGCTTGGATCATCAGAGGCATTTAAAAGAAAAAAAGCCTCTGCCGATCAGGCAACTCAGCTTGGATCATCAGAGGCATTTAAAAGAAAAAAAGCCTCTGCCGATCAGGCAACTCAGCTGGGATCATCAGAGGCATTTAAAAGAAAAAAAGCCTCTGCCGATCAGGCAACTCAGCTGGGATCATCAGAGGCATTTAAAAGAAAAAAAAGTCTCTGCCGATCAGGCAACTCAGCTGGGATCATCAGAGGCATTTAAAAGAAAAAAAGTCTCTGCCGATCAGGCAACTCAGCTTGGATCATCAGAGGCATTTAAAAGAGAAAAAGCCTCTGCCGATCAGGCAACTCAGCTTGGATCATCAGAGGCATTTAAAAGAAAAAAAGCCTCTGCTTGGATCATCAGAGGCATTTAAAAGAAAAAAAGCCTCTGCCGATCAGGCAACTCAGCTGGGATCGTCAGAGGCTTTCGAAAGCATTTTTTTACAACCTGTTCCCTGAAGAGGTTCACAACAGATGGAGTTACTTCCAAGTAATGTCTTTATTGTTACCTTTCTTGTTCCCCGGGCCCAAGAACAACACGTGGAGTTACTTCCAAGTAGTTTCTATATTCACCTACAGACAGAATCTTGCCAGACTAAAGCAGCTATCTGCATAACTATAGATCTACTCTGCGAACTGCTAGGGAGGGGTCATCTTTGCCCTCTTCCTGCCTATCAGATATTGCAAACTCCATTGCCCCTTTGCACTCTGGAAGGCATCCTTCTCTCTCCTGGGACTCCAGACTACATTCCACCCCAGAGTGGAATGCACAAGATGCCACAACGGACAGTGTGAGCGTGACCGAAGCACGAGTTCTTTACCTCTTTTGTATCATCTTCGGCGCCATTGGGTGTTCCGGAAGACAGGATAAGATATTGTGTGGCCCCTTCAACTGGTTCCCACGTGAGCTTGATACTGTTGTGGCTGATCTCAGATGTTCTGAGAGAGCTGGGCGCAGACAGAGGTACTAGGATACGACATGAAAGCGATATTCAGGTGAATTACAAGAGGTGTGTTTCTGAGCAGATGTCCATTTGTCCAAAGACGTAAACTTTAAGTCTTTCAAGTTTAAACTGAAACCAAAGGCTAGCACTTATGGTGTTACCTAGTTGGGTAGTGAAATATCTACAAGGAAACAACCAAGCTCAGAGAGCATCAGGGACCCCACTGTCAGAGGCAATCAGCCCCGTTACGTTCCTGGGGTAATTGCTTAGATCGTGGCACTTTCCTTGTGTATACTTTGAAAAAAATAAAACCAGAATACATCTTCTAATTAAACTCATATTTATTGTAAAGAAGAAAATAAAAACATCTTACTATCTAAATATTGAAATTGTTACATTTTGATAAAGTTCCTACTGACTACATCTCTGTGGTCGGACTTCTTGGCAAGAGAACAAAGAAAAAGTAAAGAAGCAAGTGAAAGAATGTGGATATGCGTAGTATCAGTTACTCATAAGAAATTTTGGCAAGCTACGGAAAGTCTGACAGTCCAGAAATAATGAGCTCAGCTGATAAATACAAAAACGCAGTGACACCCACAGTCCTGCTCCTCCTCCTGGACCAGTGGTGGGATTCAGCCGGTTCAGACCAGTTCGGGTAAACCAGATGTTAATTTTACATTTGGTTCGCCGAACTGGTAGTTGCAAGGACTGGCTGGGCCCACCTGCCCACACCCCACTCCTCTCAGGAGTCTCCCCGTGGCCCGTTTTGGATGCAAGGAAGGGCAGGGCCCATGGGCCCATGCAGAGGCTCTGGGAAGGCAAAGAACGGGTCTCCTGGAAGTCCAGAAATGGACCCGTTTCCGGCTTCTGGAGGGCCTTTGGAGCCCGAGAGAGGCCATTTTTGCCCTCCTGGAGAAGCAAGAAAAGCCTCCGGAGCCTGGGGAGGGTGAAAACACCCCCCTCCCCCCGCCATGGTGCAGGAGGCCGAGTAGGCCACGCCCCCATGGCCATACTCACCCAGCAACTGGGCAGAGAACCAGTTGCTAAAATTTTTCAATCCCACCCCTGTCCTGGACCCCTCAGTCCTCCTTCTCCTCCATCACCTCTTTCACTTTGCAAACTCCATTTCCTTCTAGCACTGATGATGTTACCTAGTTGGGCAATGAAACATCGACCAGAAAACAGCCAAGTTCAGAGAGCACAACCCCCCTCCCCACCTTCTTAAACTTTCCCCAAACTTAATACAAATGTTCTGCCTTTTTTCATTCAGACTCATTGATCTGTTCATTCTTCTTTTCCATCCTTCTAATTCTGTTGAATAAAAAACAAATACTTCTAAGTGTTTTTTAACCGTGTAGAAGTCTTTAAAAAAGGTGGGGGGGGGGGCTGTTTTAAAGAGCAGAAGAGAAAGTTTCTGCTCATAACTCATCCAAAGCTGCTTTTCAGAATAATTTTCAAAATAAAGGTAAAGGTTCCCCTCACACATATGTGCTAATTGTTCCCGACTCTAGGGGGCGGTGCTCATCTCCGTTTCAAAGCCAAAGAGCCAGCGCTGTCCGAAGACGTCTCTGTGGTCATGTGGCTGGCATGACTCAATGCTAAAGGCGCACGGAACGCTGTTCCCTTCCTACCAAAGTTGGTCCCTATTTTTCTACTTGCATTTTTTTACGTGCTTTCGAACTGCTAGGTTGGCAGAAGCTGGGACAAGTCACGGGAGCTCACCCCGTTACGCGGCACTAGGGATTCAAACCGCTGAACTGCCGATCTTTCGATCGACAAGCTCAGCGTCCTAGCCCCTGAGCCACTGGGTCCCTTAATTTTCAAAATATACATGACCTAATATGATGCTCCCATTTTTCCACAGACGTTATTATGGCTGGGAAAGGCTCTATGCAGATAAGAAAATGCAAAGAGGATTCAACTGCACGGCCCCATCAAAACTGATTTGCAAAATGTGAATTTTACAACAGTTTGTTTAGTGACCACTCAAGGTTTACAATGGCACTTGTGGCCGGTCCTCGCACTATTGCACAATGCCCCATGGTCACGTGATCCATATTTGGTGGCTTGACAACCAACCAGGTCATTTGTCCAGAATGCTATAGGATCCTGCCATGGGGAGGAGGTTAGACTAGATTGGGGTGGGCATATGTGGCTCTTTTACAGCCTGTGGACTTCAACTCCCGGCTGTCTCAGGAATTCTGGGAGTTGAAGTCCACAGGTTGTAAGCCACATTTGCCCACCTTCACTAGAAGACCTCCAAGGTCTCTTCCAACCCTCTTGTTCTTTGTCCTATTCAGGGTTCAGATGGCTGCCATATGTGACCTCCCCAACTGTCTTTCAACAAGCAAAGCCAATGGAGGAAACTAGATTCATTTAATGACCATGTGATTCACTTCACTGAGTCGCCGTGAACGAGTAAGTGGCAATATAAAATTTCCAAATAAATAAATAAACTACAATGATTCCCTTAGCAACAAGGGCAAAAAAAATCATAAAATCAGGAATAGAATAGAGTAGAGTAGAATAGAATAGAATAGAATAGAATAGAATAGAATAGAATAGAATAGAATAGAATAGAATAGAATAGAATAGAATAGAAATAAGGAATGGAATGGAACGGAATGGAACAGAACAGAACAGAACAGAATAGAATAGAATAGAATAGAATAGAATAGAATAGAAATAAGGAATGGAATGGAATGGAATGGAATGGAATGGAATGGAATGGAATAGAATAGAATAGAATAGAATAGAATAGAATAGAATAGAATAGAATAGAATAGAATAGAAATAAGGAATGGAATGGAATGGAATGGAATGGAATGGAATAGAATGGAATAGAAACAGAATTCTCTTTTGACAGGGCAAGAAATATTTGGAAACAACAGTCAGCCGACTCAGCAGACTGTTAACCAACCATGTGCAAAAATCTCAAAATGAAGACTATTTTTTAAATCGATGCAGTAAACAAATCCTGGCCCTGGACTCTCGCAGAGCCAAAGATGCTCATACCAGAAATCAATCACCAATTCTTGAAGTAATGCATTTTTTATTGTGGCCTTTAGCCGATCAACAATACAATAAATCCCCCGATCGAAGTACGCTTTTCAAAATAAATAAAAATCAGCTTAACAAAGTCGGCGTAGTTACACCATCAGTGATGCCTGGCCTTTGCAACAATAACGGTAATAATAAAAATGGTTTTTTTCTAGGTACTGTATATCTGGGCTCATGTCTGCGAGATCATAAGTTACATAAAACAATTCATTTCTTCCTGAGAAATTCAAAAGGAGGAGAGTTGCAGCCTTATAGCACCATAAATTATAGGTAGTCCTCGACTTATGACCGCAATGGAGCCCAACATTTCTGTTGTTAAGTGAGACATTTGTTAAGGGAATTTTGCCCCATTTTACGACCTTTCTTGACACCGTTGTTAAGTGAATCACCGAGGTTGTTAAATTAGTAACATGGTTGTTAAGTGAATCTGGCTTCCCCATTGACTTTGCTTGTCGGAAGGTCTCAAAAGGTGATCGCATGACTCAGAGACCTTGCAACCGTCATAAATATGAGTCAGTTGCCAAGCCTTTGAATTCTGATCACGTGATCACGGGTATGCTGCAATGGTCATAAGTGTGAAAAAGAGTCATAAGATACTTTTTTTCACTGCCGTTGTAACTTCAAATGGTCACTAAATGATCTGTTGTAAGTTGAGGACTACCTGTATTCTATTATGAGGAAGATTTGTTAAAGTTCTGAAGGCACCTGTTGTGGCTCCGTTACCTGAGCCTGTGTCATCGGCAGGAGAGGACTCCGAGAGTGAAGGAGAGGAGTTGGCAAGGCCTCCCTCTCCAGGACCCTCCTCTCTGGCAATGCCTTCGGTGTCCGCCGAAGGGCAAGAGATAGGGCCGGGGCCAAGCACGTCCACGCAGCCACAGGTGGACAGTGATGACGGTAACGAGTCTTGGCTGGATCCTTGGCAGCGTCGCAGAGATAAGCGCGCGCAACAGAAGAAAAGATGCGCCAGAGATTAGGCTGAGTCACTGGACCACACCCCACAGGGTATAAAAGGGGGTGAGGTGGCCATTCAGATTCTGTGACGGACAAAACTAACTACTATCGAGTCACATTGCATCTTTGGAAACAACATTATCGGCCTTGGATTTATTTTACGAACTGGACAAACCTTGACTGTGTGTATTTTGTTTATTGAGTAAAAGTTCTTGGCAAGCAGCTACTGGGTTGCTGCCAAGCATCTTATCGGAAGAATTGATTGTCTGCCAGTTTATTTAACCACCGGCTGTCTGTTTGTGTGAGACGAGGACAGAACAGCACCTGAGTCACAGGAGTATATATACCCCAGAGAAGTATTTTTTCAAACATGGCAACTTTAAGATGTGTGGACTTCAATTCCCAGAATTCCCTAGCCAGCATGGGAACAAACAGACTTTCTGGTAAAGTCCAGTTGCTTCTTGAAAAAGCATCTTTGGGTCAACCATGACCTGAATGACTGAGACTCTCCACACACACTGAAGTAGTATATTCAGAATAACAGAGTTGCAAAGGATCTTAGAGGTCTTCTAGTCCAACCCCTGGCCCAAACAGGAGACCCTATACCATCTCAGACAAATGGCTGTCTAATCTCTTCTCGAAAACCTCCAGTGATGGAGGCTTCTCTGTGCTTTCTCTGTGACAGCCCCTCAAGTACTGGAAGATAGCTATCTCATCACCTCTTGGTCCTTCTCTTCGTTAGACTAGGCATAACTAATTCCCTCAATCGTTCATTGTACCCCAATCATCTTTGTTGCTCTTCCCTGCACTCTTTCTAGAGTCTCATCGTTCCTATCACCCATCACCTCCCACTTATGACTGTATGACTACAACCTTGTTGCTGGTATCCTTAAAATTGCTTATTTGTACCCTATGACTATCATTAAGTGTTGAACCTTATGATTCCTGACGAATGTATCTTTTCTTTCATGTACTCCGAGAGCGTATGCACCAAAGACAAATTCCTTGTGTGTCCAATCACACTTGGCCAATAAAGAATTCTATTCTATTCTCAGCATCTTTTTTTTATTATTGTGATGACCAGAATTGGACTCAGTATTCCAAGTGTGGCCTTACCAGCGCAGTATAAAGTAGTACTGTCACTTCTCATGATAGCAATAGCAATAGCAATAGCGCTTAGACTTATATGCCGCTTCACAGTGCTTTACAGCCCTCTCTAAGCAGTTTTACAGAGTCAACCTATTGTCCCCAACAATCTGGGTCCTCATTTTACAGACCTCGGAAGGATGGAAGGCAGAGTCAACCTTGAACTGGTCAGAATCGAACTGCTGGCAATAATTAGCCTGCAATACTGCATTCCACCCACTGCGCCACCACGGCTCTTAATGATCCTGATACTATCCCTCTGTTGATGCAGCTGGAATTGTGTTTCGTTTTTGTTTCTGCTTGATATTGTAAAGACATGGGGGACCCCACGACTTACGTGTCGAACTGATGCCTCTGAGACCATCTCCCACAGCATTCTCATAAACAGGGAAGACTGAAACCAGATATTCCGTCTGGGGTGTCAAATTAAGAAGCTCCACACTCGACGTGGCTCCGTCCAGAACAACCTGAAAATAGACAAGAAGATTGCAGCCCAACCACTCTAAGTGAAAACCAGGTCCTCAAGTCTCCTTGTAGGGGTGGGCCGACAAATTATTATTTAACTTTTAAATAGCTTTGATTCTGAAGACGATGCCTGAGGATAACATGGATAGACAAGAATTAGAATTTTATTAAATGTATTGTGAGCTGCCCTGAGTCTTCGGAGAGGGGCGGCATATAAATTGAATTAAATTGAAATTGAATTGAAATTGAATTGAAGAAAGTAAACAAAATGGATCCTAGAACTAATGCCTCCTACTAAGGTAGCATTTAACATCCAGCTGCCTGCAATTACTGCGAGTTCAATTCTCACCAGGCTCAAGGTCTACTCAGCCTTCCATCCTTTCTAAGGTGGGTAAAATGAGGACCCGGTTTGTGGGGGCAATAAGCTGACTTTGTAAAAATATACAAAAGTATGAAGGCTATTGCTTAACGCATTGTAAGTCGCCTGAGTCTCCGGAGAAGGGCGGCATATAAAAATAAATAAAAATAAAAATAAAAATAAGTCAACCAGAGTTCTCATTCAAGGTACAAATAACTAGGCTTAGACTATTGTATTTTGGACATGTTGCTTGTGGTTCCTTTGAGAAGTCCACAATGGTGTGAAAATTTGAAGGGAAAACAAGAAAAGGATTAATAGAAGAGAATATTTGTAGCTCAGGGTTGAGCTATGGAGTTCTTGATATAAAATGACATAAAAGCTCTACAGAGAATTATTAAAACTGCCCAGAAGATCATCGGGCTCCAGCTACCAGCCCTGGATGACATCTTCGCATCTCGCCATTTGAAGAAGTTGCACAACCTTCTCAGAGATTCTTCCCATCCTGCTAACAATCTTTTTGGACTGTTGCCTTCTGGCAGAAGATATAGAACAAGTAAACCTCGGACCACACGTCTTCTGAATAGTTTTTATCCCAGAGCTATAATTGCACTCAACAACGAACTAAAGGGCCACCATCGGTGAGCTGTTGGACAGCATTACTTGGTCTGTTGTGTGGATGTTTGGGTGGTTTAGGGGTGGGGAATTTTTGTGAGTGGGGGTGTGGGTGGGGATTGTCATGTGTGTTGGGCTTGGTCTCTGGGTATTATGTGACTTTCGTTGTATGGGTAAACTGTGTATATATACGTACGTTGACAATAAACTTTAAATTTAAACTTGATGCTCTCTGAGCTTGGAGGTTTTCTTACAGATGTTTCATTATTAAACTAGGTAACGTCATCAGTACAAGAAGGGAGGGCTGTTTGTGGTGTGGAAGAGGAGGAGGAGGGGAGGAGGAGGAGGAGGGAGGAGGAGCATCAGAAGGAGGAGAATCGGGAGGAGGAGGAGGACTGTGAGGTCCTTGGTGTTCTTTGATCTTGGTGGTTTACTTGTAAACATTTCATTACCAAACTAGATAACATCATCAGTGCCAGCATGAAAAGTCTGCAAAAAAACAACCAAGCTCAGAGAGCATCAAAGGACCCCATAAGAAGAGGATTACCCATAACAAGGGGGATGAAAATACAGAAATGTTGAAAGAACCTGGTTAGGGACAGATAATTCTGGAAGAAATTGATCTCGGTCACTCATGATCGATCATTCAGTATCCATTTGGATGGGTCAGCTTAAGATGTCAACCATAAGATAGACCTACCTCTTTGGGAATTCCACCTCGGGAAGGATAATAGACCACTCTGTATCTCTGGGGTGTTATGAGTGGTGAGTTCCAGATGAGGTGCATACTTCTGGAAGTAACTTCTTTTAATAGGAGATTGGTTGGACTTAAGTGGACCCCGGATTTCGCTGGCATGGTTTTCAATGGATCCCCTGCAACATCCAAGCAATGGGTACCATGTTATTTAGGTTTGGGGAAAACTGGATTCATTCACTTACGTGTTCGTTGTCAACTTGCAAAGCTTTCAAGTTGCCATGAGCAGGAGGGAGGGAGAACTGATAGAGTTGATTGATTTCCCTAACTGAAGTGCATTCCATACATTCTTCCTGACCGCAATCAGAAGGAGGGTATTGGATTTCACAGCCAGCCAAAGTGGTTAATTGGAGAATGTGATTTATGACATGGCCAGAGAGGAGGGGAGAGACAGGGTCATAGGGGAACGTAAATCTACGTGGGATTAGTTCTAACTGCATCCGAATATTGCCGAAATGGTGCTCCTAATAAATGACTGTATTTCTTTTGAAGTTCGGCTCATGGCTCATGAATTAATTAGGGCATCTTTCGGAAACTTCACATTTGTTTTGCTCAACTTATCTGTTCACTTGTACTCTATCGTCATACTCTATGGTTGGGTATGTCTAGTTCAGGGGTGAGCAATGGTGGCTCTTTTACAACCTGTGGACTTCAACTCCCAGAATTCCTGAGACAGCTTGGCTGTCTCAGGGATTCTGGGAGTTGAAGTCCACAGGTTGTAAAAGAGCCACCATTGCCCATCCCTGGTCTAGTCTATTGAAAAGAAGGACTAGGAGTGACATGATAGCAGTCTTCCAATATCTAAGGGGCTGCCCCAAAGAAGAGGGAGTCAGCCTATTCTCCAAAGCACCTGAAGGCAGGACAAGAAGCAACAGATGGAAACTATTCAGGGAGAGAAGCAACCTAGAACTAAGGAGAAATTTCTTGAACAGTTAGTACAATTAACCAGTGGGACAACTTGCCTCCAGAAGTCGTGGGTGATCCATCACTGGAGGCTTTCAAGAAGAGACGGTGTCTGAAATGATTTGGACTAGAAGTCCAACTCTGTTATTCCGTTACGTCAAAGCGAATCCAAAAAAAAAAAAACCGTTTTGCCCTGGATATGAAATATATTCTTTCAAGTCTGAAATTGTTTTCTCCTGTTCTAAACTGTCTTTCTCCATGTACAGTGGATTCCTTGGGCCATTTTTGGGAATGTTTAAACTATTTCAAGCTTGATAGAACGCACAAATGGTTGAAGTGAACTCATAAAAAAAGATTTGACACTTAGAGCAAGGCATTTTTAATTCGAAGTGGTTCAAAACATTCTGGATATGCCTAAGGTAAAGCCAATTAGATGAATTGACAAATTAGGCTGTTCAAAGCCAAGGTCTTAGTCAGAGATTAAAACAGTAGGAAGAAAAAAAATCTAACATACATTAAAAAAAATCGAAGCGGTAAAGCAAGGTGGCTGAATCTGTTTACTGTTAGGGCTATGAATAAATACCTATTCACAGCTTGAAGTGAGGCTAAAATATTGGTTAAGAATGACATCGTTTTTCCCAATGAAAAACAACTTAATGTAAACGATGAGCTTTCTTTATTTTCTCTCTTCGCGGTAGAATTTGATTCACATCTCCTCTTATCTCGTAGGCTGCAAAATGCAAAACGATTCCCATTTTGGTGCAGGAAATGAAGTTTTCTCAGAGGGATGAATCTTATTGTTGAAAAAAAAATGATATGGCTATGAAAAACCACATTCATCCCTAAAGTATCTAAATATTAAAAAGATGCGGATTGTATTTCTGCGTAAGAGGCCGACTGTCAACTCGCAAAGCTTTCCTGACCTGCTCCTCAGCTGTCATAGGCAGGGGAATGAGGAATCTTGCCTCGCAACTGCATCGAGGAATTCACACCTCAGTCAAAACAAAATACATCCTAGCCGGCCAAAGTCAAGGCCATCTCCACAGAGACCCACAACGGCCAGAGGGAGTGACTTTTATGACCCGTGAATTTGCTTCGTTGGGGAATGTGACTGATGACACACCATGGGGGTGGGGGAAACAGGGTCAGAGGCATGGTGCGAACCAAGTGAAGTTAGAGCTGGCTTCACTTGGTCACATGGTGCTCCTAATAAACAGCTGGATTTTTCTTGAAACTTTGTTTGAGGCTCCTGATTTTATTAGAGCATCGGTCGGAACCCTGACACCGACAGGATGTTCTTGGGATGGAGAGGTTTGTAAATGCATGGCTAAGCCCCACCCCTTTTTATATGCATCATCATAGCTCCATCCACCATCTTGACTATTTTTGACCTCCCTTCTGGTGCCTCTGGGGCCAGTTGAGTGACTCAGCAGGGGTGAACTCTAAATTCAGGCAGGCAATGATGTTAAAGAAACGGGGTCAGCCTCACCTACAATCAGGGAGGCCCTTTGTGTTCTCTGAACTTGGTGGTTTTCTTACAGGCGTTTCACTGCCCAAATTAGGTAACATCATCTACTCATCTAACACTGATGATGTTAGCTAGTTGGGTAATGAAACGTCTGCAAGAAAACCACCAAGTTCAGAGAGCAGCGAGGTCCCCACGGTTCAACCCTGATCTACAAATATTCTCCTTTATTGGTATCACCTATATTCTTCTGGTCCTTGATCCAAGCGCATAAGAGCCACGTGAGTTGGCTGACCAGAGAACGAAGCAGAGGAAAATCCACCACATTGTAGACGGTCATCTCGAGGGGTTCGGAGGCCACTTGGCGCAGCTCTGTTTCATCGGCATTTTTCACCCCTAAAACAAAAAAAGGAAACGTGAGGACCTGGAAGTACGGAGATTCTCAATCATCCAGATCGTGGTTGTCGCAAAGGTGCTTTTCCAAAAGGCAACTGTGATTTCTTCATTTTTGCTTCAAGATGTTTCGCTTTTCCTCCAAGAAGCTTCTTCAAGTTTCTTCAGCTCTGGGAATGAACGCTGAGTCTTGCCACCAGCAGCATCTGCTGTCAAAAAGGCAAGATGGGGGTTGCAACGGCCATCTTGCCTGTTTGGCCTACCTCAGGGGTCAGCAACCTGCGGCTCTGGAGCCACATGTGGCTCTTTCACCCCTCTGCTGCAGCTCCCTGTCACTCAAAATATGCGTCACAACCGCCAATGTGCGACACCTGCCGGCATGCAATTTATTGAGCTTTTCAACTCCCGGTAGGCCAACCATGGATAAATCCAAGAAAAAAAAAGTTTCAGAAGAAAACAGAACGTTTAATTCAATCACGTATGCTAGTTTTGTGGCCACTCAAGAAATAGTCAGGCACGGGAAGGATTTTGTGGCTCCCGCTGTTTTCTTTTCTGTGGGAAATGGGTCCAAACGGCTCTTTGACTGTGTTCTGCCCCAGCTCCGGATTCCCAAGGATTGTGACACACACCAACGGTCCTTATCAAAGTTATAACGTACCAAGAATAAACAAAGTCCGGCAAAGATTGGCAACCAGCCCAGAAAACAAAATATGATAAGACACTCACTCTCCAAAATGCTCTGTAATAATTACACGTTGTTGCCAGCAAGAAATTACTAACTGCGTGCGACTTAAATAGGCTAAGGGAGTGGCCAATTATCCTCAAACCTTACTCTCGAGGAGACCTCCTCCTCCTGAGTAGCCACTCCTGCCTTTTGGTAGCCCTGCGTGCTCAAGCATCCTCCAATTCACTCTCTCCACTTGAAGGAGCCTCTGGAGGTTCTGAAGGCCCTGGCTGAGTCTCTGCCTCTGGCACCACATCCTCTTCAGCCTCCTCGCTGTCTGACACGAGCGCCGGCTGCGCAGGGTGCTGGCGTGACCCCACACCAACCTCCTCGTCATCGGGATCAGCCACGATCTGTGCAGGCCGCTGGCAGGCCACAACAGACTGTTTAAGGATGCAGATCCCTGGCCTACCTCCTTTCACGTATGCTGCTTTTTACCACTTTTCTGTGGAGCGTTTGGCAAGAATAATATCCACCAGTAAATTGCCCAAATGATTACTGTAAGGAATACCCTGATTTGGGGTTCCAATCAACCATCTATTGGAACCATCCAACCATTTCGTGATGATGTTACCCTAGTTTGCGTAATGCAACATCTACAAGAAAACAAGTAAGCTCAGAGAGCACCAAGGACCCCTCAAATCATCCTACCAGCCATGCTTTTACTAGACTGGCTCTCCATTTGATCCCTATCTTCTCTCTTTGGATTTTATTTTTTATTTTTTTGCAAATAAAATAACATTCTTGTCCAGTGTATTTAGCTGCTATTCCACTTTGTTCAATTCCTTCTCATCCTTCTCTTTTCTATTCCTTCTCCCCTTCTCCATCTCCCTTCCTTTTCCTCCTCCTCCCCTTCTCCTGGTCCTTCCCCTCCCCCCCTCCTCCTCATCCCTGTCTCCCTTTGCTTCTCCATCTCCCCTTCAATTCCTCCTTCTCCTTCTTTTTCTCCTTTGTCTTCACTTCTCCTTCCTTCTGTCCTCCTTCTCCTCTTCCTCCCTATCTCCATCTTCCTTCCTTCTCTTCCTCTTTCTTCTCCATCTTTCTCCTTTCTCCTCTTCTCCGCTTTGTCCCCTCCTTCTACTTCTCCATCTTTCTCTCCTTCTCCTCCTTATCTTTCCTCTTCTCCTTTCCTCTTCTCTTTCCTCTTTGTCTTCTCCTCCTCCCTTCTCCCCCACCCCTTCTCCTCTCCTTCTCTTCAGCCTCCTTTAGAGCTCTTTTCCCTAGAGATATTTTGTGCTACAGAATTCTCCGAGAATTACCCCTCTTAATTATGGGTGGCACTGTTTGGGTGACTTCCCCACGAACAACACATTTAAACCAGCCGTCGGTTTCAGATTATCTTACTACAGGTTCACCGTGCACACACACGCTTGTTTCATGCGCATGCGTGCCCAGTTCGCTCACACGCCTGCCTTCCGCACATACGCCCAGCCTCAAAAACGTACCTAAATAGGATGGCATAGAGCTGGGACAGGTGGGCGGGTGAGAGGCCCCACCCACAATTTCGGCTACCGGTTCAGGCGAACCGGTCTGAACCAGCTGTATACCACCTCTGATTTAAACATAGGCTAACAAAGCACAGCTCCTGCCTTTCATAGCATGTTGTGTCCCGACTAACAAACTCTATGGTGGCACAATGGGATAGCCTGAATCAAAAAACCTGCCATGAAGGATTCCCCTACCCCAGGGGTGGGCAACTATGGCCCTTTTATGACTTGTGGACTTCAACTCCCAGAATTCCTGAGCCAGCCATGTTAGCTCAGGAATGCTGGGAATTGAAGTCCACAAGTCATAAAAGGGCCATAGTTGCCCACCTCTGCCCTACCCCACTGATGGTTAACCTTTTTGGTGCTGAGTGCCCAAAGCGCGCGTGTGCGCATGCGAATGCACGCATGTGTGCCCAAACCCCCCAAATGCAATGCAAGTGCCTCCCTGAACATGCCCCCCGCCCCACACATGTGCATGCGTCCACTGCGCATGTGCTCCGGCCCCCTCACATCCCGTTTTGGCTTCCAGGTTGGTGCAAGAGGCTTTCCAGGCCCAAAATGGGGCGCGGGGGCCCTTGCATGGTGTCCCCCCACCCCGTTTTGGCTCCCAGGTTGGTGCAGGAGGCCTTCCAGGCTCAAAATGTGGTGCAGGGGTGCATGCATATGCGAACCCCCAAAATCCAATGCGAGTCCCCCCGCGTATGCGCCCCAGCCCCTGTGCTTGCGCACATGAGTCCCCCGCATGTGCCCCCCATGCATGCACAGCAGAGACCCAAAGACCAGCTGGCCAGCGGGAGGCGCGCGCACATTCGCAGTGGAGCTGAGCTGGGGCAACAGTGGGCATGCCCACAGAGAGGGCTCTACATGCCACCTGTGGCACACGTCAGTGGTGGATTCTGCCCGGTTCCGCCGAGCCGGTAGCAGTGACGATATGACGTCACCAAACCGGTTCTACCCCGTCCCCGCCCCCACCCACCCCGCGTTATTCTTACCTTTTATTTGGCCCCACCCCCAATCTATTGCTGCCTCCTGAGCCCCAGCTGATGGCTAGAAGGAAAAAAACTGTTTAAACTCTTGCCGCGGGGCTTCAAAAGGCTGCCCTACAGCTGATCAGTGTTAAAAGAAAACAAATGAGTAGACCGGTGCCTGCAAAAATAAATGGGTAGACCGGTGCCTGCAAAAATATATGAGTAGATCAGTGCCTGCAAAAATAAATGGGTAGATTGGTACAGCTCTGCAAGCAGTTAAAAGCCTGGTAGACCAGTAGCTCTGCTAAATCCTAAAGAATTGTCACATGACCATCAAGCCACGCCCACAAAATAAGCCACGCCCACAGAACCGGTAGTAAAATAAATTTAGAACCCACCCCTGGCACAAGTGCCATAGGTTCGCCATCACAACCCTACCCATACACAACCCCACTACATTTCAGCTCAGTCCAGCAGAATTGCATAAATCTAACACAAAACCCTACTTCGATGTCATTTAGTAGATTCGACGCATGTGAAGCCCCTCAATATTTATTCCTATCCAGGAGCCTTTCAGATACAAGGGACTACAGTTCACATCAGTCCAGTCAACATTCATCATAGCCAAAGCAGCCAGGGATAATGGAACTTGTAGTCCAAACTATTTCTTAGCACCAGACTGGAGAAAGGCTCTTGGAATAGAAATAACTGTTTAGTTTGCAAAAGATTTCAGCTTGCGTAGGGAGGCAGCGCCATCTCGTGGTCGGATCAGGTATTGGCATGAGACATGAGTTTTGGAGGGTTTTGAAGCAGTGAAGAGGAGTGGTCTTCAATTCCCAGAATTCCCCATGCTGACTTGGGTCTGGGGCAGTGGTGGGTTCCTCCCGGTTCAGCCCGGTTCGGCTGAGCCAGTAGCGGTGACGATCTGACATCACAGAACCGGTTCTCTTTGTCCGGGAGCTGGGCCCTCCCACCCGCCCTCGTGTTATTCTTACCTTTCATTTCTTCTTTTTTAGCCCAGCTGAGTGGGCAGAGGTGCGGCAGAGTGGATTGCCACACCTCAGCTGGGCAGATTCCCAACACAGTTGCGCAGAGCGCAAGTTTACAAAGCACATGCACGAAGAGAACTGGTAGTAAAGCCGGTTAGAACCCACCACTGGTCTGGGGGACTCACCTACAGCGAATATCTTGATTCCCATATTCTTCAAGGTCTGGGCAGGTGGGCTGGCATCATCCTGAGATTTGCCATCGGTCAAAAGGATGAGGAGTTTAGAAGCTTCAGGCCTCATGCCCACGTCTTCCTTCAGATTATGCTCTAGGACGTGAGTAAGCGCCAATCCTTGGATGGAGAAAAAAAGAGGGAAGGAAGAAATTATAGTTAGAAGAAAAGGAATGAGATGTAATTCAGGTCCTGATTTCTCCCTTTTCTTAAATCTGGGCGAAAGTGGTTTTTCACCACCCTGTTTCTTTCTGTAAAGGGTGACAAACATTGCAAAATGTTTTACAGGTGAGTCCTCGATTTACGACCTCAACCGAACGCAAAATTTATGCTGCTAAGCAAGACATTTGTTAAATGAGTTTTGCCCCATTTGACGAGCTTTCTTGCCACAGTTGTTTATATTTATTTATTTATTTATTTATTAAATTTATATACCGCCCTATTCCTAAGGGACTCAGGGCGGTGAACAGCGAACGATAAAAATACATGTAATACAAACGTTAATAATAAAAAACCAATTAAAATATACTAAACATTCTGGTCCTAGATAATTCAAGACATCCCAGTTTAAATAAAATCAAAAAGCAATATAAAGGGAAAGTTAGGCCAGGCTAACTTTAAGTGAATCGCTGCAAGTTGTTATGTCAGTAACACGGTTGTTAAGTGAATCTGGCTTTCCCCATTGGCTTTGCTCATCAGAAGGTCGCCAAAGGCGAACACGTGATTCTGGGACACTGCAACAGTTACAAATACAGGTAGTCCTCGATTTACAATAGTTCATTTAGTGACCGTTTGAAGTTACAACGGCACTGAAAAAAGTGACTTAGGACCATTTTTCACCCTTATGACCGTTGCAGCATCCTCATGGCCAGGTGATTTACATTCGGATGATTGACAACTGACACACATTTATGACGGTTGCAGTGTCCCAGGCAGTGGTGGGATTCAGCCTGTTCGGGCCAGTTCTGGCGAACCGGTAGTGAAATTGCTGGCTGGCACCACCCATCCCCACCCTTTCTAGGAGTCCCCATGTGCCCCATTTTGGCTCCCAGGTAAGTGCAGGAAAGCCTCCTAGACCCAAAATGGGATGTGGGGGCACACACCATACCCCCCACGGCCCGTTTTCACTCCCAGGAGGCTTCAGGGAGGCCTCCTAGGCCCAAAACAAAGCACCACACCAGCCTCCTCGCTGTCAGAATCAGCTATTAGCTGCACAGGCCACTGACGGGCCACAACATCCTCCTTCTCCCCCACCCCACCATGGGGAAAGTTTACCTACCACCTCCAGAGAGCTCAGGTAATCAATTTACCTGTGAAAGTGTTCCCTCCCTTGTAGCGCAAATTCCGAATGGCTTCGGACACCTGCTCCCAGGTGGAATATGTATTCAGGTCCCATTCCGTCCGTGGGTCGCTGCTGTACTGGGACAAGCCTGAAAGAAACGACAAGGAGAAGAAGTCAGAAAGAAAACTGGGGGGTTTTCCACGCTTTTTTCTACTTCTTTCTTTTTTTTCATTTTGCTGCAATTTCTGCCGTTTTCATTTTTTTTTAAGTGTAGTTTATATTAATTTTTTGCTATGTTTGTTAAAAATAAAAACCAATAAAATTATTTTTAAAATTCTTGTTTTCCTTTTTTTTCCCTGCATTTTTTCCTACACCTTTCCTTTTATATTAGTTTATATTAGTTTTTAATTTATTAAAAATATCAATACAATTACTTTTTTAAAAAAGAAAACTTTCTTCTATTTTACTCCTTTTTGTGTGTGCACTCTTCTTTCCAGTTTAGTTTTTCTCTATTGATTAAAATGTCAATAAAATAACATTTTTTCCTTTTGCATGCACTTTCTGCCTTTTTCTTTCCCTTTTTCTGAATTGAAATTTTAGTAAACATTTCAATAAAATTATTTTAGAAAGAAAGAAAGAAAGAAAGAAAGAAAGAAAGAAAGAAAGAAAGAAAGAAAGAGAAAGAAAGAAGGGAGGGAGGGAGGGAGGAAGGAAGGAAGGAAGGAAGGAAGGAAGGAAGGAAGGAAGGAAGGAAGGAAGGAAGAAAGAAAGAAAGAAAGAAAGAAAGAAAGAAAGAAAGAAAGGAAGATGGGCCATCATGTGGAGGATGTAAAACAGCAACAAGAGTGTCAGGGATGCCCTAATTAAATCATGAGTCAAGCTTCAAAAGAAATCCAGTTATTGATTAGGAGCTTCATGTCGACATGTTCCCAAGTGAAACCAGCTCTGCACCTATGTAATTTACACCCCAATTATGACCCTGTTTCCCCCCTCCCCCCAGGATGTATCATCAATCACATTCACCAACAGAGAAATTTCGTGGTTGTAGAGACCATTCCCTTCAGCCTGCTGTGGGTAACCCTGGGAGACAGCCTTGAGAGAGATAAGTCTGGAATGTGCATCTGCCGTGCCGGTTTGTCAGTTTCCCATCCCCCCTTGCTTATGACAACTCGAGAGCAGGCCAGGAATGCGTTGCGAGTTGACAAAGAGTAGTTCCTGAATTCTTTGAAAACCTGTCTCTTCTAAGTCTAGACCTTTTCTATTGTTGCAACTACTTCTTGAGATGCAATTACCAATGAATTCATTACCATCATAACAATGCAAGAAATGATTTTAAGAGACCAAAGAGTCTCTGCCATAATGATATATGTTGCCGCGTCCTTGGGTTGGTAGAAAACATGATTTTTTTTTCCAAAACTGAATCATTCCTGAATTTGAACCCTGCAAAAAAAAAATGCCACTCACCTACTCTGATCTTATCCTCAGCAATATTGAAAGGTGCCAGCAAAGCTGCCAGGAATTCTCGAATGAGTCCAAAATTGTTGCGTCCGATACTCCAAGATCCGTCCACCAGCAGGATAATATCAGTCGCAGCAGAGGTATCGCACTGGAAATGGGAAACTATGAAAAGAAAGAGTCAGGGAGGAGGAGGGGGAAGGGGAGAAAGGGAAAAGGAAGAGAGGAGGGGAAGGGGGAGGAGAAAGGGAAAAGGAAGAGAGGAGGAGGAAGGGAAAAGGAAGAGAGGAAGAGGAGGGGAAAAGGAAGAAAGAAGGAGGAAGGGAAAAGGAAGAGAGGAGGAGGAAAAGAAAAGGAAGAGAGGAGAAGGAAGTGAAAAGGAAGAGAGGAGGGGGAGGGGGAGGAGGAAGGGAAAAGGAAGAGAGGAGGAGGAAGGGAAAAGGAAGAGGAGAAGGAAGTGAAAAGGAAGAGAGGAGGGGGGAGGGGGAGGAGGAAGGGAAAAGGAAGAGAGGAGGAGGAAGGGAAAAGGAAGAGAGGAGAAGGAAGTGAAAAGGAAAGAGGAAAAGGAAGAAGAAGAAGAAGGGAAAAGGAGAAGAAGGAGAAAGAGACGGAGAAGGAGAAGGAGAAGAAAGAGATGATTTTGGATGTTAGCTGAATTGTTTAAAAATGTAGCTCAGATTTCTACAGCATTAAAAGGAGGGGACTTACTCATTCTGAAATTATTAGTGAGGATTCAAACACCAGGTCCAAAATACAGATAATCCTCAATTTAGGACCACAGTAAATTTCCGTTGCTAAGAAAGGCAATGGGAGGATGGAGGCATCCTCAATTTTGTGTCCCTTTTGGCCATGGTGGCTAAGCGAATCACTGCAATTGTTAAGTGAATCATGGGTTGTTAAGTGAATCCGCCCTCCCCCATTGACTTTGCTCATCAGAAGCCACCTTTGAAGGTCACATGTGTGATCACCTGACCCCAGGATGCTGCACCCATTGAAAATACATGCCGGTTGCCAAGGGCTCAAATTTTGACCCCTTGACCGTGAGGATGCCACAACAGTCATAAGTACGAGGACTAGTCATAAGTCACTTTTTTTCAGTGCTGCTGTAACTTTGAACAATCACTACTCGAATGGTTGTAAGCAGAGGTGGTATTCAGCCAGTTCGGATTGGTTCAAGCAAACCAGTAGCGGAAATTTTAACTGGGGCGCCGAACCGGCAAATACCACCTCTGGCTGGCCCCACCCCTGCCCGCTCGCTGCTCGCCAGCCCCACCCACCCACTCGCCACACAAGGTGCACCCCACCTTGCCGTGAGTGATGTCAAGTTGGCCACGCCCACTCAGTCACACAACCCCCACCCAACATAGCCACACCCACAGAACCAGTAGTAAAACAATTTGAATCCCACCACTGGTTGTAAATCAAGGGCCACATGAACTGAAACATTTGCTGACTTTGATACGTGATCCATTTCTGTATTTCTGTTGTCTTCTCTTCAAGGAAGAAAAAGCTTTGGGATGGGATAATGCGCGTGACCAGACGATCAAAACTGCCTTTTTATAATGTGGTTTTGACATTGTAAAAGGACGGGGCTTAGATTGCCCAATTGCACCCACCATTTTGATTTCCCCGTCTGTAAAAACCCCGGCTCTGAGTATCTAGAAAATGTGGACTTCAAAACATTTATTTTTTTTTCTTTCTGAAGGATCATCATCTCCTTTTAATGACCCCATAATCCCTTGCGGAGTGGAGTCTGGGCAACTGAATGGAGCTGAGTGTTTACTGGCCGGATGCCTTTCCTGTCGCCAATGCGGAGTTTTGTTCAACAGAGCGAGGGAGGGGTCCTGCCTTAGCACTTGGCCACCACAGGTGCCCCCCCCAAACAGGAGTCCTGTCAGCCTCCGCTCTTTCAATGCTTGCTTGTCGGCTGCCATGGTAACGGGGGAAGGGCAGCTAGGAAGTCGCTAGACGGGGAAGCGTGCTGGAGGATGGGAGGACAAGGGAAACGAAAGCGAAACTTAGCTGCGGCCCTGTGCCTTTGAAGCTGCTATCGAGTCAACGGTCCTGACATTCCAGATTGATGACACTGCCAGACGTGTGATTCCACCTGACCTCTGGAGGACCTTTGGATTGGATGATTTACGTTGGACAGTGGGAGGGGATGCTTTCTATATGTGATATTGCCTCAGATCTTGCTTTTCTTGGCTGCATTCAGTTCAATTTTAGTAAAATACCTTTATCTATGAAAATGGAGTCGCAAGAAATTGGAAACAAGAAAAAATACCAAGTGAAACAGAAGTAATAGGGAAAATTTTAGAGTGCACTGAAATGGATAGGTTAACCAAAGAATTACAAGAAAGAGAAGAATCAGACTATTATAAAATATGGAATAATTGGTATAATTGGTTAAAAATCAGAAATATACAAAAAATATAGGGGATATATTACTGATTGATACATATATATATAATAAAAATATTATTAGATTAAAGAGAGGTGAAGGAATATATTATAAGTAGAATTGTAGAACGTCACTCTGAAAAAATGCTTAAGAAGAAATTACACTCTTTTTGTGTATATGTTGTATAAATGTTTGTTGTGTATATGTTACGTATGTCTTTTTTAATATTTATATTCAATAAAAACTACTTTAAAAAAAAAGAAAGAAAATGGAGTCGGGGTCATTCTTTCCTGAAATCTGAAAGGAGGCACGCCTGACAAGTCCCATGTCACATCCACCATGTCCACGCCTACCCTGGCCATGCCCCCCCCACGGCCCTCCAAGGTCAAACACAACCCTGATGTGGCCCTCAATGAAATTGAGTTTGACACCCCTGTTCTCCAGGTTGTCTTTTGGGAAACACGATCCTGCCCGTATACCAGGATTCCATCAGTGTTCCGATCTATTTCCACCCTGCGTTATCCCTAGAGGCGAACGACTTCCCGTCATGCGAAATTAACACATATCGGCTTCCTCTTCAGGCTAAAATATCTCCCTGAGTTCTCCAGGTCAGATCCCATCACAAAATGTGCCTTTCACATTTGTGCATCTCACTGTCTCTAATGTGGGGCATTATCTTTTTTTGTTTGTTTGTTTGTTTCAGTTGTCATATGTCATAAAGTTAAAATCGGCGCCTCGACTTAGGAATTAAGATGCATTTAGTGGAAGAGCTTTGCACAAATGTCACGGTGTCTTGCTTTTAAAACCCGAGCCCTCTGCCACCAGAAATATATGATACAGTGAAGGAGAATATTTGTAGCTCAGGGCTGAAATGAGGGGGTCCTTGGTGCTCTTTGAGCTTGCTTGTTTTCTTGCAGATGTTTCATGACCCAACTAGGTTACATCATCAGTTCTAGAAGGGAGGATGCTTGCTGAGAAAAGGAGGAGAAGGAAGAGTCCTTGGTGCTCTCTGAGCTTGGTTGTTTTTTTACAGACGTTTCATTACCCAACTAGGTAACATCATCAGTACTAAAAGGAAGTGGGTGTTGTGAGGAGGAGGAGGAGGAGGAGGAGGAGGAGGAGGAGGAGGAGGAGGAGGAGGAGGAGGAGGAGGAGGAGGAAGAAGACTGTGGGGTCCTTAGTGCTCTCCCAGCTTGGTTGTTTTCTTGCAGAGGTTTCATTAATCAAACTAATTAATTTATAATAATTAATTTCATTAATCAAACTAATTAATCAAACATTAATCAAACATCCTTCCGAGGTGGGTAAAATGAGGACCCAGATTGTTGGGGGGAAATAGGCTGACTCTGTAAACCACTTAGGAAGAGCTGTAAAGCACTATGAAGCGGGTGGTATATAAGTCTAAGTGCTATTGCTATTCTACCCCTCTTCTAACCCTAATTATCACCATGAAAATTATATGAGCTACAGTGGCGTAGTGGTTAGAGTGCAGTACTGCAAGCTACTTCTGCTGACTGCCGACCAGGAGTGGGTTGTACTTACCTTTACTATCGGTTCGCAATGGGGCCATGCGCGCGCATGCACAGAAGCTTCCTGATGATGTCAGGGTCGGTGGGCGGAGCCTCCCCTCGGTTTTACTACCAGTTCTTGTGAACCAGTCCGAACCGGGGGCAACCCACTACTGCTGCCGACTGCCTGCAATTTGGCAGTTCAAATCTCACCAGGCTCCAGGTTGATTCATCCTTCCGAGGTGGGTAAAATGAGGACCCAGATTGTTGGGGGGGGCAACATGCTGACTGTTCTATCCCCGTCCCACACACGCACCCCCACAGACGGCCCGGAGTTAATAAGCCACACGACAAAATCTTTAAAGATAAAGCTGGCAGCAACCCAGTGGCTAGCTGCCAATTCAGACTTTACTCACACAAAACAAAGATTAGACTGCAAGCATTCTGATAAAGCAGGCAAAGTTTCGGCAATAAAAGGATTAGTCCAAATGCAGTCCGACAAGGCAAGCAGAAGTCCAGTAACACAGAGATCATGGATTATTTCTAGTTTTTGCTTGTCACAAATTGAACCGGCCACCACACCCACATTTATACCCTGTGGGGTGTGGTCCAGTGACTCAGCTAATCTCTGGCACGCCTTCCCCTCTGCTGCGCACGCTTCTCCCTGCGCCTCTGCCGAGGGTCCAGCCAGCACTTATCTACTTTGTCGCTGTCCACCTGTGGCTGCGGGGACGTGCTTGGCTCTGGGCCTATCTCTTGGCCTTCGGTGTCCTCCGCAGGCATTGCCAGAGAGGAGGGTCCTGGAGAGGGAGGCCTTGCCAACTCCTCTCCCTCACTCTCAGAGTCTGCATCTGTCGATAGCCCAGGCTCAGGCAATGGAGCCACAACACTGACTGTGTAAACCGCTTAGAGAGGGCTGTAAAAGTACTGTGATGCGGTATATAAGTCTAAGTGCTATTGTATTGCTATATGTAACTGAAACACAGATTCTTTAATGGTAATGACTTATAATATAACCTGACACATGAAAAGGTGATAAGGCAATGAGGAGAACCAAACCTCTTTCTGATGCTAAGCAAGCAGCCAATAGAGGCTACTATGAAAGTTTGCAGGAAGAGCGGCACTACGGAGTCTCTGTGAACGACGTCTCACCTCTCCTGAAGCTGTCGCTGCTCGTTTTCCTTCGGGCCAGATAATCCCCTTCAAACTCTATTACGCTCGGTAAGGTTGGCAGCGTCAACGTTGGCTCAGCGTTCAGCATATAATCATCTGGCTTAAAAGGTGACGTGTTTTGCCTTTTCTTCCCTGGCTCAACTCTTCCTATATTATAAATCATCAAGAGAAGGAACGTTAGTCCCGATCCTACACATTTACTCAAAGAAATTCAACCTTAGGATCATGGAATCATAGGGCTGGAAGCAGTGGAGAAATTCAATTTTTTTTACTACTTTTACAGATGCTTGACAACTGACTCATATTTATGACCGTCACAGTGTCCCGGTATCACGTGATTTCCCTGTTGTGACTTCCTGACAATCAAAATCCATGATTCATCCAAAAGCCTGATTCATTTTACAACCGTGTCACTAATTTAACAACTGCAGTGATTCAGTTAACGACTGCGGCAAGGAAGGTCGTAACGTGGGGCAAAACTAGTGGTGAAATCCAATTTTTTTTACTACCGGTTCTGTGGGCATGGCTTGGTGGGCGCGGTGTGGCTTGGTGGGCGTGGCTTGGTGGGCATGGCAGGGGAAGGATATTGCAAAATCGCCACTCCCTCCCCACTCCTGGGGGAAGGATATTGCAAAATCCCATTCCCATCCCACTCTGGGGCCAGGCAGAGGTGGTATTTGCCGGTTCTCCAAACTGCTCAAAATTTCTGCTACCGGTTCTCCAGAACCTGTCGGAACCTGCTGGATTTAACTCGTCGCAAAACTTACTTAACAAACGACTCACTTAGCAACAGAAATGTTGGGCTCTATGGGGAAAACTGCCAACGGTGTGAAAAACAGTCATAGCTCACTTTTTTCAGTGCTGTTGTTAACTACAAACAGTCACTAAAGGAATGGTTGTAAGTCAAAGACTACCTGTAATCATCAGGAATGGGGCTGACCTGTGACCCCTTTGAGTGACCCGTGATCCCACTCAATTCATACCTATCAAAGTTGAAGTTTCATCTGGAGTTGGCGAAGTGACTTCAACTGGTAGAATTCCTCCCTTCTCCGGCATACTGGTGGGATGCTTCCTGTGGCTTCTGGATTGGGAGTGATTTTTCAGTTCTTCAACTGTGGCAGCCAAAGTGATGTGAAAATGAAGTCAGTCCAGAGATCAAGCAAATCAAATCAGATGGAGGCCCTGACTTACCCTGTCAGTGTTGGTGGGAGTCTTCTTGACAAACAACCAAACACTAAGAACATCGCAACCAACACTGACAGAGCAAGATGCTAGTATATGAACAATGTTAATCCAATCCTACTCCCTTCTAGCACTGATGATGTTACCTAGTAGGGTAATGAAATGCCTGCAAGAAAACAACCAAGCTCAGAGAGCACCAAGGACCCCACAGTCTTCCTCCTCCTCCTCCTCCTCCCCCCCCCTCCTCCTCCTCCTTCTTTTCCTCCTCCTCCTCCTCCTCCTCCTCCTCCTCCTCCTCCTCCTCCTCCTCCTTTTCCTCCTCCTCCTCCTCCTCCTCCTCCTCCTCCTCCTCGCAACCCCACTCCCTTCCAGCACTGGTGATGATACCTAGTTGGGTAATGAAAGACTGTATTGTTTCTCTGTGTCATATAATATATGTGGGTATATACATAATTTTGTATTTATTTATTTATTTATTTATCTTGTCATGTTCATGTCGTGTATGTTGGAGATGGTGACCTTTTGAGAGCTGTACGCAAAGAAATTTCATTTTAATGTATGCCGATTAGTGTACATTCAAAGTGACAATAAAGTTATTCTAAGTCTAAGTCTAAAAATGTATGTAAGAAAACAACCAAGTTCAGAGAACACCAAGGACAACTACAAAGCCAGTGTTGTGACCCCGACTCTCAAGCCTGTCCTAACAGAGGAAGAGGACTCAGAAGGTGATGGGGAGGAACTGACAAGGCCTCCCTCTCCAGGACCCTCCTCTCTGGCAATGCCTCAGGTTCCATCTGAAGGCCAAGAGGAACAGCCTGGGAGATGCCAGGAGGAAAGCATATTGGAACAACAACAGATAGGGAGCGAGGATGATGAATCCTGGCTTGATCCCAGGCAGCGTCAGAGGGAGAAGCGTGCGCAGCAACGAAAGAGGCGTGGGAGGGCCAGAGATTGAGCTGAGTCACTGAGCCACACCCCACAAGGAATAAAAGTGTGTGTGATTGCTCTTCAGGCTTTGTGACGGTCAAAGTTAAAAACCTGAGGGTCACATTGCGTTACCTGAAATCTGGCTTGTGCTTATTTGGATTGGACCTTGGCTAACTCTTGCTTCATGGATTACTTTTTGCTACTAAACCGGATTGAGGATAAACTCTCTCTCTTGCTGACTGGGAGTGAAAACTGACTTGGCAGGCATTTCGCAGTTTACTGCCAAAACTCTTATCTGCAAGGGTTTCTAGTCTGATTCCTTAATAAAATCTTGGCAGGCGTGCCTGGTTGTGTGTTTGCCTGTGTGGGGAAGGGGGTCAGAACATCCAGCCTGGCCAAGAGTAAAGTACATGGACCAGAAGGAAGCAGAAACCACACTTACTCACAAATTTCCTCTTGACAAAGAGGGCTTCCTGGGATCCATTAAGGATGTAGATCTGCAGAGTATATTCTTTGGTGGGACTCAGCCCACCCACAGTTGCTTTCGCCATCTTGGTTTTCAACATCACTTCCTGCTCAGAGTCACCTACCATAGGTAGAAGAGGGAAACAAAAATAAATAAATTCATCAACGTACAAATCATAGCTTAAACAGCCCAAGCAAAGTCCTTGACTTACAAGCGGTCGCTTAACGACCACTCGGATTTACAATGGAGGCACAATGGGTGCTTTACAGCCTGTAACACACACACACACACACACACACACACACACACACACACACACAAACACACACAAAGCCACTGGGAATGATCACACCGCCTTCCCTCCATGTCACGTAAATTGTTTCATGTGATCCCAGAATGGGCCAACGCACAGGTGGGTTCCAGCAGGTTCTGACCAGTTCTGGAGAACCGGTAGCGGAAATTTTGAGTCGTTCGGAAACCGGTAGTAAAAATTCTGACTGGCCCTGCCCCCATCCATTCTCTGCCTCCCGAGTCTCAGCTGATCGGGAGGAAATGGAGATTTTACAGTATCCTTCCCCTGGATTGGGGAGGGAATGGAGATTTTGCAGTACCCTTCTCCTGCCACGCCCACCAAGCCACGCCCATGAAGCCATGCCATGCCTTGCCTTGCCATGCCATGCCACGCCCACCAAGCCACACCCACATGGGCATTTTAGTCTAGGATAGCCAAACGTCCGTGAGCTCATTAAAGTCTATGCCACTTAATATAATTTGTCAATTGGAATAGATAGAACATAGAGTAATACCTAGGGTTGGAAGGGACCCTGAAGGTCTTCTAGTCCAACCCCCTGCTCGAGCAGGAGACCCATACTATTGGACAAACGGCTGTCCAGTCTCTTCTTCAAAACCTCCACAACTTCCTGAAGCAAGCCGTTCCATTGATTAATTGTTCTCAACTGTCAGGAAATCTCCCTTTTGTTCTAGATTCCTTCTGACGTTTGGCTGTCCTAGACTAAAATGTCTCTCTTCCCCACTGCGAATCTATCTAGTAACAATAACAGAGTTGGAAGGGACCTCGGAGGTCATCTAATCCAACCCCCTACTCACACAGAAGACCTGTACTAGGGATTCGAACCGCCGAACTGCCAACCTTTCTGATCGACAAGCTCAGTGTCTTAGCCACTGAGCCACCTCGTCAGGCTATCTCTACAGTCTCCTTGTCTTCCCTCAATATTTTTTTGTCACTGAGAACTGCTTTCCTAGTTTCCAGATTCAGAGAGAAGAAGTTTTTCCAAACAACTGCAAATTGGCAAACTGTAAGCAAAATGGCAGAATGTTGTGAGGCGGGAATTGCCTGTTCCAGAAACTCTGTAAGCTGCCCTAAAATTAAATCTATTGACCATTTGACTTAGAATTAAATTAAATAGAGGCACACTCTGTCTTCATTTTCCTTGTATAATTCCGCTTTGTGTGTAAAATATGAGCGCCTTTCACCGCTTTGTCAGTTTCTGGTGTGTTATTGGCTTGTTTAACCAACTAGAATTAAACTTCACATCGAATCTGCTTCATAGGGAAGCTATAGCACCCTCAGGGACATAATCAGAGTAGGTTTAGATCTGATTTTGCACATCTGTAATTAGCTTAAGGGTCCAGAATGATATCTCTGCATATTTTCCAAATTTATCTGAATTAAAGATAAAGGAGGTAACAGTCTGTTTAGGTTTATCCAAGGTCAGATGTGGAACCAGAGATCTGAAATGAGAATTGAACTATAAATTTATAAAACTATAAATTAAACTATAAACTATCAATTTTATTCTAAAAGGAAGTTCAACATTGTTTTTAAATAAAGATTGGCACAAGAAAAATGTTTTTCTTCACTTTATCTTTAAAATCAGGTTTTCATTGCTGAATAATTGTGCAATTTTTAAAATCTTTGTATCTATTCCTCTCTTTCCCTTTTCAGTATTTTGTGTGTCCTTTGGTGGCGTTTCCCAACCGACCAATTTTAAGATGGTTGGACTTCAACTCCCAGAATTCCCCAGCCAGCCGTGCCGACTAGGGAATTCTGGGAGTTGAAGTCCACCCATCTTAAAGTTGCCAAGAAACACTGTTCTTCAGACAGAGGACAGTAGGCGGAGCATTGCAGTGGAAACTCCACCCCTTTTGTGCATGCAGCAAAGAAAGGGGCAGGGCTTTGATTTTGGTGCTACCCAAGCATTGCCTCCTTTGTATGGGTGTTGCCCTGGTTTTTTGGCTGATGGGGAAGGATTGACTCAAAGTCTATGGAGATTCTCAGTCATCCAGGTCCCAAAGGTGCTTTTTTCAAGAGGCAACTGGATTTTCTGGTTTTTCTTTGAAGATGTTTCGCTTCTCATCTAAGAAGCTTCTTCAGCTCTGACTGGATGGTGGGGAATTTATTACAGGTTCTGTGGGCGTGCCTTGGTGGGCATGGTGTGGTGTGGCTTGGTGGGCGTGGCAAGGGAAGGATACTGCAAAATCTCCATTCCCCCCCCCGCTCCAGGGGAAGGATACTGCAAAATATCTATTCCCACCCCACTCCAGGGGAAGGATACTGCAAAATCCCCATTCCCTCCCCACTCCTGGGGGAAGGATATTGCAAAAACTCCATTCCCACCCCACTCTGGGGATCAGCCAACGGTGGTATTTCCCGGTTGTCCAAACTACTCAAAATTTCCGCTACCAGTTCTCCGAACTGCTCAAAATTTCCGCTACCGGTTCTCCAGAACCTGTCAGAACCTGCTGGATTTCACCCCTGGTATAAATCCTTCCATTCCCCACCATCCAGTCAGAGCTGAAGAAGCTTCTTGGATGAGAAGTGAAATGTCTTCAAAGAAAAACCAGAAAGTCTAGTTGCCTCTTGAAAAAAAAAATCACCTTTGGGATTGACTCAAAGGCTTCCCAAGAAACTTCAAATACTGACCTATTCAACACTAGGTTTCAACACTCCTAGTCCAGCACCTTCCATTTTGGATCACATGGGAAATAAATCTAAAATCCAAACTCTGATAAGAATAGTTGGACATTTTGTTTATGCTACTATCCCTGTGCAGATTCAGCAACCATTAAACCAGTGTTTCTCAACCTTAGCAATTTTCAGATTCGTGGATCAACTCCCAGAATTCCCCAACCAACTATTGAGGAATTCTGGCTGGGGAATTCTGGGAGTTGAAGTCCACCTATCTGAAAGTTGCCAAGATTAAGAAACACTGATACTAAACCAGGGGTCTCCAAACCTGGCAGCTTTAATACTTGTGGACTTCGATTCCCAGAAATCTCTATCCAGCATGCTCTCTGAGGAATTCTGGGAGTTGAAGTCCACAAGTTGCCAAGTTTGGAGACTCCTGAACTAGAGTGAAGTAGGAACATCACCAAGAACAACTGGGTCTTTAAAATCAGGGGTCTCCGACCTTGGCCACTTTAAGACTTGTGGACTTCAACTCCCAGAATTCCCCAGCTAGCTGGGGAATTCTGGGAGTTGAAGTCCACAAGTCTTAAAGTGGCCAAGGTTGGAGACCCTTGCTTTAAATAAATAAAGTGAAGATCCAAAACTGAATCCAACCCTATTCAGATACAAATCAGTGACACAGACCCCCTTCAAATTGGTATATTTCTGGAAGAAGAAGCTCAGCTGGATTTCTTTAGCATTATACCTGCCATTGGCTTTACACGAACTTTGTACCCGCTGGTGTTTCCTTCGCTTTCCTTCCACTTCATTTGTAATCTGTCTTCTGAAAGGACCGTCAGCTTCAGGCGGTTTGACCCTGCAAAGAACCAGCATTATCTTTACAAATAGAAGCAGAAAAAAATGATGGGGGTGTGTGTGTGTGCTATTGTGACTGCATCCTTCAGTGCCTTATCTTCCTCACAACATATAAGTAGACCTCGACTTATGACAATTGAACCACTGGTGGGATTCAACCGGTTTGGGTCACTTTGGCCGAACCAGTTGTTAAATTGCTGGCTGGCCATACCCCTTCCCTCCCCGCCCCTTCCAGAAGTCCCCATGCACCCCGTTTTGACTCCCAGGTAAGTGCAGGGAGGCCTACTAGGCCCAAAACGGGGCACGAGGGGGTGCAGCGCTCCCCCCCCCATGGCCCATTATTGCTCTCAGGGAGTAGGGAAGCCTACTAGGTCCAAAACGGGGCACAGGGGGCGATGCGCCCCCCTCACATGGCTTGTTTTTGCTCCCGGGGGGGTGCAGGAGGCCGAGTGCTGCCTATCACACACCCTGGCTATGCCCACCATGGCCATGCCCACCCAGCCGGTCATTAGGGTAGAGCAGTGTTTCCCAAACTTGACCCTTTGAAGATGTATGGACTTCAACTCCCAGAATTTCTCAACCAGGCATACTGGTTGGGGAATTCTGGGAATTGAAGTCCATGCATCTTAAAATAGCCAAGTTTGGGAAACACTGGGGTAGAGAATCGAGGTGGCGCAGTGGTTAGGGTGCAGTACTGCAGCTACTTCAGCTGACTGCTAGTTCAGCAGATCAGCGGATCAAATCTCACCGACTCAAGGTTGACTCAGCCTTCCATCCTTCCGAGGTGGGTAAAATGAGGACCCAGATTGTTAGGGGGCAATATGCTATTTGGTATACTGTCTTTGGTGTACGCCGCCCAGAGTCCTCGGAGAATGGGCGGCATAGAAATATGAATAAGAAAATAAAATAATAACCGGTGGTTAAATTATTTGAATCCCACCACTGAATTGAACCCGTCACTAAGCGAGACAGTAGTTAAATGAGTTTGGGCCCCATTTTATGATCTTTCTTGCTTCTGTTGCTAAGTGAATCTCTGCCATTGTTAAGGCCGTAAGACGGCTGTTAAGTGAGTTTGGCTTCTCCCTTGAATTTGCTCATGCGAAGGTCGCAAGAGGGGAATCATGTGGCCCCGGGACACCCGAACCGTCATAAAGATGAGTCAGTTGCCAAGTGTCCAGATTTTGAACACATGAGACCACAGGTCGTAACGGTCGTAAGCGTGAAAAATAAACCTAAATCACTTTTTTTTCAATGCCGTTGAAACTTTGGTTACTAAAAGAAAGGTTGCACCTTGAGGATTACCTCTAAATTATTTTTCAAAACAGAAGAAAGTTCTTCGGCTAATTAAGTCAGAGGCTGAACTTTCTGAAGGACAGGATTTGAGATTCAAAATGACGTCTTAACAAGCTCAGTTCCAAGCAGATTATCCTAGGTTAGTCTTAACCAAGTTTAAAAGGATGTATGAATGGAACCACTTAATCCATTCATTAAGCAAATCCAGCCAGTGAATTCAGCTTCTCTCCTTGGTTTCATTGAGCAAGGAGATTTATTTATATGCCCCTTGGAAAATTCCTGAAGTAACTCACGACAGATCCTGATTATAAGACACTAATTGAGAAAAAACACAGTCAGTGGAAGCAGCTCTTAACTTTATGAACAATAATCCAGAAATGCTAATTTGCATTGCTAATTCTTGAGGCTTCTTCCTTGAGCTGCCTGTCGTGATTTTTTTTTATTTATTATATTTTTATACCTTTTTTATACACTATAAAAATATATATAAATATATATATATATATATAGTGATGACTGCTTTTGCAGTGACCTGGGAATCGCCCCATAGAATCCTCACCATTGGGATCTCTGTGAAGGGTTTGCCTTGCCTTAGAAGAGATTGGTTATTTGGAAAGGGATCTGGTACTGCATCAGGTCGGTTGCCAAGGTGAGCAACCTCAGGTGTTGTTTCACACCTGGGGGGGCAGGGAAATAGCTGAATTGGCTGTCATGTTTTTACAGGGCTATTGCAGCTTCAATTATTCTGACAAAGTCATAGATTTGAGGATCGATCCTGTAATGTGGGGCATCGGTCCTTTAGCACATTGAATCTGGGTGGATTTGAGGTTCAAGGGCCTCGCTGCCTGTCCACTGAGGTTCTGTCTTTTGGACCTATCAAATGCAGCCAGAAACTTGTTCTTCATTTTAAATATTGTATTATTATTTCACGGTGGGAGTTTTTTTGCACTACAAATAAGATACGTGCAATGTGCATAGGAATTTGTTCATGTTTTTTTTATCAAAAAGTTTTTATTTTTATTTCTCATAAGCATATTTGAGCGTACAATCTTTTCATCCATCATTTTCCATTCATCTTATCTTTTAACTTTCTTTTTTAATTGTCCGGGGCTGCTCTTTTACCATTTACCCTCCTTTATTTTACCACAACCTTTCCTCTTTTCCTCCCCTTCTGTTCCTTTTTCCATCTCTTCCTATTTTCTTCGTTCTTCCTCTCCTTCTCTTTCCTACTTCTCCTTCCCTTCCCCCACTACTCTCTTCTTCTTCCCTTTCTTACCGTCTCTCGGAATTCGTTCATGTTTTTTTTCAAACTATAATCTGTTCCCCCCCCCCAAAAAAAACAGTCTGAGGGACCGTGAATTGGCCCCCTGTTTAAAAAGTTTGGGGACCCCTAATTTATACACTGCCCATTTGCAAGACCCAAGTCATCGACAGCAGGCATTAGGGGGCCAGCCACAACTCCACAACACACCCTCCAAAACTCAGAAATGTCATCCATGAAATGCAACCATCGGAGTCCAACAATGGTTCCAATGGACCACAGTAACCGACTCCATTCCACATCTGTGACCTTTAACCTTTGGGAGATAGCCTTCTAGCTTCCTGGAAGGAAATTGTGTTGCACGGGGAAACAAAGCTGAGATTCAGAAACAGCTCTGGCCAAAGCGAACTGGGAGAGCCTTCCGTTGTGAAGGACGACATACACAAAGAGGCAGAATTTTTCATTGGGTCTCATCACTGGAGCAAAGCCAGGGAGACAAAGAGGGAATTATTTGGTTAATAAAGCCAGAAATTGTTTTCAATTCTTCTTCTGCATCCCAGATCTTGGTGGTCGCTCTAGGAGCCACACAACAGACTGAGAAGAATGTTGGCAGCGGAATGCCAAATTTGAGATTATAATTAATCTGAGCATTGGAAGATAAATAGCATCCCGTCGAAAAGTCCATTCTTGGTAGGTGTTTTCATCATATTGTAGGAACATTTCCTGGTTCGGTGATTGATTTGAGATGGTAAGAGAAGATCCCAAATAGTAGGAAGTCATAAGTATGGTAGAGTATGGGCAGAGGTGGGTTCCAGCAGGTTCTGACCAGTTCTGGAGAACTGGTAGCGGAAATTTTGAGTAGTTCGGGGAACCGCTAGCAAAAATTCTGACTGGCCCTGCCCCATCCCCATCTATTCTCTGCCTTCCAAGTCCCAGCTGATCGGGAGGAAATGGGGATTTTGCAGTATCCTTCCCCTGGAGTGGGGTGGGAATTGAGATTTTGCAGTATCCCTCCCCTGCCACGCCCACCAAGACATGCCACACCCACCAAGCCACACCCACAGAACCTGGTAGTAAAACATTTTGAAACCCACTACTGGGAATGGGGCATTCAGAGAAGTGGTATAGAGTTTCCTGTCTAAGCAGAGGGTTGGACTAGAAGACCTCCAAGGTCCCTTCCAACTCTGTTATTCTATTCTATTCTATTCTATTCTATTCTATTCTACTCTACTCTACTCTACTCTACTCTACCCTACCCTACCCTACCCTACCCTACCCTACCCTACCCTACCCTACCCTACGCTACTCTATTCTATTCTATTTTCTATTCTATCTTCCCATTCTCTCTTCTTCTCTTCTCTTCTCTTCTCTTCTCTTCTCTTCTCTTCTCTTCTCTTCTCTTCTCTTCTCTTCTCTTCTCTTTCCATTCTCTCTTTTCTTTTCTCTTCTCTTCCTCTATTCTATTCTATTCTATTCTATTCTATTCTATTCTATTCTATTCTATTCTATTCTATTCTATTCTATTCTATTCTATTCTATTCTAAATGAAGGTGGGAATTAAATTTCTTTTTCTTCTTCCC
>NW_027256883.1:208354217-208584217 GCF_029215685.1 Pituophis catenifer annectens | reverse complement strand
GACCGGGGGGCAAACACAATTTTTTACATAATCTTGGAGCCACTGTTTTCAGTGAAGAAAGCTTGTTCCAAAGCTTCTGCCATTGCTGAGCCTTTAATAAAATTAAATAACTTTAAATTAACCTGGAATACCTTCTCTACAAGGGCTGTGTGTGCCACACCTTCGCCTACCTTTATTTGCTGCACCTTGTGCAAAAATTCACAACTCCAAAACTACCATATCGTATGACAGTTAAGACAAGACAGCACCATACTCAAAACGAGACACAGAGAGACTATCCAAACCCAATTCTGGACAAACATTCATGATTTATCACTGTTCCAACATTCGACTTCCAGACGGGATAGCTCCTTACCTTGACCGCATACCTGTAACCTGATAAAACCTGCAAGCACCAGGCAAGAAATCCAGAAATAATTCTGGCCCAGCAGAACAACCTGCATAAATAGAAAATGAGCATCCATAAGCATTTAATTTGAGCAACTTCCCTCATTTGGCCTCCTAGGATCTGTAGAGGATACGGAGGTCAAGAGATGGAAAGAAGGTCAACATGATGAAGGCCATAAAACAAACTCTCTGACCCCCCATTTTCTCCATAGCTGCCCCCTCTTTGCAAAGGGGCAAAGCTCTTTGCTTTTGGGAATAAATAAATCTCCTTTCCTCTGGATTTCATTTTTATTGGTTCTTGTGCAACCCTGGCTTGAGTTAGAACCCAAAATTATGTTTCTGATATTCTTAAATGCTCATCTCCCTTAAAGGTAAAAGGCAAAGGTTCCCCTCGCACATATGTGCTAGTCGTTCCTGACTCTAGGGGGCGGTGCTCATCTCCGTTTCAAAGCCGAAGAGCCAGCGCTGTCCGAAGAGGTCTCCATGGTCATGTGGCCGGCATGACTAAATGCCAAATGCGCACGGAACGCTGTTACTTTCCCACCAAAGGTGGTCCCTATTTTTCTACTTGCATTTTTTACGTGCTTTCGAACTGCTAGGTTGGCAGAAGCTGGGACAAGTAACGGGAGCTCACCCCGTTACACGGCACTAGGAATTCGAACCGCTGAACTGCCGACTTTTCGATCGACAAGTTCAGCGTCTTTGCCACTGAGCCACTGCATCCCTGTCCCATCTCCCTTAGACAGGTGTATTTCCATGTCCTTTTGAATGTGGTACAAGGCCCTGCCCCCTTGCAGGTGTACATACAAAGAGAAGCCCAGCCCATCACCATCTTGCATCTTTCTTTCCAATAGAAAAGAAGTTATAAACACAAGTAATATATTTGTTTGTTTGCTTGTATCCCACCTTTATTGTTTTACAAAGAACTCAAGGTGGCGAACATATGCAACACACCTTCTTCCTCCTGTTTTCCCCCACAACAACCTTGTGACTGAGGTAGGCTGGGCTGAGAATGAGTGGCTGACGAAAAGTCACCCAGCCAGCTTTCATTTTTAATTTATTTATTTTGATTTATTTATATCTCACGGTTATTATTTTTTATAAACTCAAGGCAGCCAGCACACCAGCCTTCCTCCCTCCCTTCCGCCCTCCCTTAAGATCTTCCTTCCTTCCTTCCTTCCTTCCTTCCTTCCTTCCTTCCTTCCTTCCTTCCTCCTTCTTTCCCTCTCTCCCTCCCTTCCTTCCTTCTTTCTCCCTCCCTCCCTCCCTTCCTTCCTTCCCTCCCTCCCTTTTTTCCTTCCTTCTTTCCCCTTCCTTCCTTCCTTCCATCCTTCCATCCTTCCTTTATTCCTTCCTTCTTCCCCCTTCCTTCATTCCTACCTTCCTTCCTTCCTTCCCTCCCTTCCTTCTCTCCCTCCCTCCTTCTTTCCTTCCTTCTTTCCCCTTCCTTCCTTCCTTCCATCCTTCCATCCTTCCTTTATTCCTTCCTTCTTCCCCCTTCCTTCATTCCTACTTCCTCCCTTCCCTCCCTTCCTTCTTTCCCCCTTCCTTCTCTCCCTCCCTCCCTCCTTCTTTCCTTCCTTCCTTCCTTCCTTCCTTCCTTCCCTCCCTCCCTCCCTTCTTTCCTTCCTTCTTTCCCCTTCTTTCCTTCCATCCTTCCATCCTTCCTTTATTCCTTCCTTCTTCCCCCTTCCTTCATTCCTACCTTCCTTCCTTCCTTCCCTCCCTTCCTTCTCTCCCTCCCTCCTTCTTTCCTTCCTTCTTTCCCCTTCCTTCCTTCCTTCCATCCTTCCATCCTTCCTTTATTCCTTCCTTCTTCCCCCTTCCTTCATTCCTACTTCCTCCCTTCCCTCCCTTCCTTCTCTCCCTCCCTCCCTCCTTCTTTCCTTCCTTCCTTCCTTCCTTCCTTCCTTCCTTCCTTCCTTCCTTCCCTCCCTCCCTTCTTTCCTTCCTTCTTTCCCCTTCTTTCCTTCCATCCTTCCATCCTTCCTTTATTCCTTCCTTCTTCCTTCTTCCCCCTTCCTTCATTCCTCCCTTCCTCCCTTCCTTCTCTCCCTCCCTCTCTCCCTTCCTTCTTTCCCTCCCTCCCTCCCTTCCTTCTTTCCCCCTTCCTTCCTTCTCTCCCTCTCTGCCTCCTTCCTTCCTTCCTTCCCTCCATCTGCCCCTCCCTTCTCCCGTCTCTTTCCCTTCTTCCTTTCCTTCTTTCCTTCCTCTTCCTATTTCCCCCATCACAACAATCCTGTCAGGTGGCTTGGGCTGAAAGAGAGGCGCCAGCCAATCCCTTCCCTCCTGTCGCGTGCTTTCAAGAAGAGGGAGAGGTCAGCAGTTCAAAGTGAGTGGATTTCTCATCTGGCCCTGCAGTTTATACAGAAGTTAGAGATCAGAGCAAGCTGCCAATTCTCCAAGGAGATTCCGCAGACATTTTGATGCAGCCCAGCAGAATCTGCCATGTGTGATGGGGCATGAATGGCAGGGCTGGGATTATCAAAAGTTTTGAAATAGTTGTGTAGAAAAACGTTGCCCCTCAAGCAGAGTTTTCGCCTTTCTTCCTTCCTTACACCGTTTGCCCCAGGACTTGTCAGAAAAAAAAATTAATAAATATCGGTTGCAATTTAGTTTCACCAAATAGACAGCTAATATTTGCTTTCTCAGCAATCTCAGACTTAATTAGATCCTTCTCAAATGTCATGGCCTCTGAGCCTGGCTGGATTTGTCTTCCGCGATATATCTAGAGTGAGAACATAGAACATAAAGTCATAGGACTGGAAGGAACCTCAAAGGTCTTCTAGTCCAACCCCCAGCTCTTATACCATTCCGGACAAAGGGCTGTCCAATTTCTTCTTGAAGACCTCCAGTGTTGGAGAACCCACATCATCCAGTGATAAGCCATTCCACTGGTTGATTGTCCTCACTGTCAAGAAATTTCTCCTTAGTTCTAGGTTGCTTCTCTCCTTGATTAGTTTCCATCCATTGCTTCTTGTCCTGCCCTCAGGTGCTTTGGAGAATAGCTCGACTCCCTCTTCTCTGTGGCAGCCCCTCAAATACTGGAAGATTTATTTATTTATTTATTTACTTTATTTACTTTATTTACTTCAAATTTATATACCACCCTTCTCCCTAGGGACTCAGGGCGGTGTACAGCCAAATAAAAACACATAATAAATACATTAAGAACAGATTAAAAGGAAATATCTCAATTTGGCCCCAAATTTAAAAAGACAAACAAATTTAAAATCATTTAAAAGATTTGTTAGGCCAGCCCAGCTTGTTGGAAAAGGTAAGTTTTAAGGGCACGGCGGAAGGCACGGATGCCGACATGTCTCCCCTAATCCTTCTCTTTGATGGGCTAGAAGACATACATAGTTCCCTCAACCATTCATTGTACCAGGGGTGAAATCCAGCAGGTTCTGACAGGTTCTGGAGAACCGGTAGCAGAAATTTTGAGTAGTTCAGAAAACTGGCAAAAACTACCTCTGGCTGGCCCCAGAGTGGGGTGGGAATGGAGATTTTGCAATATCCTTTCCTCAGGAGTGAGGAGGGAATGGGGATTTTGTAGTATCTTTCCCCTGCCATGCCCACCACGCCACGCCCACCAAGCCACGCCCACAGAACCAGTAGTAAACAAATTTGGATTTCACCAGTGGTAAAATTCAAATATATCTCTAAATACAGATAGTGCTTGACTTACAACAGTTTGCTTAATGACCGTCGGAAGTTACAACGGCACTGAAAAAGGTGACTTATGACCGTTTTTCACACTTACGACCGTTGCAACGTGACTTACATTCGGATGCTTGACAACTGACTCACATTTATGACGGTTGCAGCGTCTCAGAGTCATGTGAGGTCCCCTTTTGCGACCTTCTAATAAGCAAAGCCAGATTCATTTGACAACCATGTTACTAATTTAAGAACTGCCAGGGATTCCATTAACAAATGTGGCTAGAAAAGTCGTAAAATGGGGCAAAACTCGCTCAACAAATGTCTCACTTAGCAACATAAGATAACACGACATAACATATAACATAACACGACAGATCCAGTGGCCTAGAGGTGGAGCTCTTGCCTCACAATCAGGAGGTTGTGAGTTCAATCCTAGGTAGGGACAGATGTAGGGTCTCCTGCTTGGGCAGGGGGTTGGACTAGATGATCTGCAAGGTCCCTTCCAACTCTGTTAATCTGTTAAATAAACTTTGGGCTCAATTGTGGTTGTACGTTGAGGACTACCTGTATCGGATAACCCATGCTCTGTTGTGTCCCCGTTTGACAGATATTTTAATAGAGAAAGAGAATGACCACAGGCGAGCAAAAAAGAAGAGCGAGTGAAAGTTACTTCTTGCCGGCTTCCCCATTGAGGAAAGTGAAAGTGACTTCCTGCAGGCTTCCCCATTGAGGAAAGTGAAAGTGACTTCCTGCAGGCTTCCCCATGGAGGAGAGTGAAAGTGACTTCCTGACTGCTTCCCCATTGAAGAAAGTGAAAGTGACTTCCTGCCAGCTTCCCCATGGAGGAGAGTGAAAGTGACTTCCTGCCGGCTTCCCCATGGAGGAGAGTAAAAGTGACTTCCTGCTGGCTTCCCCATGAAGGAGACTGAAAGTGACTTCCTGCCGGCTTCCCCATGGAGGAGAGTGAAAGTGACTTCCTGCTGGCTTCCCCATGGAGGAGACTGAAAGTGACTTCCTGCCGGCTTCCCCATGGAGGAGAGTAAAAGTGACTTCCTGCTGGCTTCCCCATTGCGGAAAGTGAAAGTGTCTTCTTGCCGGCTTCCCCATGGAGGAGAGTGAAAGTGACTTCCTGCTGGCTTCCCCATGGAGGAGACTGAAAGTGACTTCCTGCCGGCTTCCCCATGGAGGAGAGTGAAAGTGACTTCCTGCTGGCTTCCCCATTGAGGAAAGTGAAAGTGACTTCCTGCAGGCTTCCCCATGGAGGAGAGTGAAAGTGACTTCCTGCCGGCTTCCCCATGGAGGAGAGTGAAAGTGACTTCCTGCCAGCTTCCCCATGGAGGAGACTGAAAGTGACTTCCTGCCGGCTTCCCCATGGAGGAGAGTAAAAGTGACTTCCTGCTGGCTTCCCCATGGAGGAGAGTAAAAGTGACTTCCTGCTGGCTTCCCCATGGAGGAGAGTGAAAGTGACTTCCTGCAGGCTTCCCCATGGAGGAGAGTGAAAGTGACTTCCTGCCTGCTTCTCCATTGAAGAAAGTGAAAGTGACTTCCTGCCAGCTTCCCCATTGCGGAAAGTGGAAGTGTCTTCTTGCCGGCTTCCCCATGGAGGAGAGTGAAAGTGACTTCCTGCTGGCTTCCCCATGGAGGAGACTGAAAGTGACTTCCTGCCGGCTTCCCCATGGAGGAGAGTGAAAGTGACTTCCTGCTGGCTTCCCCATGGAGGAGAGTAAAAGTGACTTCCTGCCGGCTTCCCCATGGAGGAGACTGAAAGTGACTTCCTGCCGGCTTCCCCATGGAGGAGAGTGAAAGTGACTTCCTGCTGGCTTCCCCATGGAGGAGAGTAAAAGTGACTTCCTGCCGGCTTCCCCATGGAGGAGACTGAAAGTGACTTCCTGCCGGCTTCCCCATGGAGGAGACTGAAAGTGACTTCCTGCCAGCTTCCCCATGGAGGAGAGTAAAAGTGACTTCCTGCTGGCTTCCCCATGGAGGAGAGTGAAAGTGACTTCCTGCCAGCTTCCCCATTGAGGAGAGTGAAAGTAACTTCCTGCTGGCTTCCCTATTGACTTTCCTTCTAGGAAGCTGGCAGGGAGCATTGAAAATGATGATCACAGTGGCACAGTGGTTAGAGTGCAGTACTGCAGGCTACTTCTGTTGATCACTGGCTGCCAGCAGTTTGGCAGATCGAATCTCACCAGGCTCAAGCTTGACTCAGCCTTCCATCCTTCCGAGGTGGGTAAAATGAGGACCCAGATTGTTGGGGGCAAGAGGCTGACTCTGTAAACTGCTTAGAGAGGGCTGTAAAAGCACTGTGAAGCGGTATATAAGTCTGAGTGCTATTGCTATTGCTATCGCATGACGATGGCTGACTGCAGCAGCACTAAAGTAACCACAACTTTGCCATATTTCAATCCCATAGGAGCCTCCCATCGGTCTCAGATGTTGGATGCATCCTTCAAATTAGCCCACTTGAGGTATGTCCGTTTAAAGCTTGTTGCCCTAGGATGCCCTGTTTCGCCCAATTGCAGATTACAAACAGCCATAAGAGTTTTAATTTTATATATCCAATTGTAAAAAAAAAATTCCACCTTTTATTCTGTGACTATTTTCCCCTTTAAAGACTAAGGTAAAGCAGACAATTAAGTTGATTTGTCTTGGGGTCTTTGGACCCCCCAAGTTACTTTTCTTTTCTTTTCTTTTCTTTTTTGCAACCTGTGCAACTTCTCAAATTTCAACTTTAATTTAAAAAAAATTCAAAACCCCACCCCACCAATGATGTCCTAGCTTTGTAACCCCACCCATTGCCTGAACCTCTTGCTAAAATTAGATCCATCTCAGCAAGTATCCTCAAGATGTTCCTCCAGGGACATTGTGGGTGGAGAGAGGTCATAATTCACAAGATGCAAGACACAATGTCACAACTGAAGTTCTGAGATGGATACATCACGTCCATAAGGATTCTGGCTTTTTCAACCATTGTTATTGTTAATTGCGAAGTCGTGTCCGATCCATCGCGACCCCATGGACAACGTTCCTCCAGGCCTTCCTGTCCTCTACCATCCTCTGGAGTCCATTTAAGCTCACGGACGACTGCTTCAGTGACTCCATCCAACCACCTCATTCACTTTCTTCTTTGGCCCTCAATCGTTCCCAGCATTAGGCTCTTCTCCAGTGAGTCCTTCCTTCTCATTAGGTGGCCCAAGTATTTGAGTTTCCTCTTCAGGATCTGCCCTTCTAAAGAGCAGTCAGGGTTGATCTCCTCTAGGACTGACCAGTTTGATCACCTTGCAGTCCAAGGGACTCGCAGGACTCTTCTCCAGCACCAGAGTTCAAAATTTTCAACCCTACAGACACCTAAGTTGTTCTGGGTAGGAAATTCAAATTGCTCACATGTCTATGGAGATTGTCAGTCATCCAGGTCATAGTTGTCCCCAAAGATGCTTTTTTTTCAAGTGGCAACTGGACTTTCTGGTTATTTTTTTGAAGACGTTTTGCTTCTCATCCAAGAAGCTTCTCCAGCTCTGGAGTTGAAGAAGTTGGCGTCTGGAGAGCAGAAGAAGCTTCTTGGATGAGAAGCAAAACGTCTTCAGAAGAAAAATCAGAAAGTCCAGCTGCCTCTTGAAAAAAAGCACCTTTGGGACAAATTGCTCACATCTATGGAAGGGGTCAAGTTGGGGAACAGGCTTGCAAAGAAACAATCCCATTATTAATTCAATTAACTCACATTCAACGGCAGCAGCACCTTGTAAGAAAGATGGCCATGAATATCTCAACATGTCCTATTCAGGCTGCTGGGGGTTCGCAGGGGTTCGGGAGAACCTCTAGCTAAGATTCTGTGCAATTCAGAGAACCCCCAAATCCCACTCCTTGCTGGCCCCGCCCACCCTGCCCCGCCCCTCCAAGGAGTCACCACGCGGCCCATTTTGGATGCAGGTAAGTGCAGGGTGTGCGCGGAGGCTCAGGGAGGGTGAAAAACGGGCCTACCGGAAGTTTGGGAAGGACAGTTTCCGGCCTCCAGAGGGCCTCTGGAGTCTGGGGAAGCTGTTTTTGCCCTCCCGGAGGCTTGAGGAAAGCCTCCGGAGCCCGGGGAGGGCAAAAACGACCCCTTCCCCGCCGTACTGCAGGAGGCCGACTAGGCCACGCCCACCATGGCCATACCCACTCAGGAACTGGGCAGAGAACCCCTTGCTAATATTTTTGGAGCCCACCCCTGGTCCTATTGATGACCTAAACAGAGATGGGAATCTTTCTGTCTTCACAGTTTCCACCTCAAAATCCAGTGCCATCCAAAGCAACTTTCAGAATAGTTTAATAATATGAACTTCAAAGCAACAATGACTGACAGACAATTCTGGCAAACAAACCTCCATCAGATCACAAAGAGTTAGAAACGCCTGAACAAACAAAGAAACCACAATACAGGTAGTCCTCAACTTACGACCATCACTGAGCTCAAGATTTCTGTTGCTAAGCAAGACAGTTGTTAAAGTGAGTTTTTCCCCATTTTACAACTTGAACGTTTGTTAAGGGAATCCCTCCAGTTGTTAAGTTAGTCACACAGCTGTTAAGTGAATCCAGCTTCTGCATTGACTTTGCCAGGGGTGGGTTCTAAATTTTTTTACTACCGGTTCTGTGGGTGTGGCTTATTTTGTGGGTGTGGCTTGATGATCATGTGACAATTCTTTAGGATTTAGCAGAGGTATTGGTCTACCAGGCTTTTAACTGCTTGCAGAGCTGTACCAGTCTACTCATTTGTTTTTGGAGGCACCGGTCTACCACCACACTGCCTTTTAACACTGATCAGCTGTAGGGTGGCCCTTTGAAGCCCTGCGGCAAGAGTTTAAACAGTTTTTTTTCCTTCTAGCCGATCAGCTGAGACTCGGGAGGCAGCGCATAGATTGGGGGCGGGGCCAAATAAAAGGTAAGAATAACACGGGGGGAGGGGGCGGGAGGGCCCAGCCCCCGAACAAAGAGAACCGGTTCGGTGACGTCATATCGTCACCGCTACCGGCTCGGCCGAACCGGGCTGAACCGGGAGGAACCCATCACTGGACTTTGCTTGCCAGAAGGTTGCAAAAGGGAATCACCGGACCAAGGACACTGCAACCGTCATAAAACACAAGTCAATTGCCAAGTGTCGGAATTCTGATCATATGACCATTGATTTTGTTCATCAGAAGGTCGCATGACCCCCCCTCCAGACACTGCAGCCATCATAAATATGAATCAGTTGCCAAGCATCTGAATTTTGATCACATGACCAAGGGGAGGCCATAATGGTCATAAGTGAGCCTTGATAGTACAGGGGTTTAGTGCACCCTGTTATTAACACAGCTGCCTGCAATTTCTGCTGGTTCGAATCTCTCCAAGGCTCAAGGTTGACTCAGCCTTCCATCCTTTCTAAGGTAGGTGAAATGAGGACCCAGTTTGTGGGGGCAATAAGCTGACTTTGTATAAAATATACAAAAGAATGAAGGCTATTGCTTAACGCATTGTAAGCCGCCCTGAGTCTCCGGAGAAGGGCGGCATATAAATCAAACTAAAAAAAAAGTGTGAAAAACGGTCATAAGTGACTTTTTCAATGCCGTTGTACCATTGAAGGGTCACTAAACAAACTGTTGTAAGTCAAGGACTATCTGTACTTTTAAAGATTTTGAAATCTGTTTGCTGCTTCACTAGGATCACTAAAACAAGGACTTGTCCAACCTCCATGCATAAGAGTTTATTAGTGAGTTGTTTAGTTATTTAGTTCCCAACGACCCGTAAGATCCCACAGAGTTGGTCTCCTCTGGGTCCCGTCAGCTAAACAATGCCGGCTGGCGGGCCCGCGAGGGAGGTCCTTCTCTGTGGCTGCCCCAGCTCTCTGGAACTAGTTACCTCCTGAGGTCCGGACCATCCCCACCCTATTGGCCTTACGAAAAGCAGTGAAGTCCTGGCTTTTCCGGCAGGCCTAGGGCCGTTGGTATCGCTGTTGCGATCTTGTGAGATCCGGCCATGAATGATGTGAATGGGTTTTAATATTTTTAATGTTTTTAATTTTTAAATGTTTTTTATAATAATTTAAAATGCATTGTGAGCCGCCCTGAGTCTTCAAAGAGAGGCGGCATACAAATTGAATAAATAAATAAATAAATAAATAAATAAATAAATAAATAAATAAATAAATAGTTTTTTAGTTTTTTAGTTATTTAGTTATTTGGTTAGTTGGTTGGTTAGTTAGTTAGTTAGTTAGTTAGTTAGTTAGTTAGTTAGTTGATTACTATAGCTGCCCATCTCAACACACCATTCCGGTATGTTGAGCATATATATTACAATTAAAATCCTGAAAACATTTTAAAGCACTAAAAACAGTAAAAACTAAAGGCTCAGAATATTATCGGACATGGAATAAATTTTACGAATGGATAAGAGACAAGAGGTAGAAACGAGAGAAAGTAAGAGCATGAATGTTAACAATTGCTAGTATGGAAAATAAAGATGTATAAAACTATAACCGTAGTAAGGGATAAAAATGTAAATAAGCTAATGTAAGAAGAAATTTAGTTTAAGTTTTTTGGTTATACTATTGTAATTACTGGTATTATATTATTATTATTATCATTATTAGTTTGTGTGTTAAGGTTTACTATTAATTTTTCTTTGGTTTTGCACTATTTGTAAATGTTATCCTGCCAAGGCGTTGTTTTTCAATAAATAAATAAATAAATAAAAAACAACAACAGTAAAAAACGATTAAAATGATTAAAAAAAATTAAAGTTTTTAAAAACTCTTTTAAGCATTTGCGGTTGCAACAGCCTGATAAGTTGAAGCATGTTTACCATCTTGTTAAAAAAAAATAACAACATAACCTTTGCAGCCGGGACCACCAGACACATTTATTATTATTTATTTATTAATTCAATTTGTATGCTGCCCCTCTCTGAAGACTCAGGGCGGCTCACAATGCATTTAAAATCATTATAAAAAACATTTAAGAATTAAAAACATTAAAACTCATTCACACCATTCACACGTTTTAAGCAAAGTATATACACATCGATAATTTCCCTGCTTCACAAGCTCCATCCTTTTACTCCTACGGCGATAAAGCCGGGAACCCCCAAAGAATTCACAAGTCAAATCCTATCACAGCAAAATCGACAAGGCATCCTGAGAAAACACCCCCCCCCATAGACCCAGAAGGCCACGTCGCAAAGCGAATTCCAAAACCTTTAAATTGCGAACAAGAATTGGCCACCGACCTTGGATCTCCGCATGGTTGAGTGAGAGGCTGCGAAGAAGATCCCAGCACAATTCTTGAAATCCGAGGAAGGAAGCCAGCCGTCTGCTTTCTTTGGAGGAATCTTTTTTTTTCCTCTCTGGAGTTTTGTTTTTTTTTTAATTTTTGGGTGGGTGGGGGTGGGAGATTTTTAAGTGAGACGTCAATTTTGCCGAGCGATAATGGAGCCGAGAGAGTTTCGTGGGTTGCTTTTTTTTTTTAAACTAATGTAAAAGTTTGGGTGTAAAATAGCTTTATTTCAGAACGCAGAAGGAAACAAAACTCAAACAAATGCCGGAGGATATGGCAAAGTCTGCATGGTGTGATGGTTACTATATAGAATACAGAATAACAGAGTTGGAAGGGACCTTGGAGGTCTTCTAGTCCAACCCTCTGCTTAGGCAGGAAACTCTACCCTACACCACTTCAGACAAATGGTTATTCAATCTTTTCTTAAAAATTTCCAATGTTGGAACATTCACAACTTCTGGAGGCAAGTTGTTCCACTGATTAATTGTTCTCACTGTCAGGAAATTTCTCCTTAGTTCTAAGTTGCTTTTCTCCTTGATTAGTTTCCACTCATTGCTTCTTGTCCTGTCTTCAGGTGCTTTGGAGAATAGCTTGACTCCCTCTTCTTTGTGGTCAGCCCCTGAGATATTGGAAGACTGCTATCATGTCTGCCATAATCCTTTTTTTCATTAAACTAGACATACCCAATTCCTGCAACTGTTTTTCATATGTTTTAGCCTCCAGTCCCTTAATCATCTTTGTTGCTCTTCTCTGCACTCTTTCTAGTGTCCCCACATCTTTTTTACATTGTGGTGACCAAAACTGGATACAGTATTCCAAGTGTGATCTTACCAAGACATTATAAACTGGTATTAACATTATTCTATTCTATTCTATTCTATTCTATTCTATTCTATTCTATTCTATTCTATTCTATTCTATTCTATTCTATTCTATTCTATTCTACTCTACTCTACTCTACTCTACTCTACTCTACTCTAGTCTACTATACTATACTATACTTTGGCTACCTAATGAGAAGGAAGGACTCACTGAAGAAGAGCCTAATGCTGGGAAAGATGGAGGGCCAAATGCTACGAAAGATGGAGAAGAAGGGGACGGCAGAGAACGAAGTGGCTGGATGGAGTCACTGAAGCAGTTGGCGTAAGGTTAAATGGACTCTGGGGGGTGGTAGAGGACAGGAAGGTCTGGAGGAATGTTGTCCATGGGGTTGTGATGGGTTGGACACAACTTCGCAACTAACGTCAAATGCTATGCTATGCTATGCTATGCTATGCTATGCTATGCTATGCTATGCTATGCTATGCTATGCTATGCTATGCTCTAAAGGGGCCACCCTTGAAGACTACCAAGAACAGGATAGTTTGAGCAAAGGATCATGAAAAAACTTTTATTAAGCTTTATTGGCTCTGGGCTCCATTCTAAGATCAACTGTGGTTTCACAGTCTTGGCTTCCAGTATGTGGGTCTCTTTGAATAGAGGTAGCCAGGTTTGCTGTACAAAATTACAGGTAGCCCTTGACTTACAACCGTTCATTCAGTGACCATTTGAAGTTACAACCGTGCTGTCCAAAGTGACCGGTGATCATTTTTCACCAAAAACAATGCAATTTTTCCGCCTTTGAGAGTGATCTTTGTGCATAGATGGCTTGGACTCGTTTATCAGGCTCCGGGCTGCAATTATCCCGGTGATCACTAGAGGGCAGCAAGAGACATGGAAGACCTAGAAGAAATTCCTCTATGAGGTCTTTGCTTGAGGCGGATTTAAAGTATGAGCAATTAAAGATCCCTCCCGTCAGCAAGACACAATTTTTAGACATCTCTAGGTGTACATGTGTGTCACAGAATTGGTCTCGACTCCTGGAAACTACATAAGCAAGTCCGTGTTGTTTTCTTGGCAAGCTTTTTGGAAGTGGTTTGCTATTGCTTTCCTTTATATGGTTCAGAGTGAGGGACTGGCCCAGAGCTATCTAGCTAGGAACTAGAGTAGAAACCAGGAGACTGGGAGTTCTAGTCCCATTTTAGGCATGAAGGGCAGCTGGATGACTTTGGATCAGGAGACTGTGAATTCTAGTCCCACCTTAGGCATGTGAGCTGACTGGGTGACTTTGGGTCAATCACCAGGAGACCGTGAATTCTAGTCCCACTTTAGGCATGTGAACTAACTGGGTGACTTTGGGCCAATCACCAGGAGACTGAGAGTTCTCGTCCCGCCTTAGGCATGTAAGCTGACTTGGTTACTTTAGATCAATCACCAGGAGACTGTGAATTCTAGTCTTGCCTTATATAGTAAAGTTAACTGGGTGACTTTGGGCCAGTCACTTTCTCTCAGCCCATCCTACCTCACAGGGTTGTTGTGGGGAAAATAGGAGGAAGAAGGAGTATTCTGCATGTTCACTGCCTTGAGTTAATGATAAAAATAATAATTATTAATAATAATAAATGTGGGTTGGATAGATGATAGATAGATAGATGATAGATAGATAGATAGATAGATAGATAGATAGATAGATAGATAGAGATAGATAGATAGATGATAGATAGATAGATAGATAGATATAGATGATAGATAGATATAGATAGATGATAGATGATAGATGATAGATGATAGATAGATAGATGATAGATAGATATGATAGATAGATATAGATAGATAGATGATAGAAAGATAGATAGATAGATAGATAGATGATAGATAGATAGATAGATAGATAGATAGATAGATAGATAGATAGATAGATAGATAGATAGAGATAGATAGATGAGAGAGAGAGATGGATGGATAGATGATAGATAGATAGATAGATAGATGATAGATATATGATAGATAGATAGATATAGATAGATAGATGATAGAAAGATAGATAGATAGATAGATAGATAGATAGATAGATAGAGATAGATGAGAGAGAGAGAGATGGATGGATAGATGATAGATAGATAGATGATAGATATATATGATAGGTAGATAGATATAGATAGATAGATGATAGATAGATAGATAGATAGATAGATAGATAGATAGATAGATAGATAGATATAGATGAGAGAGAGAGAGAGATGGATGGATGGATAGATAGATAGATAGATAGATAGATAGATAGATAGATAGATATGGATGGAGAGAGAGAGGGGGAGAGAGAGAGAGAGAGAGAAACTAACAAATTTCAAGCCTTTAACCTCTATTCCAAACTGGCTTGGTTTCATGCTTCTAATATCATTTCAGCCCTCAAACCGTGTACATTTCTTAGCATGACTGGCAAGCCAAATTGATCTACAAAGGCCTATATTTCTTGCTTTAAATAAAATATTCACCTAATTAACTTCAATTGCTCTTCTCAGTTGGTGGAACCGCTTAGGGCTTCAAAAGAGGCGAAAGGACATCATAATCTCCATTTTTGATTTCAGACAAACAGACGGGCGCGTTCAAGCAGCAACACGCCTGCTTTGAACAGATGATATGAAAACCCCTCTTCTGAGTGGTCATAATCCACTTATCAAGCGCGAGAAATCAGGAAATCCAGGCAGGCAGTTCAAATTAATATAAAGGTTTATTGCAAGCTAAGCTCTCTACAAGAATCTGAGCCAGTGGTGAAATCCAATTTTTTTTTACTATCGGTTCTGTGGGTGTGGCTTGGTGGGCGTGGCATGGCTTGGTGGGCGTGGCAGGGGAAGGATACTGCAAAATCCCCATTCCCTCCCCACTCCTGAGGGAAAGATATTGCAAAATCTCTATTCCCACCCCACTCTGGGGCCAGCCAGAAGTGATATTTGCCAGTTCTCCGAACTATTCAAAATTTCCGCTACCGGTTCTCCAGAACCTGTCAGAACCTGCTGGATTTCACCCCTGATCTGAGCTACTAGTGGGAATTAACCTATTCTCCAAAGCACCAGAAGGCAGGACAAGAAGCAACGGATGGAAACTAATGGCCGTCAGCCAAACAATGTCGACTAGCGGCCCCCATCGGGAGAGCCTTCTCTGTGAGGGCACCTACTATCTGGAATGAGCTCCCCCCGGAGATACGGAGGATCCCGGATCTGCGCACCTTCCGTTGCACTTCCGTCGCGCTCTCAAGACTTTTTTATTCCATCAAACTGGTCTGGCCTAAATCTTTCCCCTTTAAAATGTAAATTTTAATTTGTTTTTAAAATTATTGGGTGTTTTAAATTTGTCTCGGCCAAATTGTTTAATTCGGTTTTATTCTGTTTTTAAATTTTGTATTTATGTGTTTTATTTTGTGGCTGTTCACCGCCCTGAGTCCTTTGGGAGTAGGGCGGTATATAAATCCAATAAATGAAAAATGAAAATGAATGAATGAATGAAATGAATGAAGGAGAGAAGAACTAAGGAGAAATTTCTTGACCGTTAGTCTAATGAAGAGAAGGACCAAGGATGATGAGACAGCTATCCTCCAGGACTTGGGGGGGCGGGTGCTGTCACAGAGAAAGCATCTGAAGTTGATGGAAACTAATAAGGAGAGAAGCAACTGAGAACTAAGGAGAAATTCCCTGACAGTGAGAACAATGAATCAGTGGAACAACTTGCCTCCAGAAGTTATGGATGCTCCAACACTGGATGTTTTTAAGAAGATGTTGGATAACCATTTGTCTGAAGTGGTGTAGGGTTTCCTGCCTAAACAGGGGGTTGGACTAGAAGACCTCCAAGGTCCCTTCCAACTCTGTTATTCTATTCTAAACTCTGGGAAGCTTACAACGTAGGCATGTTACTTAGGAGATGATTTGGGAGGATTTCTAAAAGCAAGAAGCGATGAGGCCAACTAATTCATTCATCAGCGGAAGAAATTCTGGATTGTTTTGTTTTGTTTTTTTAAATTAAAAAGCCTGGCTTTCAGGGTTTCTGAAAAGCCCTTCATGAAAAATTCAGCGGAACCCAAGAGGACCGGATGTGGTCCCCACCAGCCTTGCTATGTTAATTCCGGGTGGAATTTTCTATTCCTGGTCATCCGAGCAGACAAATCCAGCTAATGACAGTGGTGGATTTGGTCAAAGAAAGTATTGAGAAGAATGATATTTGTGTGTGTGTGTGTGTGTGTGTGTGTGTGTGTGTGTGACTAGCTCCCCCCCCGCCCCTTATCTATCCACCAATTCCTACTGAAGAGCCTAAAAAAAATGTCATTCTTTTGACACTCTAAAAATAGAAGCAACATTAAATCACGGCAAATGGCACACAATGACATGCCCTGATGGATTCTTAAGAGACACGTTTGTTTTTCAGCAGAAAGGAAGAAGAAGCAGCAGCGAGAAGAAAACAGACGGGAAAATTGTGGAAGTTGTTGGAGGTCAGCTTTTGACAGAGTAACGGAGTTGGAAGGGACCTTGGAGGTCTTCTAGTCCAACCCCCTGCTCAAGCGGAGACCCTATCTCATTTCAGACAAAGGGTTGTCCAATCTCTTCTTGAAGTTCTCCAGGGTTAGAGCATCATAACTTCTGGAGGCAAGCTGTTCCACTGGTTAATTGTTCTGTCGGGAAATTTCTTCTTCAGCCTGTCTAGCTCACCACTCCCAAGTTCAGAATAACAGGATTGGAAGGGACCTTGTAGGTCATCTAGTCCAACCCCCCACCCAAGCAGGAGACCCTACACCATTTCTGACAGATGGCCGTCCAGTCTCTTCTTGAAAGCCTCCAGTGATGAAGCTCCCACAACTTCCAAAGGCAATTTCTGTTCCATCGGTTGATGGTTCTCACTGTCAGAAAACTCCTCTTTATTTCCAGGATGAATCTCTCCTTGTTCAGTTTCCATCAATTATTCCTTGTCCAGTGCTTTGGAACTAACTTGACCCCCTCCTCTCTGTGGTAACCCCTGAGATACTGGAAGACTGCTAACATGTCTCCCCTGGTCCTTCTCTTCACTAGACTAGCCATGCCCAGTTCCTGCAACCGTTCTTCATATGTTTTAGCCTCCAGTCCCCTCATCATCTTGGTTGCTCTTCTCTGCACTCTTTCCAGAGTCTCAACATCTTTTTTAGAGTGTGGTGACCAAAACTGGATGCAATGTTCCAAGTGTGGTCTTACCAAGGCTTAACAATGGAAATTTTGGGCTCAGTTGTGGTCGTAAATCAAGGACTATACTTCAGCAATATCTGGAAGGGCTATAGATTTCCAACAAGTATGTTGGAGACTAACTAAAAAATTACTATGGAAGAAACAGCTCACTTGACAATAAGGTAGTCCCCAACTTACAACCATTCTTCAGCGACCGTTCAACATTGCAATGGCATTTTAAAAAGCAACTTACTCGCAGTACTTGCACATGCGTTTAACTGTAGTGATTTGCTTAACAATCGTGGGGGGGAAAAGGGTCATAAAATTGGGCATGTGTCACTTAACAACCGCTTTGCTTAAAAACAGAAACTCTGGTCCCAATACCGGTTGTAAATCGAGGACTACCTCTACTGAATCTGCAGGTCAGTATTTTCTATCCCGCACCTCTGCACCTCTATAACTGTCTGGTTTGGCTCTGCAACCCAACAAGACAGACGCAGACTTCAGAGGATAATTAGAACTGCAGAAAAAACAATGGCTACCAACCTGCATTCCATTGAGGACCTATATACTGCACGAAGCAAAAAGAGGGCTGTGAAAATATTTACAGACCCCTCGCATCCTGGACATCAACTGTTTCAACTCTTACCCTCAAAATGACACTATAGAGCACTGCACACCAGAACAACGAGACACAAGGACAGTTTTTTCCCGAATGCCATCACTCTGCTAAATAAATAATTCCCTCAACACTGTCAAACTAGTTACTAAGTCTGCACTACTATTAATCTTCTCATTGTTCCCATCACCCATCTCCTTCCACTAATGACTGTATGACTGTAATTTTGTTGCTGGTATCCTTACGATTTATATTGATATTGTTTCCTGATTGCTTATTTGTACCCTATGTCTATCATTAAGTGTTGTACCTTATGATTCTTGATGAACGTATCTTTTCTTTTATGTATACTGAGAGCATATGCACCAAGAGAAATTCCTTGTGCGTCCAATCACACTTGGCCAATAAAATTCTATTCTATTCTATTCTATTCTATTCTATTCTATTCTATTCTATTCTATTCTATTCTATTCTATACCTTTTTCCACATTTATTATGCCCCTCGAACGGGTGTCTTAACTTCAAATAACAATCATGTCATCAACCTTCGTGCACGCTGTTCTGTGGTCATGGAGAAAATTAAAGAAATATCACATTACAAAACGCTTTTAATTTTATTTTCCCCCTCGGATTTCGGGTGTCAGTTGAAAGACAAGACAATGTTCAGACTTGAAATCAAGAGCTGGAGGTGTGAAGGGCAATATTATGATTCTTGCCACGAAGACAAGTTTCCAAACTGTGCTTCGTTAGTTGAAAACGGTCCAGGGATTGACAGAACGGTATGTTGGTCCAAATTCCTATCAATTTCTCTGGGCCAGGGGGGATAATAATAATTTCATCAGAGGTGGGTTTTACATAATTTTACCACCGGTTCGCCATGCACCAAAAATGCCTTCCACGTATGAACCAGTAATGGGTTTCAAATTTTTTTACTACCAGTTCTGTGGGTGTGGGCGTGGCTTGGTGGGCATGGCAGGGAAAGGATACTGTAAAATCTCCATTCCCACCCTGCTCCAGGGGAAGGTTACTGCAAAATCACCATTTTCTCCCGATCAGCTGGGACTCGAGAGGCAGAGAATAGATGGGGGCGGGGCCAGTCAGAGGTAGTATTTACCAGTTCTCTGAACTACTCAAAATTTCTGCTACCAGTTCTACAGAACTGGTCAGAACCTGCTGAATACCACCTCTGGAATGTATGCACCAGAGGTGAAATCCAAATTTTTTTTACTACCGGTTCTGTGGGCGTGGCTTGGTAGGCATGGCGTGGCGTGGCGTGGCGTGGCTTGGTGAGCGTGGCAGGGGAAGGATACTGCAAAATCCCCATTCCCTCCCTACTCCTGGGGGAAGGATATTGCAAAATCCCCATTCCCTCCCCACTCCTGGGGGAAGGATATTGCAAAATCTCCATTCCCACCCCACTCTGGGGTATTCGCTGGTTCTCCGAACTATTCAAAATTTCCGCCACCGGTTCTCCAGAACCTGTCAGAACCTGCTGGATTTCACCCCTGCTTGAGTCCCTCTTCTTTGTTTCTCACTTCCTCAGTGTATCTCAACCTTGGCAACTTTAAGATGTGTGGACTTCAACTCCCAGAATTCCCCAGCCAGCCATGAAGTCCATACATCTTGCTGAGGTTGAGAAGGTAATAGATATAAGTGGGGCGGGGGGGGGGAACCCATCCAATGTTTTTTAGGGTTCAAGGACAAGGATTGGATCTTCCACAGCTGGCAAAGTGGATCCTGATCTCAAAATGTTGGGGAGACAGGGAGGAGGTGACTTCATTCATCTCCTTCCATAACTTCGAGCACCAGAGTCCGAGGTCCTGTCACAATGAGGTTGCTCACAGTCTGATAATCCAAATGTAAAACATACATTCCATTCACTGAGTAGACAAATTGGCAGACCTGAAAGAGGAAGAAACAGACGAGTAAAACACCCCTGAACTAAACAACACTTTATCTATCATCCCTCTCTCTCTCTCTCTTCTCTCTCTTTCGCTCTCTCTCTCATCTCTCTTGTGTATCTATCTTATATCTATCTACTAATCTATCATCTATCTACGTCTCAGCTATCTATAGTAGTGGGCAAAATTGTGGAAACCTTTTGGGAAAAGTGTATTTTTGAGGTTTGGTGGCTAATAACACCACTTTTTTTTTTTTTGGAGTTTCAAGATAATCAAATTCCACTGCTGGAATGGCCTGGGAATAGCCCAGACCTTAACCCAATTGAAAATCTATGGAGCCGACCAAAGAAACTTGTTAGTCAGAAGCGACCCAGCAATAAAACCCAGTTAATAGAAGCCAACATTCAATCTTGGTTTCACATTATAACAGCTGCAGAACTCAAAGACTTGGTTCACTCCATGGGAAGACGTTGTAAGGCTGTAATTCATGCTAAAGGTTACCCAACTAAGGATTAACTGACATGGTGATCATTTTTGCATATCTGATTTTTTCCATGGTGATAATTTTTGTATATCTAGTTTTTTCTACGTGTTTCACTTTTCTTCTTTATACTGTAACTGCTATTCTAAAAGCAAATCCTTCATAAAAGTTATTGCATGACATTCTTGATTAAATTATCTTTCCATTGATATATAATTTTATGGTACTACTCCCCCCAAAAAAGTGGTGTTATTAGCTAGTTTTAGAAAATACACTTTTCCCAAAAGGTTTCCACAATTTTGACCACTACTGTATCTACGTCTCATCTATCTCTCTTCTACTTCTATCTTCTACTGCCCCCCAGTAGTAACAACGTTCCGTCAGCTAGTAGAATACTCAGCATTCCTTGGAAAGATAATCCTTAGGCTAAGGATGCTGGGAAGTGCCCCAATCAAGGAACTCAAAGAAACAAACACTACACAGGCTAATCCTTGAGGGAGATGGGCAGTTTAGACATACGATAAACAAACATACAGACAGACATACAGAAGACAGACAGACAGACAGACAGACAGACAGACAGACAGACAGACAAGAAACTACCAGGAATCTTCTCACCAACATTGACAGGGCAAGCCACTTGTACATAAACAGAAAGTAAACCCCACTCCCTTCTAGCACTGATGATGTTAACTAGTTGGGTCATGAAATGTTTGCAAGAAAATAACCATGAAACCCATGATTCTAGGCAAGCTGGAGATGTCTGGGATAGTAAAGATTCCAGGCGCTAGTATTGAAAGTAAACATTTCCCAGGCGCTAAATTCATTTGAGTTTGGATCACTGGAGCATGGCTGGCCAGGTCCTCCAAGAGAAAGGACAATATCAGCTTCCTGTCCATGCTAGGAAGTTTTCCACCTCCCAATCTTATAAAACATGATGGATGGAAGGTCCTTTGTCTGGGAAAGGAATCAGAGATGAAGATCCTCTATACCTAATTCATGAGGCTCAAATGTAGTACCTTCATGCCAGCAGCAGCAGCTGGTCCTCCTGGATCTACGGCTTGGATGTGGCATGGCTGACCTCCACGGACTACAAAACCCCAGCCAACTGCATCCCCTACAATCTGCAAATGAGAAGGTAAACAAGGAGGAGGAGGAGGAAGGAGATGATGGAGGAGGAGGAGGAGGAGGAGGGGAGGAGGAGGAGGAAGGGATGAGAAAGAGGAGGAGGAGGAGGGGAGGAGGGGAGGAGGAAGGAAGAGGAGGGGGAGGAGGGGAGGAAGGAGAAGGAGATGGAGGAGAGGAAGGAGATGGAGGAGGAGGGGAGGAGGAGGGGAGGAGGAAGGGAAGAGGAGGGAAGGAGAGGGGGAGGAGGGGGAGGAAGGAGAAGGAGATGGAGGAGGAGGAGGGGAGGAGGAGGAGGAAGGAGGAGATAGAGGAGGAGGGAAGAGGAGGAAGAGGGGGAGGAAGGAGAAGGAGATGGAGGAGGGGAAGGAGATGGAGAGGGAGGGGAGGGGGAAGGGGAGGGGAGGAGGAAGGGAAGAGGAGGGAGGAGGAGGGGGAGGAAGGAGAAGGAGATGGAGGAGGAGGAGGGGAGGAGGAAGGGAGGAGGAGGAGGAAGGAGGAGGAGGAGAAGAAGGAGGAGGAAGGGAGGAAGAAGAGGAAGAGGAGGGAGGAGGGAGGAGGAGGGGAGGAAGGAGAAGAAGAAGGAGAAGGAGAAGGAGAAGGAGAAGGAGAAGGAGAAGGAGAAGAAGAAGAAGAAGAAGAAGAAGAAGAAGAAGAAGAAGAAGAAGAAGAAGAAGAAGAAGAAGAAGAAGAAGAAGAAGAAGAAGAAGCCAACTTTATCTATATATCCACAAAACGTTATTGCTTGATTCTTCCTTTGGCCCATACTTCTACAGACTTTGTCTGTGTTTCGAAACTCAACATGGTTGGGCCTGGATGGACTCAGACAGGAAAGCCTAGGAAACTCCAGGCTACAGTAGGATAGGAAGTCAAGATGCATCTTGGAAAAAAGGCCAATGACAAATGACTCTGATATCCATATCGAGAAAAATATATGGATGTTTCCACAAAGTCCTCCAGAATTAAGGATGGGAAACTTGGTAGGTCATCTTTGGTTGATGCTATGAAAAAGTACCATCATTACAGCGGTGAAATCCTCTGAAGTCTGCTACCGGTTCTGTGAGTCTGCTACCGAGCGCACGCTTTGTGTGTATGCGGGCCCGAGGCGCACCCACGCAGTGCTAAAAAAGGAACATTTTGAAGCCTTCTGAGTCTGCAAAGGTAAGTAGAACAGCGAGGGGAGGGGAATCCGCTGTGCCACGCGATTTAGATTAGCTAGAAAGCAGGAAATCCGACAATTCTAGCTAATATAAATCACACATCAAAGCTGATCGTTGCCCAGCTGATCTTCGGAAATACAGGTTCGCCCGAATCGGTAGCATTTTTTACTACTGGTTTGGGAGAACCGGTCCGAACCGGTAGCATTTCACCCCTGCATCATTACCACTTGGGTGCAGTGGTGGGTTGCCCCCAGTTTGGACCGGTTCGCAGGAACCGGTAGTAAAACCAGAGGGAGGCCCCGCTCACCGCCCCAGATGTCGTCATCAGTGATCTGCGCATGCTCAGAAACCCAATCCTGTTGCGAACCGGTAGTAAAGGTAAGTAGAAACCCCCCCACCCCCGCATGGGTGGCAGACCACCAGTCTTAAAATAGAGCAGTATTTCTCCACCTTGGTCTCTCTGAGAGGTGTGGACTTCAATTTCCCAGCTGGCTGGGGAATTCTGGGAATTGAAGTCCACACTTTTTAGAGCGGCCAAGACTGAGATAGACTGAGAAATCAAAAGCCCTGCTGAAATAAAAAAGTGGAAGATGATTGATCCCACCATTTGTCAAAGACGTGACATGGATGTGTCCATCACTTCAGTAGGAAATGACCTGGCGGTGAGGTGAAACTTTTATCTACAAATACCGACAGGCAGGCATGTTCTGAGTTACAACTCTCAGCCAGAAAGATGGATTTCTGCCACAAAGCTAACTTGGTAACCTATAGACTCACTGTCAGTGTTTTCTTGATATAAGGTGCTCCGGGTGTCAGAAGCTCTTCATTGGTGACAGGTTTCTTCAAGACTTGCGTGGAAAGGGAGAAAAATTGAAGATTGGGTTGGATTGGATTGGATGAGAGAGATATTCTAGCTTTTCAAATAATCACATTTGACAATTTATTCTCAGTTGCATTAAGGTTAAGAGAACGAATATGGGTATTTTAGAAAGTTGATTATTACAGTAGTATTCTAAAATATTGGTATTATTTGCTTAAATTTAGAGGGTGGTTGTTGAATCTCTAGGCGGGATAGACAGCACATAAATTTAATGAACAAATCAATAAATCGTTACTGATTATCTTCAAAACTAAAAGAAAGTTGCAGACCCTTCAAAGCGTTGGTTGTAATTATTGGTCACTTTTATAATTTGTTTTGATCAATGGTGAAATGTAAAATTTGTTACTACTGGTTCTGTGGGCGTGGCTTGGTGGGGAGTAATGTGACTGGGTGAGCGTGGCCAACTTTTTTTTTTAACTTTTAAAACCATTTTTTTTACAACCTCTTTAAGAGGTTGTAAAAAAAATGGTTTTAAAAGCCTCTGATGATCCCAGCTAAGCCACGCGATCATCAGAGGCTTTTTTTTTTTTACTTTTAAAAGCATTTTTTCGGCCAAAGAGGTTGGAGAAAAATTTAAAAATGCTTTTAAATTTTTTTTAAAAAGCCTCTGATGATCGCGTGGCTCATCTGGGCATGGCGGGGGGGGGCAGGGAACCACCCGCCTCCATCGCTACCGGATCGGTCTGAACCGGGAGCATTTCACTCCTGGTTTTGCTATTCCCTTTCCCTGTTATGTTTGTTTGTATTTTAAAGTTTGACTTTGAAATTTAATAAAGATTTTTTTTAAAAAAAGGAAATGGGAAAATATCATAGGTAGATCTGTTACCTGTCTACCTGTTACATTACAGGTAGTCTTCGGCTTACAGCCCAAAATTTCAGTTGCTGAGCCAGATACTTGTTAAGTGAGTTTTGCCCCCATTTTATGACCTTCCTTGACACAGTTGTTAAGTGAATCACTGCGGTTGTTAAGTAAGTAACACGGCTGTTAAGTGAATCTGGCTTCATCCCAGTGACTTTGCTAGTCATAAGATCACAAAAGGGGATTCCAGATTTGGATCATGTGACCGTGGGGATGCTACAAGGGTCATTCAATGTGAAAAATGGTCATAAGTCAGGTTTTTTTCAGTGCTGCTTTAACTTTGTGCCTTGGTGGCGCAGCAGACTAAAGTGCTGTTAAGTAGCATGAGCTGCCTGCAATTACTGCAAGTTTGAATCTCACCAGGATCAAGGTTGACTCAGCCTTCCATGCTTTCGAGGTAGGTAAAATGAGGACCCGGTTTGTGGGGGCAATAAGCTGACTTTGTATAAAAAAAGAACACCGCTTGGGGGGGGGGGCGAAAGCCCTACTAAGCAGGTATATACAAAAGTATGAAGGTATTGCTTAACGCATTGTAAGCCGCCCTGAGTCTCCGGAGAAGGGCGGCATATAAATCGAACCAATAAATAAATAAATAAATAAATAAATAAATAAATAAATAAATAAATAAATAAATAAATAAATAAATAAATAAATAAATAAATAAATAAATAAACTTTGAACAGACACTAAACGAATGGTTGTAAGTCAAGGATTACCTGTATACAATCCCCACCTGTGAGGCCGCCTCTTGTTTCATGTTCCACTTTTTTTAAAAAGAAAAGTAAACATAAGGAAGAATGAAGAAGCTTCTTAGGTGACAGAGCTGAAGAAGCTTCTTGGAGGGGAAGTGAAACGTCTTCAAAGAAAAACCAGAATGTCCGGTTGCCTCTTGGAAAAAAAAAAGCACCTTTGGGACCACCAGGACCTGGAGGGCTGAGAACCTCCGTAGACATAAGGAAGAATGGCTCACCAGATTTAGGATTGCACTCAACAGCAGGCACCAGTCCCAGGTTTGGGGAGAGGTTGTAATAGAGACTGGATCCTCCAGCCAAGGAGGTCACACTGCTTCTTCGGACAGCCGAGACAATTTTGATTTCCTTATTAGTTTGGACTGAAAAATAAACAGTGTCATGCTTAGTGCATAGACATTGACAACTGGCCAATGCAAATGGATTCTCCACAACAGGGGTGGGTTCTACTTACCTTTACTACCGGTTTGCAATGGGATTGGTATCCCGCTCGCGGTCGTGAAGCTTCTGCACATGCGCAGATCGCCGATGATGACATCCGGGGCAGTGGGTGGAGCCTCCCGCCGGTTTTACTACCGGTTCTTGTGAACCGGTCCAAACCGAGGGCAACCCACCACTGCTCCACACACTTATTATGGCTAAAAGACTAATATGGCAGCACGGTAAAGATAGGTCTATGGTCCCCTATGGTTTTTTCCGTTCTACTTTTTCACTTATTTTTAAGCACTTATTACACATTTTTATAACCTATGTTACACAGCCTTCTCTGTGGGGGCTCCTGCCCTCTGGAACGAATTGCCCCCCCCCCGGAGATGCGGAGGATTCCCGACTTACGCACTTTCCGCCAGGCCCTCAAGACGCTTTTATTCCAACAAGCCGGGCTGGCCTAATTTTTTTAAATTTTTTAATTGTCAATTCTTAATTTTTAAATGTCTAAATCGGGTAGTTTTATTTTAATTAGATATGGGCCAAACTATTTAATATTTTTTTAAATTGTTTTTAAATTTTATATTGGTGTGTTTTGTGCTGGCTGTACACCGCCCTGAGTCCCTTTGGGAGAAGGGTGGTATATAAATTAAATTAAATTAAATTAAATTAAATTAAATTAAATTAAATTAAATTAAATTAAATTAAATTAAATTAAATTAAATTAAATTAAATTAAATTAAATTAAATTAAATTAAATTAAATTAAATTAAATTAAATTAATATTTGGATGTTGTGTTCCTGTATTGTTTTTTTGTTTCTCTTGTGTGTGTGTGTATGTGTGTGTGTGTGTGTGTGTGTGTCTGTCTGTCTGTCTGTCTGTCTGTCTGTCTGTCTGTAAATTAATGCAGCATTTGACCAAAACTGCAGCATTTCACATTCTTCTGTGAAACGAGTTTTATTTCTTTAGCCTTTCCAGATTAATAAATAGCATTCTTTTCTGAATCTGGGCAAATTGTAGTCATAGCAATAAGAGCACAGGGTGAAAATATAAATGGATTTGTTGTAGCTCAGGCCTTATAGCCTGCCTTGCTATTCTAAGCAAATTGAGGGCCAGGAGCTGAGATAAGGGAGAATTTGTCCCCATTTCAAATTTTCGTGCAAAAATACATTCAATTGACATCTGTCCAGCATGGTTCCTTAACCACCAGCCACCTGCCTCCTGAAAATCATTTTTTTTCCCCAAACTGTTTTGTTGACATTCACAGTTCTCTTTTCTATAGCTATTCAAGGAAATATATTCAATAAAACGTATTCTGGAATGCATGCCTTGAAGAAAACCTGCACAACCTCTATGTGATATTACGGCAATTTGTTTGGCCCAAATGTGTCATTATTAAAAAAATTTTGGACTTCCGGTTTGCGAGCTTCGGCGACGGCGGTGATTTTCTAAGACCGCCAGCCCCGCCGCCTGTAGAGCCGCCCCGCGAACGAGGAGCGGCTCGAAAACTCCGAAATCTTGAAGATTGCAGGAGCAGAGACAGCAGGGCACAGGTTGAGCCCCTGTAACCCCCCCAGGGAATTGTTTCTGGGGGTGAAAACAGGAGCGGCTCCCTTCCAACCTGCGGAGACTCCGGGCGGCGTGGGACGATTCTGCCTTCAGCAGAACAAGCCGACAGCAGCAAACTCTTAAAGTGAGAGGAACTAATTCTAACAAATAGCGGAAATACCAACTTGAATCCAGAAACCTGAAAATTGCAAGTATTAGTGCTTTATTGACTTTTTAAATCAAGAGAAAGTGAGCGAGTGAAAGTGATTTGGAAAAAATATGGCGTCCAGCGCTTGAGTTAACGAGCTAGTGAAAGTGAATTTGTGAAGCCTCTCTGCTTTGCTACAAAGTTGAAAAGTTGCTACAAAGTTGTCTTACCTAAAGGAAAACATTTCTTTTTGCTAAAATTTGACTTTGCTTTACTTCAGTTTTATTTGACTAAATTTGGGGGACTTTTTTAGAAGCTTTTGTGGAAGAGGGAAAGGAAAAAGAACTTTCCTCTCTAGAAAAATTAGCCTACGTGGCACAATGGCTTCAAAGAAGCAGGAAGGGAAGGCATCAGGGGGGGGATCCCCCACACACAAACATCAAACGCAACTTCCCCCTGCTCAACAATTACAAACTCAGAAAAAAGAACTTGATGTGGGAGATTTAAAAGACTTTATTGCTAAAACTTTGGATGAAAAATTTCAAGAATCTCAACAGGAAATAGATCATAAACTTCAAAAATCACATGAGGAATTTCTGCAGGAAATTAATGAAGTTAAAGATATGGTGAAGCAGAATCAAAATATGGTGACCAAAAAAATATCAGAAGTGGCGTCTGGCCTGGCAAATTTTATTGGGAAAGTTGATTTTAAAGTTGAAGAACTCAAATTAGAAGTTAATGTTAGGATGAAAGATAATGACTATAAAATTGAAGAAGCTGATAATAAAATGCAGAGAATTGAAGATGAGATTGTCATGATACAATTCCGGGCGATGGAATTTGCCATACGGCTTCGGGGAATTCGAGAGGAGGAGAGACAGGATTTGAGACAAGTTTGCTCTGAAGCCCTGGCTAAGATCTTACAAGTTAACCCTGATTTGGTATTTCACAAAATAGATAAAATTTACAGAGTCAACTCTTGGGTGGCCAGACAAAGACAATTGCCTAGAGATGTGGTCATATACTTTACTGAGAGAGAAATTAGAAATGAAATCCTCCAAAAATCTTTTCACACCTCTGTAGAAGTGGGGGGCTCACGACTTGTAGTTTTTAAAGAATTACCTCCTAAAATGCTGAAAGCTAGAAAAGAGTTTGGTTTTCTTGTTAAGGAACTGAAAGACTTACAGATACCCTTCCGGTGGGATGCACCAGCTGGGATAATTTTTAGATATAAGGGAGAAGGATATCGATTGAATACCGTGGAGAAGGCACAACATTTTTATAGTACTATTCTTAAGGAAAGAACACCATCTCCACGTACATCTACAGTTTTGGAGATTAAGGAGAGTGAAGAGAGGCAGTCGGAAGAACAGCCCAAGCAAGAATTAGAAAATGTGCAAGGTGCAGAAGGAGGTTTTCTGAGTGAGCCCTTGCTGGATTCTTCTCCAATTTTGGATTTGATTCAGCTGACTGAAGTTAAAGATCAACGTATAACTAGAGCTCAATCCAAGCTACTTAAACAAAAGCAACAACAACAACAGGAAAGACAAGACAAGATGGCAGCTAAGAGTACCCCACAAGAGAGTGGAGCTATGGGAAGAGCAAGATCGAAGCTTTTGGATGAACTTCAAATATTTTGCTCTGCGCTCCAGAAACAGGCCGATGACCCTTAAGTGTCTATCTTGGAATGTGAATGGGTTGAATTCAGCACAGAAAAGGAAGAAAATATTTACATATTTGAAACAATTTAATAATGATATAATTTGCTTACAAGAAACACATATTACAACTCAAGATCAGAAATATTTGATAAATTCAAAATTAGGAGTGCATTATATATCTTCAACTTCGCAGAAAAAGAATGGTGTGGTTATTTATGTAAATAAAAAATTAACAGCAAAAATTATAGAAGTAGATCAAGATGGTAGGTTTGTAGCAATTGAATTGCTTACAGCAAATGGTCAAATTCTTTTGATTGGAATTTATGCTCCTAACCAACAACAGGATTGTTTTTACAAGATGTTACATACTAAAATATTGCAATGGGACTATAGATCTATTTTATTTATGGGAGACTGGAATGGAGTAATTGATTCTAAATTAGATAAAAAGAGCTTGGCAAAGTCTAGAATTAGACTACCGCAGACTTTTTTTGACATGAAAGAAGATATGGAACTAAAAGATGTTTGGAGAATACATAATCCGAATGAATTGGATTACACTTTTTTTTCCGATAGACATAGATCCTTTTCTAGGATTGATTTTATTCTGTTGTCAAATGATTTACTTATTAAGACAAAAAGAACAAAGATTTTTCCAAGAACTTTGACTGACCATAGCCCTGTATGGATAGAAATTGAGATGGATAAGGTTGAGAGACGTTCTTGGAGATTAAATGAGAACTTGTTTAGATATGAAAAAAATACAATAGAACTTAAAAAGCATTTGAAAGAATTTTTTGAAATAAATTTGAATAAAGGTACCCCAATTGAAATTGTTTGGGACGCTAGTAAAGCTTATATGAGAGGGGTACTTATCTACATGAATTCTAAACACAGACTGTTCCGACAAAAGAAAAGATCTGAGTTGGAAATGGAAATAAAGAATAAGGAACAGTTACTTATTAAAAACCCAACAGATGAAAGGATAAGAAGTGCTATAAAACTTTTGAAAGACCAATTTCAAATGCTTATGGCGGAACAAGTTGCAACAAGTTTACAATACGCAAAGCATAATACATTTTGCAATGCTAATAAACCGGGCAGATGGTTGGCTTACACACTGAGGAAAAAACAAAGTATACGGACTATTGATAGTATTGACATTGGAGGGAAAGAAATTTTTCAACAAAAATTAATTAAAGAAGCTTTTGTGGATTATTATACTAAATTATATGCCAAAGAAGAGGTGCAGAATGGACTTATAGAAAAATATTTAAAGGATAAGAGAATTACAAAAATTACTGATCAACAAAAGGAAAGAATGAATTACCCTATAACAGTGGAGGAGATAATAGCAGCAATTAAGCAGCTAAAAACAGCTAAAGCGCCTGGCACGGATGGTTTGACAGCAGTGTATTACAAAACTTTACAAGCTGAAATGGTGGAACAACTTAGAGATTTATTTTGTAATATTCAACAAGGGGGTAAAATACCCCCATCTTGGACAACTGCTTATATATCTTTGATACCAAAGGAACAAGTTGGTCCTAAAAAACCAGAGAACTACAGACCAATATCTCTTTTGAATACAGACTATAAAATTTATGCGAAGGTATTAGCCAACAGGTTGATGCCAGTAATTCAAAAAGTGATTCATGAGGACCAAGCGGGATTTATTGAGGGCAGATATATGAAGGATAATGTAAGGCAAGTAATAGACTTATTGGAATATCTTGATAAGAATAAACAGATTTCTGCAGTGCTGGTTTTCTTGGATGCGGAGAAAGCCTTTGATAGAGTGGATTGGAACTTTCTACTAAAGACTTTAAAAAAGATGGGCTTTGGGGACCAATTTATACAGGCGATTTCAGCAATTTATCAAGAGCAAAAAGCACAGATTATTATTAATGGAAGTTTGACGACAGAGTTTAAAATTGAAAAAGGAACAAGACAGGGATGTCCGTTGTCCCCACTTTTATTTATATTAACATTGGAAGTCTTGCTAAATATAATACGGGACTCAAAAATCTTGAAAGGTATAGTGATAAGGCAAGAGGATTATAGAATAAAGGCATTTGCAGATGATCTGGTTGTTACCCTATCACAACCAATGGAATCAATAATCCTGATGAACGACATTATACAAGACTATGGTAGAGTTTCAGGTTTTAAACTGAACTCAAAAAAGACTAAAATGATAGTTAAGAATATGACACAAGATCGTAAACATGAGCTTGAAAGGAGGGCAGGTTTTGAAATTGTACCTAAGGTAAAATATCTTGGAATTCAGGTTGCAGAATCAAATATGAAATTGTTTCAAAATAATTACGAGGTGTTGTGGCGAGAGGTTCAGAAAGACATGGAGATCTGGAAAAAGCTGCAACTGTCTTTACTTGGAAGAATAGCAGCAGTTAAGATGAATATTTTGCCAAGATTTCTGTTTTTGTTTCAAATGATTCCGGTGCTTAAAAGTGATAAACAACTGAAAGTCTGGCAGTCTGGTGTGAATAAGTTTGTCTGGAACGAGAAAAAGCCGAGAGTGAAATTGAAAATTATGCAAGATGTTCCAGAAAGAGGAGGCCTTAAACTCCCAAACCTACAGTTATATTATGATGCAGCAGCTTTAACTTTAACAAGTGACTGGTTTGGAAATAAAAAGGCTGGAATATTGAATGCAGAAAGTTTTGATCTTGAATTTGGATGGCATGCTTATTTATTTTATGATGATAAAGTTGATAAAGTATTTAAAAGTCATATACTCAGAGATTCTTTGATGAGAGTTTGGAAGAAGCACCGACTCAAATGGGATTATAAAATACCGCTATGGCTGGATCTTGGTCATACCTTGTGGAATACAAATATAATGTCACTCGGGGGGTTTTTATACAAAGAGGTTCTTTTTACAGATGCGGGCAGATGGCAGCTGAAGACATTGCAGACACTGTTGGACGAAGGGATTAATTTAACCTGGTTACAATATAATCAATTACAAATGAGATGGAAAGAGGACCAAAAAACTGGTATTATGTTGCATGAGGAAGAATTGGTTAGACATATAAGAGAGAAAGGTCCAATGCATATTAAAAGGCTGTATAATGTTTTGTTAGAAAGAGATTCAGAAACGGAATTAGTTAAAGATTGTATGATTAAGTGGGCACAGAATTTTGAAGAACCAGTGATGCTGGAAACTTGGGAAAAAATTTGGGTTCAGAATGTTAAATTTACACAGTCGCAAAACCTGAGAGAAAATTTTTATAAAATGTTTTATAGATGGCATTTAGATCCTAAAAAGTTGTCATGTATGTACCCTAATGTTCAGCCAAAATGCTGGAGATGTGATTGTGTAGATGCTACATATTATCATGTTTGGTGGACCTGTAGGAATGTTAAGGCTTTTTGGATAAAAATTTGGTGGGTCATGCAGAATGTTTTGAAGAAAAAAATTCAATTTTCTCCACAATTGTTTTTATTGGGTATAGTTAAGGGTTTTACACGGGGTGAAATAAAACTAATATTGTATATGATAACAGCAGCTAGATTGTTGATAGGTAAATATTGGAAGAATGAAGCTTTGCCTACTATCGAGGAATGGACTTTGAAGATGGCCAGCTTTGCAGAGATGGCGAAGATTTCAGCGTATCTAAAAGATTGTTCACAAGAGACTTACGAATGGGAATGGAAAAGGTGGATAGAATATGTTCAGAACAAATACCAAACCAGAAAGTATCAAATAGCTTTTATTTGAAAATAATGTATTAGAAATATTTTTATGTAAAGAGACAAAGAGGAAAAATTATATAGGGGGAGGGATGGGTTCAGGTTTATATATTAGTGTTATTAGTTATGAGTATGTAATAGGGAAGTCTGGGGGGGGAGGGTTAGGGAGGGTTAGGGTGGATGGGAAGTTTGGGGAGGGAGGTGGGGGGGTGAAAAAAGGGGTGAAAATGTAATTGTAAAACTTTTGCAATAAAAAAAAAAAAAAAAAAAAAAATTTAAAAAAGTAGGAGCAAAATCGAATACTTTGGGTGAAACATGTTCAAACAAGCATGCATATTTTCCGCAGGCCGTTAATGGAGAAAGTATACAAGCCCAAGCTTTGGCAGATTCTCCTTTATTTGGAGAATACGATTTGCAAAGCAGGAAAAACAAAACAAAACGTGAGAATATTAGGAATGTGCAGTTTTTCCAAAATCGGTTTTTCATGCATGTATATGCATGTATGCATTTATGTATTAAATAAATGGGTATTCCAGCCCAATTCACACATAGGTGATGGCAGGTGTCTTACAACATTTAATATTTTTTTTAAAAAATCCATCATCTAAGCTGAATGCCAATGATAGCAGAATTGTTTTCATGGAGAGATAAAATAGTCATTCCAGAAGTGCTGGGGTAAATGAAGAGGTAGAGCTGGATAAGGGAACTAGAGGGATGTCTTATTCAAGGGATATTTGTCCTTCTCTATTCCTCCTCCAAAGGAGGATTCTTCCTTCTCTTTCCTCCTTCCTTCTCCCTCCTTCCTTCTTCTCCTTCGCCTTTCTTTTCCTCACTCCTTCTCCTTCCTCCTCCTGCTCTTTCCTTCATTTTCTTCTATTCCTCCTTCATCCTTGCACCTTCCTCCCCTCTTTCCTTCCTTTCTTCTTCCTTTCCTTTCCTCCTATTTTTCTCCCTCCTTTCTTTTCTTTTCCTTTCCTCTACTTCTCCCTTCTCTTTCTTTCCAACCCTCTCTCCTTCCCTTCCCTTCCCTTCCCTTCCCTTCCCTCTACTTCTCCCTTCTCTTTCTTTCCAACCCTCTCCCCTTCCCTTCCCTTTTCTCTACTTCTCCCTTCTCTTTCGTTCCTCCTCCTTTCCTTTCCTTCTTCCCTCTTCTTCTCCCTTCTCTTTCCTCCCTCCCTCCCTTTTTCCTTTCCTCCTATTTTTCTCCGTTTCCTTTCTTTTCTTTTCTTTTCCTTTCCTCCTATTTTTCTCCCTTTCCTTTCTTTTCTTTTCCTTTCCTCTACTTTTTCGTTCTCTTTCTTTCCAACCCTCTCTCCTTCCCTTCTCTTCCCTGTCCTCCCTTCTCTTTCCTTCCTCCTCTTTTCCTTTTCTTCTTTCCACTACTTCTCCCTTCTCTTTCCTTCCTCCCTCCCTCCCTCTTTCCTTTCCTTTCCTCCTATTTTTCTCCCTTTCCTTTCCTTTCTTTTCTTTTCCTTTCCTCTGCTTCTCTCTTCTCTTTCCTCCCTCCTTCCCACTTTCCTTTCCTATTTTTCTCCGTTTCCTTTCTTTTCTTTTCCTTTCCTCTACTTCTCCCTTCTCTTTCTTTCCTCCCTCCCTCCTTCTTTCCTTTCCTTTCCTTTCCTTTCCTTTCCTTTCCTTTCCTTTCCTTTCCTTTCCTTTCCTTTCCTTTCCTTTCCTTTCCTTTCCTTTGCCTTCTTCTTTCCTCTACTTTTCTCTTCTCTTTCCTTCCTCCCCTCTCTCCTTCTCTTTCCTCTCCACTCCTCCCCCCTCTCCTTCCTTCCTTCCTTCCTTCCTTTCTTCCTTCCTTTCCTCCTTCTCCTATTTCCTTCCTGCCCCACTCCCCCTCAATATCTTCAGATGCAGGTACCTGACAAGAAACTGGAGGGGTCTTGCTCGGGGTTGAGCTTGCGGAGACAGAAGGGGCTGTCGGGACTGTCCGAAAGTGACCTGTGCAAACTTTCACTGAGCAGTTCTGTGAGTCGCCTCCTACGGCGGAAATTGATACGAAACTGGTAGAGGAGATCCCGGTCATAAAAATGGCACTGAGCGGAGACTGTGGAAAGAAAGAGCATACCGGTAGTCCTTGACCTCCAGCCATTCGTTTAGTGACCATTCAAAGTTACAGCGGCACTGAAAAAATGACCGTTTGTTCACACTTAACGTCCGTTGCAGCATCTCCATGGTTGTGTGATTAAAAATTCGGCAACTGGCATTGATTTTCCTTGTCAGAAGATCCTGGGAAGGTCACAAATAGCAGCCACATGACCGTGGAGATGTTGCAACCTTCATAAATACATGCTGGTTATCTAGTACCCAAATGTCGATCACATGACCATGGGGATGTTGTAATGGTCATAAGTGCAAGGACTGGTCATAAGTCGCTTTTTTTAGCACCTTCAAACAATTGTTAATGATCTGTCCCCGTCCACACACACACACAAACACAGCCAGCCGAGGGTTAAGAAAGCACTTGGCACGCACACAGGTCGTTATCTCAAACTTGGCAGCAATATAATCACCGTCTGCCAAGAGCTTTTACTGCAACAGATAACATAAAATTACATACACATTGCAAATAGTCCAGCAAAACAATATCCCTTTCGGCAGCTTCAGACGTTGTTCAAGTGACTAGCCAAAGTTCGTTTTTGTTCGTCACAGAGTTTTACCAGCCACCACCCTCTCTTATATAGTCTCTGGGGTGTGGTCCAGTGACTCAGTTCTAATCCCTAGCACGCCTCCTTAACTGCTGCAACCGTTTATCACGCCTTCGTTGGCGTGGATCCAGGAACGACGGCTCTCCTTCGCTCTCATCCGAGACACCTGGCTCCTGGCTAATCTCCTCTCCCTCGGCCGGCACCTGAGACAGTGCCAGAGGGGAGGGGCCTGGAGAGGGAGGCCTGGCTGACTCCTCTCCCTCATGTTCGGAGCCTTCTTCCTCCGATGAGATAGGCTCAGAGGGCGGGGCCACAACAGTTAAATGAATGGTCATAAGTTGACGGCTACCGTTATTCAAACCATTATATTCCACATAGCGCTTCAGTTGGAGTCCTTGGTGCTCTCTGAGCTTGGTGGTTCTCTTGAAGACGTTTCATTACCAAGCTAGGTAACATCATCAGTGCAAACCCCATTCCCTACTAACCTTGGGTGCCATTCAGCCGACATGTCTCCCCTAAACCTTCTCTTTGATGGGCTAGAAGACATACGTAGTTCCCACAACCATTCATTGTACCAGGGGTGAAATCCAGCAGGTTCCGACAGGTTCTGGAGAACCGGTAGCGGAAATTTTGAGTAGTTCAGAGAACCGGCAAATACCACCTCTGGCTGGCCCCAGAGTGGGGTGGGAATGGAGATTTTGCAATATCTTTTCCCTGGAGTGGGGTGGGAATGGGGATCTTGCAGTATCCTTTCCCTGCCACGCCCACCAAGCCATGCCCACCAAGCCACACCACGCCCACCAAGCCACGCCCACAGAACCAGTAGTGAAAAATGTTGAATTCCACCACTGCTACTGATGATATTACCTAGTTTGGTAATGAAACGTTTGTAAGAAAACCACCCAACTCAGAGAGCACCAAGAAACCTACAGTTCAACCCTCAACTACAAATATTTTCTTCTATCCCTTTTTCAGTCTCGTGCGCCAACTTCTCAGGGATATTTCCGGTGGCATATACCTTGCTGGATAATCCCGTGTTCAAGGAGGGTTTGGCAGAGCTCCGTAGCTTCCTTCCGGTTGGCGACCTCCCCTTCCTCCACCAGCCAGTCAACCATCTCACACCCCAAAAAGCTCCTCTGGTATTTAACCAGGTTCTCTTCTCTGGCTTTGAGAATGGAGTTGTCCATGCCGATCAGCCTACAGTCAACAGACAAGAAGACACCGAAACAAGGATATCTGCTGAGTTAAACAAACCACAAATCCTATTCAGACATGCAGCAAATCCAGGTCCAATTGGGCAGTAGTATGTGTGATCCTCAACTTACAGCAGTTCATTGAGTGACCATTCGAATTTACTACGGCACTGAAAAAAGTGACTCATGAGCATTTTTCACACTTGATCAAAATTCAGACGCTTGGACACTGGTTCATATTTATGACGGCTGCAGTGTCCCAGGGTCACGCTATTCCCTTTTGCGACCTTCTGATGAGTTAATCAATCAGGAAGTCAGATTCCCTTAACAGCTGTGTGTTACTAATTTAACAGCTGCAGTGATCCACTTAACAACTATAGCAAGAAAGGTCATAAAATGGGGCAAAAACCCACTTCGCCAAGGTGTCACTCTAACCACAGAAATTTTGCACTCAATTTGTGGTTGTAAATCGAGGACTACCTGTACTTTAGAAGTCAGGTAAAGAAGGATAAAGGAAAAAAAAGGTAAAGTTGATTCTGACTCTAGGGGGCACTGCTCATCTCCGTTTCTTAACCGAGGGACCAGGGGTGAAATGCTCCCGGTTCGGACCGGATCATCTGATCCGGTAGCGATGGAGGCAGGTGGTTCGGAGAACCAGTAGCAAAAATCCCTGCCCCCCCCCCATGCCCAGCTGAGCTGCTCGATCATCAGAGGCTTTTTTTTCTTTTAAATGCCTCTGACGATCCCAGCTGAGTTGCCTCTGACGATCACACAACTCAGCTGGGATCGTCAGAGCCTTTTGAAAGCATTTTTTTAAAACCTCTTCACCGAAGAGGTTGTAGAAAAAATGGTTTTAAAAGTTAAAAAAAAAAATGGAATCATAGAGTTGGAAAGAATCTCAGTGGCTGGCTGGGGAATTCTGGGAGATGAAGTCCAGACAATTTAAAGTTGTCAAGTTTGAGCAAAACTGGCCTAGAGGCCTATCACTTTTTTTTCAGTGCCATTATAATTTTGAACGGTCACTAAACGAGGACCACCTGTAATTCCAAGCAGTGTCAAATGAAAAAACGAGGTGGCAGAAATGAGGTTGTCTATAAAGAGTTTCAGAAGGATTCTAATTCATCTATCACCACTGGAGGGCAGTGCAGGCCTATTTTATTTCTCTATTTATTGCTTTAATTTTTGGGCCTTCCAGTCAGGTTTTTTGGCTCCTGACAAGTGCCTGAATTAGTCCTCAGATCAATGCTCCAAGAGCCAAGAGCCTTGGTAGTACAGGGGTTTAAGGCACCCTGTTATTAAGCTGGTTATTAAGACCAGCTGCCTGCAATTACTGCAGGGTTTGAATCTCGCCAAGGCTCAAGGTTGACTCAGCCTTCCATCCTTTCTAAGGTAGATAAATTGAGGACCCAGTTGTGGGGGCAATAAGCTGACTTTGTATAAATATACAAAAGGATGAAGGCTATTGCTGAGCACATTGTAAGCCGCCCTGAGTCTTCGGAGAAGGGCGGCATATAAATCAAATTAAAAAAAAAAATGCTCCGAATGCTACCAAAGTGACTAGTCCCTGCTGTTTTCTTCCCTCAGTGACACCAATAATGGCAATGACTGAAGGGTGGGAGGGAATAATTGCCAGCTCTGCAGCAGCAAATTTTGGCATTTCGTCCTACCTTTGCATAGTCACTTAGAGATTTTTTATTTTATTTTTTATAAATAATTCAAGGCAGTGAACAAGCCTAATGCTCCTTCCTCTTCCTATTTTCCTCACAACAACAACCCTGTGAGGTGGATTGGGCTGAAAGAGAGGATGGCTGGGCCTCAAGTCACCCAGCTGGCTTGTGTGCCTAAAGTGGGACTAGAACTCATAATCTCCCGGTTATTGGCCCAAAGTCACCCAGTCAATTTTCATGCCTTCTTTTCTTTTCTTTCTTTCTTTCTTTCTTTCTTTCTTTCTTTCTTTCTTTCTTTCTTTCTTTCTTTCTTTCTTTCTTCCTTCCTTCCTTCCTTCCTTCCTTCCTTCCTTCCTTCCCAAAAAGGGAGGGAAGAAGGAAGGGTGGAAGGAGATAGGAAATAAGGAGGGAGGGAGGAGATGAGAGGAAGAAGGAGATGATAGGGAGGGAGGGAGGGAGGGAGGCGATGGAAAGAGCCTTAGTAGTACAGTGGTCTAAAGCACCCTGTTATTAAGAACAGCTGCCTGCAATTACTGCAGGTTTGAATCTCGCCAAGGCTCAAAGTTGACTCAGCCTTCCATCCTTTCTAAGGTAGGTAAATTGAGGACCCAGTTTGTGGGGGCAATAAGCTGACTTTGTATAAATATACAAAAGGATGAAGGCTATTATTGCTTAACGCATTGCAAGCCGCCCTGAGTCTCTGGAGAAGGGCGGCATATAAATCAAATTTTAAAAAAAAAAGAAAGAAAGAAGAGAGGGAGGGAGAGAAGGGAGGGAGGGAGGAAATGGGAAGAAAGAAGAAAGGGAGGGTGGGAGGAAGGGAGGGAGGAAGGAAATGGGAAATAAGGAGGGAGAGAGGAGATGGGATTAAGAAAGGAGATGAGAGAGGGAAGGAAGGAAGGAAGAAAGGGAGAGAGGGAGGGAGGAGATGGGAAGAAAGAAGAGAGGGAAGGAGGGAGGGAGGAGATGGGAAGAAAGAAGAAAGGGAGGGAGGGAATGAAGGAAGAAAGGGAGAGAGGGAGGAAGGGAGGAGATGGGAAGAAGGGAGGGAGGGAAGAGATGGGAAGAAAAAAGAGAGGGAGGGAGGGAGGGAGAAAGAAGGAAGGAAGGAAGGAAGGAATTCCCATTTATCTCCTTTCCTATCCCCTCAAAATTAAAGCCCAGGGAACTGTAGTTCATGGGTCTCCACCGAAACCTCCGGAGACCAGGAAGGCTGGAGGGCTCACGTACGTCTCGTAGAGGCTTTGTCCTCTCAGGAACACCTTGACTTCCTTGTTGAGCGGGAAGGTCCCATCATCCTTGCGGAAGCGATAGAGCAGCTTAGCGTCCTTGTAGTCCGAATGTTCGTCACACACTGAAAAGCGTTTAAGACAAGTCTTAGCCCCTTCCACGCTTTGAGGCCCAAGTCAGACCATTCGCTCCCCCAAAAGCAGGCTGGCCTCCAACAGAGACAAAAATGCAAGGTTACATTTGGTATGATACAGGGAGTCCTCGACTTACAACAGTTCATTTAGTGACCGTTGGAAGTTACAATGGCACTGAAGAAAGTGACTTGTGACCGTTTTTCACACTTAACGACCATTGCAGTATCCCTATGGTCATATGATCAAAATTTAACCGCTTGGCAACTGATTCACATTTATGACGGTTGCAGTATCCCGGGGTCACATGTTCCCCTTTTGTGACCTTCTGACAAGCAAAGTCAAGGGGGATGCCAGATTCATTTAACAACCAGGTTACTAACTTAACAAATGCAATGCTTCACTTAATAACTGTGGCAAGTAAAGTCATAAAAGGGGCCAAACTCATTTAACAAATGTCTCACTTAGCAACAGAAATTTTGGGCTCATTTGTGGCCGTAAATCAAGGACTGTGTGTGTGTGTGTGTGTGTGTGTGTGTGTGTGTGTGTGTCTATAGATAGATAGATAGATAGATAGATAGATAGATAGATAGACAGACAGACAGACAGATAGATACTATCTATCTATCTATCTATCTATCTATCTATCTATCATTTATCTATCTATCTATCTGAGATGATTGATAGATAAATGATAGATTGATAGATAGAGTGGTGGGTTGCTCCCGGTTCACACCGGTTCGCAAGAAATGGTAGTAAAAATTTGTAGTAGTTCCGCGAACCGGTAATAACATTGGCTGGCCACGCCCCCGAATCGGTCCTCGGCCCGGTCGCCGCTCACTTACCCCGCCCATCTCATCAGAGGTTTTTTTTCTTTTTTACTTTTAAAAGTATTTTTTCTACAACCTCTTCAGCTGAAAAAATGCTTTTAAAAGTTAAAAAAAAAAGCCTCTGATGATCGCATGTCTCAGCTGGGATCTCAGAGGCTTTTAAAAGCATTTTTTCTATAACCTCTTCAGCCGAAGAGGTTGCAGGGGAAAAAATGCCTTTAAAAGCCTCTGGCGATCCCAGCCGACGTGCCTGATCGTCAGAGGCTTCTAAAAGCATTTTTTTCAGCAACCTCTTAAGGTTGTAGAAAAAATGCTTTTAAAAGTAAAAAAAAAAAAAAGTTGGCCACGCCCTCCCAGTCACATTAACGCCCCCACAAGCCACGCCCACAAAATAAACTACACCCACAGAACCGGTATTAGCAAAATTTAGAACCCACCCCTGGATGGATGGATGGATGGATGGATGGATGGATGGATGGATGGATAGATAGATAGATAGATAGATAGATAGATAGATAGATAGATAGATAGATGATAGATAGGTAGGTAGAAGATAGAAAGATAGAAAGATAGATAGATAGACAGACAGACAGATACTATCTATCTATCTTTCTATCTATCATCTATTAGATAGATAGATAGATAGATAGATAGATAGATAGATAGATAGATAGAAAGACAGACAGACAGACAGATACTATCTATCTATCTATCTATCTATCTTTCTTTCTTTCTTTCTTTCTATCTATCTATCTATCATCTACCTACCTACCTATCTATATCTATCATCTACCTACCTACCTATCTATCTATCTATCCATCATCTATCTATCTATCATCTGATAGATAGATAAATGATAGATGATAGATAAATGATAAATAGATGGCAGATAGTAGATAGATAGATAGATAGATAGATAGATAGATAGATAGAGATAGATAGATAGATAGATAGATAGATAGATAGATAGATAGATATAGAAAGATTAGATGCTTTCACTAAAAGATATGATAGAGATTATGATGAATCAGTTCATTTTATTTTGCTTTAATTTGGTTTATTTTATATATGTATCCAAGGCAGGATTAGAACTCACCATCTCCCAGTTTCACGCCTGATGCTTTCACCGCTATGCCAAACTGGCTCTGTGAGTGTTAATAATTAACCCTAAACCAATTGCACTTCCCTTAGAGCCCCATAGCAGCATTTTATTTATTTGCAGATGGATCTGCAGCAGGCTGTATAAAACTTAATGTTTACCGAGCTGCGTAATTCAGGCAGGAGGGACAGATCTGTAAACATTCCCCCCATTGGAGAACAGATGGCCCCGTCCATTAAATCACCTTCCTTGCTCTTTTTATCTACCAACTCATTACTGAACTTGGAAAAGGGTTTACAGTACATATGACGCTTTTGAACATACAGGTAGTCCTAAACATACGACCACAATTGAGCCTAAAATTTCCGTTGCTGAGCGAGACGGTTGTTAAGTGAGCTTTGCCTCATTTTACGTCCTTTCTTGCTGCCGTTGTTAAGTGATTCGCTGCAGTTGATACGTTAGTAACATGCAGTGGTGAAATGTAAAATTTGTTACTACCGGTCCTGTGGGCGTGGCTTGGTGAGGGGGGTGTAATATGACTGAGTGGGCGTGGCCAACTTTTTTTTTTTTTTACTTTAAAACCATTTTTTCTATAACCTCTTCGGCTGAAGAAGTAAAAAAAATGCTTTAAAGCCTCTGACGATTCCAGCTGACTTGCCTGATCAGCAGAGGCTTTTTTTTCCCTTTAAAAACATTTTTTCTATAACCTCTTTGGCTGAAGAGGTTGCAGAAAAAAATGCTTTTAAAAGCCTCTGATGATCCCAGCTGAGCCGCGCGATCATCAGAGGCTTTTTTTTTACTTTTAAAAGCATTTTTGCGGCCAAAGAGGTTGTAGAAAAAATGCTTTTAACATTTTTTTAAAAAGCCTCTGACGATTGCGCGGCTCAGCTGGGCAATGGGGGGGTGGGGGGGGCAGGGATTTTTGCTACTGGTTCTCCGAATCACCCACCTCCATTGCTACTGGATCGGGCGATCCGGTCCGAACCGGGAGCATTTCACCCCTGGTAACACGTTTGTTAAGTAAATCTGGCTTTCTCATTGACTTTGCTTGTCATAAGGTCTCAAAAGGTGATCCTATGATGATGGGATAGATGGTATGGATTTGTGACATTTGCATTGTCCTGGGGTCATGTGATCTAAGAGGATGCCACCAACAGGAGGGGGTTTATTATTTATTTTCCAAAGCACCAGAGGCCAGGAGAAGAAACAATGGATGGAAACTAATCGAAGAGAGAAGCAATCTTGAATTAAGGACAATTAACCAGTGGAACAGCTTGCCTCCAGAAGTTGTGAGTGCTTCATCACTGGGAGTTTCTAAGAAGACAGCTACTTATCTGAAATGGTATAGGGCTGTGATGGCGAACCTATGGCACACGTGCCACAGGTGGCACACTGAGCCATATCGGTGGGCACGCAAGCGTTGCCCTAGCTCAGCTATGGTGCGCATGCGCGAGCCAGCCAGCTGATTTTCGGGACTTTTGGGCCCACCGGAAGTCGGGAAACGGGCCATTTCCTGCCTCCAGAGGGCCTTCAGAGGGGTAGGGAAGGCTGTTTTTGCCCTCCCCAGGCTACAAGAAAGCAGGGAGCAGGGAGTTGGACTAGAAAACCTCCCAGGTCCCTTGTAGCTCTATTCTGATTGATAGATTACCATTTGTAACCTTTCCAGATGGCTTCTGACAACCAGAGGCAATGAGGGAAGCCAGATTCTCTTAACCATCCCGTGATTAATTTAACAACAGTGACAAAAAAGGTCGTAAAATGGAGCACAAGCTACTTAGCAATGCTTAGTCTTGCTTAGCAATGGAAATTTTGGGCTCATTTGTGGTTGTAAGTCAAACCTGTAGTGCACCAGAAAGTATTTAGAACAGTGTTTCTCAACCTTGGTAGCTTGAAGATGGGTGGACTTCAACTCCCAGAATCCCCCAGCCAGCACTGCTGGCTGGGGGATTCTGGGAGTTGAAGTCCACCCATCTTCAAGCTTCCAAGGTTGAGAAACACTAATTTAGAATTCTTTATTGGCCAAGTGTGATTAGACACACAAGGAATTTGTCTCCGGTGCATAAGCTCTCAGTGTACATACAACAATAGTGATAGATCATTATCATGGTCGTTGTAAAAATACATTCATCATAAAACATGAGATACAACACTTAGTGATAGTCATGGATACTAAATAAGCAATCTACACAGAAGAACTTATTTAGAAGTTGATATAGTTGTATATAGAAAAACTTGATGTATCTGCTGTGGTCATCAAAATAGGGATGTCCCATGGACTGCAAGGGGATCCAATCAGTCAATCCTAAAGGAAATGAACCCTGGCTGTCCTTTGGAAGGACAGATCCTGAAGCTGAAGCTCCAATATTTTGGCCACCAAATGAGGAGGGAGGAGAAGCCCCCTGATGTCAGAGAAGATGGAAGGCATAAGGAGTAGAGGACAGCAGAGGATGAGATGGTTAAATGGTCTCATCAACACAATGAACATGAATTTGGGCAAACCACAGGAGACGGCAAAGGACAGGGTAGAGATGGGGGTGACATGCTGTGGTCCATGGGGTCATGAAGACTTAGTGACTGAACAACAATAATTGTCAAAAGATGATGGAAGCTGTAGGTAAGTCCTAAAAGATGGAATTAAGCATTGGCTCATGGAACAGCAAGCTCTGTTCAGAACAGACAAAGAGGTGGACTCCATCCTCATCTAGATGTCTATGAAGATTCTCAGTCATCCAGGCCATGAAAACCAGCTGTCTTCTCTGTCCAAAATGTGGACCCCTCTTTGTTGAAAAAGGGATTAAAGAGGCCATCCATGTTAAAATTGAACAGCCCTCTCTCAACAGAGGGGGAGGGATACAACATCATCTATCTCCAGTCTACGACACATTCCTTTCAGCAGTTCCAAGAAGACTCCACACTCATTTTCACCACTCAGGTGACCCTGAGGACACAGATAAATCTCCAAGTGGCTTCAATGACTGGCTAAACAGGATGCTAACGACCAGCTGTCTGCAAGGAGTATAAATCCTTCCATTCCCCACCATCCAGTCAGAGATGAAGAAGCTTCTTGGATAAGAAGCGAAACATCTTCAGAGAAAAACCAGAAAGTCCAGTAGCCTCTTGAAAAAGAGCGGGACATCCTCACCTAGGTACCATTTATGAAAACCATCCCCAGAGTAGGCTGACTATCCTATTCAGGGATAGTCTGGGGGTTCGCAGCGGTTCGCAAGAACCTCCAGCTAAGATTCTGTGCAGTTTGGAGATCCCCCAAATCCCACTCCTGGCTGGCCCCGCCCACCCCGCCTTGCCCCTCCCAAGCGGCCCATTTTAGATGCAGGTAAGGGCAGGGCGCGTGCGGATGCTCAGGGAGGGCAAAAAACGGGCCTACTGGAAGTTTGGGAAGGCCGGAAACAGGCCCATTTCTGGCCTCCAGAGGGCCTCTGGAGCCTGGGGAGGCCATTTTCGCCCTCCCGGAGGCTCAAGAAAAGCCACTGGAACCCAGAGAGGGAAAAACACACCCTCCCACCGTGGTGCAGGAGGTTGACTAGGCCACACCCACCATGGTCACGCCCACCCAGCAACCAGGCAGAGAACCCCTTGCCAAAATCTTTGAAGTCCGCCCCTGGTCCTATTTGCTAACTGCCTACAGCCCTGAAAATATGCATAGGTATCTGTGGAATGTTTGATTCCTGTCGGTGAAGGAAAATCCATCAAGGAAGACTTCAGTTCCTCAGATTTGGGGTTTGACCACTCCACCTACATGAAATTCTCAGATACACAGAGAGCTGTTGGTCCAAGCTTTTGTTGACTGTTCCTGCTCAGCCCCAAAAAGTCGTGAGGAAATATCCCACAACCTTCATATTTGGATTTTGAGCCACCTCCAAATAGTTTGAAGCGTATTTGGAGATGGGGATAGACCCAGGCTTTGTGGAGGGGCCTCTGCCAGATAAATCTTGAAAAGGGGATATTCATCAAGGAAGAAACACCTAAATTTGTTTCCAGTGAGCATTTCTACCTCAATGGTTGACTTCTTCATGGTGGGCTTGTTGAGAAACCGAAGTCCCCTCTTCCCTTTTAAAGAAACAAACTTTTACCCCTTCAAGAATTTCCAGCTGTCTGCAAAGAAAACCCTCCTTTCCCAAAAGAACAAGATTTTTTTAAAAAAGAAATTCTTATTTTACAAGTTTATTCTTGGTTCTTCACTCACAACCTTAAGGACTCGAGGATCTGTTCCCCCCACTTCCTAGGATAGACCAATTTATGCTTTTCAGAAAACAAATAATAAAAAGACGCATACAAATCTCTTTAGCAGGAAGAGATTTGTAAGTAAAGTAGAAATATAAAGCAACTTTTGAACGCTTTACAAAGAAGACTCAGAAATGCAAACTCCCAAATGATTAGTGAGAATCTGTTGCATTTCACCTAATAAGGAAGTAATTAAGGAGCATATTTGTGTATTTTATTTGGTGTTTGTTTATTGTTTTTACAAATAATTCAAGGCAGTGAACACACCGAATATACCTTCCTCCTCTTATTTTACCACAACAACCCTGTGAGGTGGGTAGAACTGAGAGAGAAGGACTGGTCCAAAGTCATTTTTCATGTCTAAGGCAGGACTAGAACTCACAGTCTCCTGGCAACTGGCTCACAGCCATCAAGCTAGCTTTCATGCCTAAAATGGGAGCAGAATTCAGTCTCCTGGTGATTGGCTGAAAGTCAGCCAGCCCTTTTTCCTAGCTAAAGCAGGACTAGAACTCACAGGCTCCTAGTGATCGGCCAAAAGTCAGCCAGCCCACTTTCCTGCCTATATGAGGACTGGAAATCACAGTCTCCTGGTGATTGGCTCAAAGTCAGCCAGCCCTGTTTCCTGCCTAAAGGAGGACTAGAATTCACAGTCTCCTAGTGATCGGCCAAAAGTCAGCCAGGCCACTTTCCTGCCTAAATCAGGACTAGAACTCAGTCTCCTGGTGATTGATCCAAAGTCACCCAGTCAGCTTTCACAGTCTAGAACTCCCAGTCTCTGGTTTCTTGGCTAAGAATTAATATTGTTATAATAAACCTCGTTAAAAAAGACTGGTGAATGCCTCTTGGTTCACAAATGTTTCAGAGGTGTCCTTGGAAAAGGAATATTTTGGGCTTAAATAAATCTTTTTTTTTCCCCAAAAACTTGAGACTCTTCCTTTTGTTTATACCACTCAATCTCCAGGACTTGTGCCTGATTCACTGGCACTTAAATGTAAATATTATTACTCATTCTGTACTTTTATGTTCCTCCCTTTATATTTTTACTGACCTTTGAGATTATCCTCCTGTTTGTTAAAAACCCTCCTCTTTCATTACAGGTAGTCCTCGACTTACGACCGCAAGGGCAGCCAAAGGGCCAAATGTGGCTTGGGGTGGGGGCATAAAAGCCCCCAATTTGGTTTAAGACAGGGGTCTCCAATCTTGTCAACTTTAAGGCTTGTGGACTTCAATTCCCAGAATTCCTCAGCCAGCTTTGCTGGCTTAAAGTCTTAAAGTTGACAAGGTTAGAGACCCCTGGTTTAAGAGAACTGCCAGAACATTTGCATAAGGCACTTTCAGGTCATTGGGAAAAGTCCTCAAAGGTAACCAGAATTAAGAAGCTCACCAACCGTGGTGAAGAATGTCATGGTCCATGAGCTTCTGCATCAGCCGGATGCCTGTCTCACGGTCAGGGGCCTCTTTGTGGTCAATCAACCAGTCGATGAGCTCCTTGGCCACGAAGCAATTCGGGTAGGTGCGGAGGTGATAACGGCGATCCTTTATAAGCTTGCCGTCATGAAGACGAAGCCTAGGAGGGAAAAATAGCAATAGCAATAGTACTTAGATTTATATACCGCTTCACAGTCCTTTACGGCCCTCCAGAAGTGGTTTACAGAATCAGCCTATGGTCCCCCAACAATCTGGGTCCTCATTTTACCAACCTCGGAAGGATGGAAGGCTGCCAGGTCAAGTCCGAACTCATGGCTGTGGGCAGAGTTAGCCTGCAATACTGCATTCTAACATAAGTAAGTAAGTAAGTAAGTAAGTAAGTAAGTAAGTAAGTAAGTAAGTAAGTACGGAAGGAAGGAAGGAAGGAAGGAAGGAAGGAAGGAAGGGCAATAGCATTAGCACTTAGACTTATATACCACTTCACAGTGCTTTACAGCCTTCTCTAAGCAGTTTACAGAGTCCGCCTCTTGCCCCCCAACAATCTAGGTCCTCATTTTACCAACCTCGGAAGGATGGAAGGCTGAGTCAACCTTGAGCCGGTCAGGTCACGTTCGAATTCATGGCTGTGAGCAGAGTTAGCCTGCAATACTGCATTCTAAACATAAGTAAGTAAGTAAGTAAGTAAGTAAGTAAGTAAGTAAGTAAGTAAGTACGGAAGAAAGGAAGGAAGGAAGGAAGGAAGGAAGGAAGGAAGGAAGGAAGGAAGGAAGGAAGGAAGGAAGGAAGGAAGGAAGGAAGGAAGGAAAGGCAATAGCATTAGCACTTAGATTTATATACCACTTCACAGTGCTTTACAGCCTTCTCTAAGCAGTTTACAGAGTCAGCCTCTTGCCCCCCAACAATCTGGGTCCTCATTTTACCAACCTCGGAAGGATGGAAGGCTGAGTCAACCTTGAGCCGGTCAGGTCACGTTCGAACTCATGGCTGTGAGCAGAGTTAGCCTGTAATACTGCATTCTAAACATAAGGAAGGAAGGAAGGAAGGAAGGAAGGAAGGAAGGAAGGAAGGAAGGAAGGAAGGAAGGAAGGAAGGAAGGAAGGAAGGAAGGAATAAAAATAATAAAGGGGGGATATGAATGAATGAATGAATGAATGAATGAATGAATGAATAAATAAATAAATAAATAAAATGAAAAACCCATCAGCCAATTACTGATGGAGAAGATGGACTGCTCATTTTAAAATTCCACCATGAAGCAAAGTTTAACTGAAACTTGAACTAGGCAACCTAACCCCAAACCCTCCAGATTTATGGCTCCAGAATCCTGGGTGGAACCTAGGAGCAATGGAGGGGAGCGTCTCCAGGGAACAGGTTCTTCTCCAAAACTTGGCCTGAGGCCCAGAACGTCCCAAGCGATGGCTTTGCTCTGTCAAGGTCTCTCTGAGGACAGAAGAACAGCCCTGACCTGAGGTGAGAACATTAAACAAAAATAAATCACGCAATATCTGATTCCACCAAGTTTCTCCAGGGCCATTTATTCAAATTCTGTTTTGGTTTAAACAAAAGACCGACGCTTCAGAGACTCAGACGTCTCTCGTCCTAGTGGGCTAAAATCTCATTTTGATATTTTTGACCAGAATTTATTCCTCTACGCCAGAGGTTGGTCTCTACGCCAGTGTGTTAATAAGAGTGAGTTTGTAGTCTGGACATGGCGTAGAGTAGAGGTGGGCAACTATGGCCCTTTTATGACTTGTGGACTTCAACTCCCAGAATTCCTGAGCGAGCCATGTTAGCTCAGGAATTCTGGGAATTGAAGTCCACAAGTCATAAAAGGGCCATAGTTGCCCACCTCCGCTCGACGCCATGTCCAGACTACAAACTCACTCTTATTAACACACTAAAATATTTATCCTTCTTTGCTTGACTGGGAAAAGTGAGGAGTAGGTGAAAGGAGAAGGATACGTTCAGGGCAGTGGATGGTTACCCCTGGTTCGGACCGGTTCGCAAAAACCGGTAGTAAAACCTGTGGGAGGCCCCGCCCACCGACCCGGATGTTGTCATCGGTGATCTGAGCATGCACAGAATCCCGTTGCGAACCGGTAGTGGTTCAGGGGTGGGCTTCACATATTCTTGTCACCAGTTCCCGTGCGCATACGCCTTCCGTGCCCTCGCTTCATGCACTCATGTGCCTTCTGCGCAAAACGTGGCTAAATAGGACGGCATTACATCCGGGTGGGTGGGTGCCCACTCGCAGTCTCCGCTACCAGTTTGCCCAAACCGGACAGAACTGGCTGAATACCATCTCCCTGAGTCTTCGGAGAGGGGCGGCATATAAATTGAATTAATTAAATCTCTGGATACATTGCCTCTTTACTTTTAAGATTTGCTGAGAGTATTCTAAAAATAAGCCCGCGGTGTCCATTTGCTTTCTAAACCAGCATTTCCTTAACCCTGGCAGCTTTAAGATGTGTGGACTCTAACTCCCAGAATTCCCCAGTCTCCTTGATAAATTTCCATCTATTGCTTCTTGTCCTGCCTTCAGGTGCTTTGGAAAATAGGTCGACTTCTTCTCTGTGACAGCCCCTCAAATGTTGGAAGACTGCTATCATGTCTCCCCTGGTCCTTCTTTCTCTCTCTCTTTTTTTTAACAGTTTATTTATATATTTTCACTTTACATATCTAAGTGCTTAGTGACCAGTGTATTGTCTGGATCAATTTATTTATATATAGTAATACGTTTCCCACTCCTAATTTCTACCTCTGACATCCAATCATTTATAAAACAAGCCCCATGTTCGAAAATACTCTCTGTATCTTCTTTTTTTCTTTTATTTTTAGTGTCAATCTGTCCATTTCTGTACAATCTAATTTTTTTTTTTAATTACATCGTCCTCTGTAGGTGTGCCCTCATTTTTCCAGTACTCTGCAAATACAATTTTGCTGCTCAGCAGTGGGTTTCACATTATGCTACTACCGCCCCGTGCGCACTCACTTCATGCACACGCCTGCCTTCCGTGCATGTGCTTTGCCTGTATCCATGCCTTCCACGCATGCGCCTAGCCTCAAAAACATGCCTAAATAGGATGGCTAGAGCCGGGGTGGGTGGGTGGAGCAGGCCCACCTGCGATTTCCGCTACTGGTTCAGACGAACCAATCTGAACTGGCTGAATACCACCTCTGTTGCTGCTGTCAAAACCAGAGGTGCATTTCAGTAGGTTCTGACCAGTTCTGGCGAACTGGTAGCGGAAATTTTGAGTAGTTCGGATAACCAGTAGTAAAAATTCTGACTGGTCCCACCCCCATCTATTCTCTGCCTCCCGAGTCCCAATTGATCGGGAGGAAATGGGGATTTTGCAGTATCCTTCCCCTGGAGTGGGGAGGGAATGGAGATTTTACAGTATCCTTCCCCTGCCACGCCCACCAAGCCACACCCACCAAGCCATGCCACGCCCACCAAGCCATGCCACGCCCACCAAGCCACACCCACAGAACCCACCACTGGTCAAAACATGTAATATTAAGTATAGGTTCCCTTTATCATACTTTTCAGATATTATGCCTAGCAAAAATATTTCTGGCTTCTCATCTATATGTTGTTTTAATGTTTTTTCCAACCATGTATCTATTTTTGTCCGCTTCTAGTCCTTCTCTTCATTAAGTTAGATATACCCAGTTGCCGCAACACATTTTCGCATCTTGCTTCATTCTGTGGAATCTCAACCAGGAACTATAAATGTTCTTTGTAAAGGACAAGTATAACCAACTAAGAAATCTGGTTTGACAAGAACTGGTTTTCTCTCAGAAAAACCCATTTAAACCAAAAGTGACTGTTAATTTACAATGAATCCCGATTAGCCTCAAATCCAGATTGTCAGAGATAAAAACGAATGAGTTGGCAAAAGGGAAAAAGTGTCTATGTGAAAAAGTTCAGCGGAATTTATCAAAATAAAGGAGATAAAGCAAAATAAAGCAAAGGAGCTCTGGTGGCTCAGCAGACTAAAGCACTGTTATTAACATCCACTTACATCTGCTGCCTGCAATTACTGCAAGTTCGAATCTCACCAGGCTCAAGGTTGACTCAGCCTTCCATCCTTTCTAAGGTAGGTAAAATGAGGACCCAGATTATGGGGGCAATAAGCCGACTTTGTATAAATATACAAAAGTATGAAGGCTACTGCTTAACGCATTGTAAGCCGCCCTGAGTCTCCGGAGAAGGGCGGCATATAAATCAAATTAAAAAAATAAAAAATAAAAAAAAATGTCAAACTGAAAGTCATTGATCCACAGATTCCCCTATGGAAAACAAAGACAAAGATTCAAAGAAGATCCCACTTATATATAGTCCCTGAGAATTCCTGTAGAGGTAGCCCTCAACATTCAACCAGAATTGAGACCAGAATTTCCATTGGTAAGCAAAGTGGTTGAGTTTTTTTTGTTTTTGTTTTTAAAAATATAGTTTTTATTAAACATTTTTCACCTTTAAAAACAAAAAAACAACAGAAGAAAAAAAAACAAGACAAAACAAGACAAACGTAACAATGTAGAGTAATTTTACAGCCTTCTGTACCAGCATATATGTTCTGTTTTTATAATTCGTACTTCTGCATTGCCTTCCTATCGGTTATAACAACTATAATGATGTAATAACAATTATAACAATACTAATCACTCATATCTACATTATACTTACGTTATAATCAGTAATTTAGATTTAATAATAATTGGTGATTTTGGTTAATATTTAATCAATACTAATTTAAAACTCCTTCTTGTTTTGGCTTCTGCTCCCTAACCACTTATACATTCTATTCCAAACTTTAGAATAATCCGATTCTTCTCTTTCTTTGAACTCCATGGTCATTTTGTCCATTTCTGCACACTCGAGTATTTTTCTAATTACTATTTCATCTGAGGCAGGGGTGAAATGTAAAATTTGTTACTACCGGTTCTGTGGGCGTGGCTTGGGGGGGTGGTAATGTGACTGGGTGGGCGTGGCCAATTTTTTTTTTTTTTTAACTTTTCAAAGCATTTTTTCTAATGCTTTGAAAAGCCTCTGCCAATCAGGCAACTCAGCTGGGATCGTCAGAGACTTTTCAAAGCATTTTTTTTACCACCTCTTCGGCCAAGAGGTTGCAGGAAAAAATGCTTTGAAAAGCCTCTGACGATCCCAGCTGAGCCGCGCAATCATCAAAGGCTTTTTTTTTTACTTTTAAAAGCATTTTTTCGTCCAAAGAGGTTGTAGAAAAAATGCTTTTAAAAGTAAAAAAAAAAAGCCTCTGATGATCGTCCGGCTCAGCTGGGCATGGGGGAGCGCAGGGATTTTTGCTACCGGTTCTCCGAACCACCCGCCGCCATCACTACCAGATCAGGCGATCCGGTCCAAACCGGGAGCATTTCACCCCTGATCTGAGGGTGTATTAATCTGTTTCCAATTTTGCACGAAGGCGATCCTAGCAGCAGTTAGTATGTGTACTGTTATATATTGAAAACTTTTATCCATTTTTGGATCTAATATTCCTATTAAAACCATTCCGGTTTCAATTCTATCTTTTGTTCCATAATTTCTTCCAGCCATTTCTTGATTTTTGCACCAGTATTTCCTTGTATTGGGGCACGTCCACCACATATGGTAGAACGTGGTTGTTAGGTGAGTCACTCCTGATTGCACAAAATTTTACCACGGTCATTAAGGGAATCATTGAAATTGTTAAATGAATTGTGCGGTTATTAAGCCAATCCGGCTTCCTCCATTGCTTGCGGGAAGCTTTCTGGGAAGTTCGCCCAGGGTGAATCATCTCACATGACCCTGGGATGCTTCAATCAAATTTGGATCCCATCGTCATGGGAATGCTGCAACGGTAGTAAGTCACTTTTTTCAGGGCTGTTGTAACTTTGGTCACTAAACGAACAGTTGTAACCCGAGGACTACCTGTATATGTCATGTTCCTTCTGCAGGCAAAAATTCTTTAGTGCAAGAAATGGAAGAGGCATGAAGACTGTACATAGTGCATAAAATGAAACTGTGCACAGTCTTCATTTCATAAAATGAAATGTGGGGTGAAAAAAAGAAGGTTCTACATTGAGGCAAGAAAAACCAAATGCCCAGGTATAGTATAGGTCAGTGATGGCTAACCTTTTTGCCATCGTGTGCCAGGAAGGGGGAGGTTCACGTGCGTGTGTGCCCACACGCATAATTCTATGCACCCCACCCCGTGCATGCACACGTGACCCTCCCTTCCCCCCCCACTCCTGGCACGCGATGGCCCGGTAGGCCCATTTTTCTTTCTCACCTGGCTCCAGATCCTTTCTATGCATCTGGGGAGGGCGAAAACAGCCTTCCCAGTCCCTCCGGAGGCCCGAAATGGCCCATTTCCCGACTTTGGGGACAGGAAGTGATGTTTTTTTGTCGTTCCCATCCTCCAGAGACTCCTAGAGAGGCTGAGCTGGCATGCCATAGGTTTGCCATCACAGGTATAGGTGGTACCTGGCTCAATATTAGTAACTGTGAGAGAGATCTTGGAGTCCTAGTGGACAACCATTTAAATATGAGCCAGCCTTGTGCAGCAGCTGCCAAAAAAGCCAACACAGTTCTAGGCTGCATAAACAGAGGGATAGAATCAAGATCACGTGATGGAGTTAATATCCACCTTATAATGCGTGAGCTGCACTGGCTCCCTGTGGTCTTCCGGGTGCGCTTCAAGGTCTTAGTTACCACCTTTAGAGCGCTCCATGGCTTAGGACCGGGGTACTTACGAGACCGCCTTCTGCCACCAATAGCCTCTCACCGCCCAGTACGCTCCCATAGAGAGGGGCTTCTCAGGGTGCCGTCAGCCAAACAGTGTTGACTGGCGGCCCCCAGGGGGAGAGCCTTTTCTGTGAGGGCACCCACCATCTGGAATGAGCTCCCCCCAGAGATACAGAAGATTCCGGATCTGCGCACTTTCCGCCGTGCCCTCAAAACATTCCTGTTTCAGCAGGCCGGCCTGGCCTAACTTTCCCTTTATATTGCTTTTTGATTTTATTTTAAACTGGGATGTCTTGAATTATCTAGGACCAGAGTGTTTAGTATATTTTAATTGGTTTTTTTATTAACGTTTGTATTACATGTATTTTTATCGTTCGCTGTTCACCGACCTGAGTCCCTTAGGAATAGGGCGGTATATAAATTTAATAAATAAATAAATGAATGAATGAATGAATGAATGAATGAATGAATGAATGAATGAATGAATAAATAAATAAATAAATAAATAAATAAATAAATAATGCCTTCGTAAGGCCACACTTGGAATACTGCATCCAGTTTTGGTCGCCATGGTGTAAAAAAGATGTGGAGACTCTAGAAAGGGTGCAGAGAAGAGCAACAAAGAGGATTAGGGGACTGGAGGCTAAAACATATGAAGAACGGTTGCTGGAACTGGGTATGTCTAGTCTTATGAAAAGAAGGACTATGGGTGACATGATAGCAGCGTTCCAGTATCTCAGGGGCTGCCACAAAGAAACTATTCTCCAAAGCACGTGAGGGCAGGACAAGAAGCAACAGATGGAAACTGGTCAAGGAGAGAAGCAACCTGGAACTAAGAAGAAATTTCCTGACAGTGAGAACAATTAACTAGTGGAACAAATAGCCTCCAGAAGTTGTGAGTGCTTCAACATTGGATGTTTTTAAGAAGAGACTGAACAGTCATTTGTCTAAAATGGTATAGGATTTCCTGCCTAAGCAGGGGGTTGGACTAGAAGACCTCTAAGATTCCTCCCAACTACGTTATTTTGTTATTTGGTTGAGAAACACTGGTATAAACCATTTTCATTATTTACAGTAGGTTGAATGTTATTCTGTTATTACCTTTGTACGATTACTTTTGCTGCCTAGGCAGGGCTGAGGGAACAAACTGAATCCATTTTCCCTGGCTGCATGCACAAGCAATAGTGGCACAGCTTTTCGCACCCTGCCCCAATCGGGAAGATAAGCTTGGCTAAGACACCTGTTCTCAAACAAGAGGTGACCTTTTACAGCTGGCAGCTCCTTATCAGACTGTGAATTAATTGTCCGTTCATTGGCTCATTTGTGCCTTTATCTTCAGATGAAAGAACAGGGCATGTAAGATCAACAGTGGGACCCTGGATGGCTTTAGAGAAGGCCACAATTCATAGGCCCTGAACCAGGGGTGAAATGTAAAATTTGTTACTACCGGTTCTGTGGACGTGGCTTGGGGGGGGGGGGTAATGTGACTGAGTGGGCATGGCCAACTTTTTTTTTTTTTAACTTTTCAAAGCATTTTTTCTAATGCTTTGAAAAGCCTCTGCCGATCAGGCAATTCAGCTGGCATCATCAGAGAGGCTTTTTTAAAAATATCTCTCTGCCAATCAGACAACTCAGCTAGGATCGGCAGAGACTTTTCAAAGCATTTTTTTTTATCACCTCTTCGGCCAAGAGGTTGCAGAAAAAAATGCTTTGAAAAGCCTCTGATGATCCCAGCTGAGCCGCGCGATCATCAGAGGCTTTTTTTTTTTACTTTTAAAAGCATTTTTTTGTCAGAAGAGGTTGTAGAAAAAATGGTTTTAAATGTAAAAAAAAAAGCCTCTGATGATCCTGCGGCTCAGCTGGGCATGGGGGGGGGGGGGGGGCGGCGCAGAGATCGGGCGATCCGGTCCAAACTGGGAGCATTTCACCCCTGCCCTGAACCATATGGAATTGGGTACACCACATCTGCATTAACACCGTTGGCCTCCATAGGGGGCACCTGTTATAGGTTTGTGGTGTCATAAAAATATCCCAATAAAAGAAAACAGGAGACAGTAATGCAATAAATAATTCTTACTTTAAGATTCAGAGGTTTATTTCATGAGCAATTTAGAACATGAATAGTCATCATAACACAACTTACATTAATTTCTTGTTGTTAGTTGCGAAGTCGTGTCCGACCCATCTCGACCCCAGGCCTTCCTGTCCTCTACCATCCTCTGGAGTCCATTTAAGCTCATGCTGACTGCTTCAGTGACTCCATCCAACCACCTAGTTCTCTGTTGTCCCCTTCTTCTTTTGCCCTCAATCGTTCCCACCATTAGGCTCTTCTCCAGTGAGTCCTTCCTTCTCATTAGGTGGCCAAAGTATTTGAGTTTCATCCTCAGCATCTGGCCTTCTAAAGAGCAGTCAGGGTTGATCTCCTCTAGGACTGACCGGTTGGATGGCCTTGCAGTCCAAGGGACTCGCAGGAGTCTTCTCCAGCACCAGAGTTCAAAGGCCTCCATTCTGTGGTGCTCAGCCAAACATTGCATTAATAACCCATTGCAATGAGGTCCAGAGACGATAGCTAGGTCCAGCAAGGAATAGCTACAGCCAGTGGCCCTGAACTCATCCCAAGACATTCTTTTTATACTTTTCTGCACACATTTCAGAACTTACTTCCTTGTACTTTCTTACTGACAGACAATCCTCCACATATACCCGTGTACATCTCAAACCGCTATTCATCGATTACTTTCAGTTCTCTATTTCTCGCAGTTTCAACGTTCTGATTCCAAATATATTTCAAAACTACATACTTTGCAAAATCCCATTTCACAGCAACAGCTCAGCAAGGTTCCAAATAGTTCTGATACACTTTGAAATCTTTCCATCTAAAACTTTGGTTCATGTAGCTTTTTAGGGCCTGCTATATCCCTATGGACCTGGTAGTCCAATAGGCTATTTGTCCGTTTCTTACAGTGGGCTCCTTTCAGATCCAAAGAGAAAGGTACGGGGCCAGGTGATTCGATGGATCACCTCTCCCCAATTACATCAACCTGGCCCTTCAGAGCCAAAAGGCAGGGGAAGTTGTGGGTGCCCACCATTAAGGAGCCTGGTTTAGCTAAAACAGACAGAAGCACTGTAATTTAACACCAGCTGTCTGCAATTAAAGTAAGATCGAATCTCGCCAGGCTCAAGGTTGACTCAACCTTCCATCCTTTCTAAGGTAGGTAAATTGAGGACCCAGTTTGTGGGGGCAATAAGCTGACTTTGTATAAATATACAAAAGTATGAAGGCTATTGCTTAACGCACTGTAAGCCGCCCTGAGTCTCCGGAGAAGGGCGGCATATAAATCAAATTTAAAAAAAAAAAAAAGGAAGGAACATCTGGTGGGATCGAGGGAAAGGGGCCTTCTCTGTGGTGGCTCCAGGGCCGGATTTTTCTATAGGCTAACTAGGCTTCAGCCTAGGGCCTCAAGATCAAGAGGGGCCTACATTCAAATTGTTAGCAAAATTAAAATTACATTTTCACTATAGGTGAAAGGGCCTCATAAGTGGAATAGCCTAGGGCCTCTTTTCATCTAAATCCGGCCCTGGGTGGCTCCTTACCATAGAGTTCTCTACATTTTTGGATTTAGCCTGTTCTAGGATGCTCAGACTTCCCCATTTGAAACTATGGCGAAGTATGTCCAACAATCGAGCTCACAGAGTAGCGAGGACCCCACCGTTCAACCCTGAGCTACAAATATTCTCTCCTATCAGTACTGTCACTTGTACTGGTGATTCATGAAGGGACCCGTGGGCCTTCCATATCTGGTTGCTGGAGGACATGAACATTTTACACTAACTTCTAAGGTCAGAGGAATTTTTATGGCCTCCGTTGCTGAGTGCCTTGACTTGCAGTCATAAAATGGAGATGTCAGGAAGGGTGGGGGGAAAAAACCCCAAGGCTTCCATAAGGACAGAGATAATAAGTCTCTGCATATTAAAAAAAAGCCACTCAGGGAGCCTGAGTGGCGTAGGAGACTAATGCATTTAGCTCTGGGTTCAAGTGTCTTGCAGGATAGATAAATCTGGGGAATGATAAAAGTTCATTTGCTGATTAACATGTTCCCCAAAATATTCCTTTTCCTAGCTAGAAAAAATGTTGAAGTTAACATGGGAAGCTAGAAGCCCCAGTAGGAGAAACTACTGTAGGGAATAAAGTAGGGAGCCTGAGTGGCGTAGGAGGCTAATGCCTCCTAAGGCAGCATTTAACATCCAGCTGCCTGCAATTACTGCGAGTTCAATTCTCCCCAGGCTCAAGGTCGACTCAGCCTTCCATCCTTTCTAAGGTGGGTAAAATGAGGACCCGGTTTGTGGGGGCAATAAGCTGACTTTGTATAAATATACAAAAGTATGAAGGCTATTGCTTAACGCATTGTAAGCTGCCCTGAGTCTCCGGAGAAGGGCGGCATGTAAATCAAATTTTAAAAAAAAATTGTGAGATGCTGAACATTAGAAAGCCAGCTGGGGAGAATATTCATTTTTAATTATTTTATTTATTTATTTTGTCAAGCATATATAAGATTACAGATAAAAGTATAAACATGGTTGTGAATACATGAAATGTATAAACATGATTATGAATACATGAGATGGTTGCGAATAAACGGGGACAGTAGGACAGGGATGGAAGGCACGCTGGTGCTCTTATGCACTGCCCCTTACAGACCTCTTAGGAATGGGGTGAGGTCAACAGTAAACAGTCTAAGATTAAAGTTTTGGGGGTTTGGGGAAGAAACCACAGAGTCAGGTAGTGCATTTCAGGCATTGACCACTCTGTTGCTGAAGTCGTATTTTCTGCAATCGAATTTGGAGCGGTTTGGAGCAAAAGTTGCATAACATTCTCAGAGACTCTTCCCATCCTGCTTACCATCTTTTTGGACTGTTGCCTTCTGGCAGAAGATACAGAACAATTAAAACTCGGACCACACGTTTTCTGAATAGTTTTCATCCCAGAGCTATAATTGCACTCAACAATGAACTAAAGGGCCACCATCCGTGAGCTGTTGGACAGTATTACTTGGTCTGTTGTGTGGATGTTTGGGTGGTTTAGGGATGGGGAATTTGTGGTGGGTGGGAGTGTGTTTGGGGATTGTTATGTGTGTTGGACCTGGTCTTTAGGTGTTAAGTGAATTTCGTTGGATGGGTATACTGTGTATACACGTACAATGACAATAAAGTTATTATTATTATTACCTTAAGTTTGTATCTATTGTGTGCTCGTGTATTGTTGGAGTTGAAGCCGAAAAAGTAATTGACAGGTAGGACGTTGTGGCAGATAATTTTATGTCCTTTATTTGTTAATTTGTTTATGTTTGGTTTGGTTTGGTATCTTTACTACTTTATAGGTAACTCAAGGTGGCAAACATACATAGTACTCCTTCCTCTTTGTCTTTTCCCCACCAAACCGGCCTCGTGAAATGGGATAGGCTGAGAGAGAAGGACTAGCCCAAAGTCCCCCAGCCAGCTTTCATGCCTAAGGCAGTACTAGAATTCACCATCTCCTGGTGATTGGTCCAAATCACATAGGCAGCTTTCATGCCTAAAGTGAGATTCGAACTACTGTAGAACTCACCATCTGCTGGTGATTGGCCCTAGTCACCCAGCTGGCTTTCATGCCTAAGGCGGTACTAGAACTCACCATCTCCTGGCTTCTAACCTTGTGTCTTCACTACAGAGATGAAACCGGCTCTTATTATGAGTCATTAATCATATATGAATATACAAAACAGAAGCTCAAAACCCTAAACCCTAACAGTGTTTGCCCTTCCCTCCTTCTCATATGAAAGCGAGGAAAGGAAGGTGGCTCAGTGGTTAAGACGCTGAGCTTGTTGATCGAAAGGTCGGCAGTTCAGTGGTTCGAATCCCTAGTGCCGTGTAATGGGGTGAGCTCCCGTTACTTGTCCCAGCTTCTGCCAACCTAGCAGTTCGAAAGCACGTAAAAAATGCAAGTAGAAAAATAGGGACCAACTTTGGTGAGAAGGTAACAGCGTTCCGTGCACCTTTGGCATTGAGTCATGCCAGCCACATGACCATGGAGATGTCTTCAGACAGCGCTGGCTCTTTGGCTTTGAAATGGAGATGAGCACCGCCCCCTAGAGTCGGGAACGACTAGCACATATGTGCGAGGGGAACCTTTACCTTTAAAGGAAGAGCAATTTCTTTTTTTAGTCAAATCTTTCTTGTTTTCCCAAACTGAGCTCATATTTTGCTCCTGGTCTTGAGTTCAGATTTTGATAACATAACTTCTTCAATGACATTTCAGAATAACAGAGTTAGGAGGGACCTTGGAGGTCTTGTAGTCCAACCCCCAATGTTAGAGCACCCGCAGTTTCTGAAGGCAACCCGTTCCACTGATTAATTGTTCTCACTGTCAGGAAATTCCTCCTGAGTTCTAGGTTGCTTCTCTCCTTGATTAGTTTCCATCCGTTGCTTCTTCTCCTACCTTCAGGTGCTTTGGAGAATAGCTTGACTCTCTCTTCTTTGTGGCAGCCCCTGAGATGTAGCTGCATAGCAGAGAGCTTCTGGGCCTTTGGCTCTGATCTCCCTTTGGAAGAAAAAGTGGAACCTGGAATCTTTCTCAGCTAATTCCGATAACGTAGGTTTCAAATTCCACCAAGTCTGGAATTTGAAACGAAGCTTTCATTAAAGACATTAAACAGGCTTTTTGGGGTCTTTGACTCTCTGGTTGAATGTGTAGACTTGGAGACTTTCCTTGCAAAAGGCAGCACAGAGGCATTGCTTGTTCAGAATGAATAGCTGCTCAGAATTAAGTATTTGGTAGACGCTGTCTACAAGGTATGAAAACGATGGAACTTCTAAATGAACTTCTTTGATTAGAGAAAAAAACTATTTACATTTATGGTGTAATTTATGGTATAGGCCAGGGTCTCCTGTTTGAGCAGGGGGCTGGACTAGAAGACCTCCAAGGCCCCTTCCAGCTCTATTCTGATTCTGATTCTTACCCTGCCCTCAATGCTCTCTTCCCTGTGATAGCCCTTAAATATTGAAAGATTACTATTGTATCTCCCCTGAGCTTTCTCTTCACTGGGCTAGACATACTTCTGTTGTGGCTCCATTACCTGAGCCTGTGTCATCGGCAGGAGAGGACTCCGAGAGTGAAGGAGAGGAGTTGGCAAGGCCTCCCTCTCCAGGACCCTCCTCTTTGGCAATGCCTTCGGTGTCCGCCGAAGGGCAAGAAATAGGGCCGAGGCCAAGCACGTCCACGCAGCCACAGGTGGACAGTGATGAGGGTAATGAGTCTTGGCTGGATCCATGCCAGCGTCGCAGAGATAAGTGCGCGCAAGAGAAGAAAAGGCGTGCCCGAGATTAGGCTGAGTCACTGGACCACACCCCACAGGGTATAAAAGGGAGCGTGGTGGCCAGTCAAACCTTGTGACAAACAAAGCTGAAAGCTTCCATGCCATTCTGCATTGCCGGACTTTTGCTATAGGCTTTGCTGGATTATATTTGGACTTGATTGACTCCGTAATTATTGAACATTTTACTTTGATGTACCAGAAGCGGAGAGACGTTATCTCTTCCCTTCGTGAGTAATAAACTCTTGGCAGGCAGCCACTAGGTGGCTGCCAAGTTCCGTTATCATAAGGAAAAGGGTTTTGTCGGTTGGTTTGGTTTTTAACTCTTGGACGTCTGTTGGTGTGTGTGCGTGTGGGACGGGGACAGAACAACTTCGTTCCCTTAACCGGGCATCGAACGGTTTAGCCTCTAAACCCCTGATATCTTGGCTGCTCTTCTCTGCACTCTTTCTAGGGTCTCAGTATTTTTGTCCCGTGGTGACCAGAACTGGATGCAGTTTTCCAGATGTGATCTGAACCAGTGCAGTACAAAGCAGTGCTATCGCTTCCCATAATCTTGAAACTATCCTTCTATAGATGCAACCTAGGATCGCGTTGGGCTTTTTGGCAGCTGCACCACACAGCTGGCTCATACCTAAGGGGTGGTTTGACAGGACGCTTCGATCCTTTCTCACAGGAAATAATATTGAGCCAGGTACCGTCTACTCTGGAATTTTCAGATCTGTGCAAACAGCAGAACCAAGAATAGAATAGAATAGAATAGAATAGAATGGAATGGAATGGAATAGAATAGAATAGAATAGAATAGAATAGAACAGAACAGAATAGAGAGTGGAGTGGAGTGGAATGGAATGGAATGGAATGGAATGGAATGGAATAGAATAGAATAGAATAGAATAGAATAGAATAGAACAGAACAGAACAGAATAGAGAGTGGAGTGGAGTGGAGTGGAGTGGAGTGGAGTGGAGTGGAGTGGGGTGGGGTGGGGTGGGGTGGGGTGGGGTGGGGTGGGGTGGGATGGGATGGGATGGGATGGGATAGGATAGGATAGGATAGGATAGGATAGGATAGGATAGGATAGGATAGGATAGGATAGGATAGGATAGGATAGAGAGTGGAGTGGAGTGGAGTGGAGTGGAGTAGAGTAGAGTAGAGTAGAGTAGAGTAGAGTAGAGTAGAGTAGAGTAGAGTAGAGTAGAGTAGAGTAGAGTAGAGTAGAAATCACAGAGTTGGAAGGGACCTTGGAGGTCTTCTAGCCCAACCCTCTGCCCAGCCAGGAAACCCTACACCACTTCAGACAAATGGTTATCCAACATCTTCTTAAAAACTTCCAGTGTTGGAGCATTCACAACTTCTGGAGGCAAGTTGTTCCACTGATCAATTGTTCTCACTGTCAGGAAATTTCTCCTCAGTTCTAGGTTGCTTCTCTCCTTGATTAGTTTCCATCCATTGCTTCTTGTCCTACCCTCAGGTGCTTTGGACAACCTGTGTTTGATTTCTCCTGCCTAAGTGCCCTTATTTCATTCTTTTTGCACATAAACCTTCATGAAAGTATAATGTGGAGCCATTCTGCATGACAAAACGTTAGAATTGGAACGATTCCAATGGCTATGCCCAAATCTTGCTAAACCGGCACTGTTCTCAAACTTAGGACTCACGTTTAATTACAGTAAGAAGTAAGAACATTGTTACGCAACTTGGATAGGTAAATATCCAAGTTTTCCTTCTTTTTCGGCTCTTTGTGTTTTTTGTTTTTTTTAAAATTTGATTTATATGCCGCCCTTCTCCGGAGACTCAGGGCGGCTTACAATGTGCTCAGCAATAGCCTTCATCCTTTTGTATATTTATACAAAGTCAGCTTATTGCCCCCACAAACTGGGTCCTCAATTTACCCACCTTAGAAAGGATGGAAGGCTGAGTCGACCTTGAGCCTGGGGAGAATTGAACTCGCAGTAATTGCAGGCAGCTGGATGTTAAATGCTGCCTTAGGAGGCATTAGCCTCCTACGCCACTCAGGCTCCCTACTTTATTCCCTACAGTAGTTTCTCCTACTGGGGCTTCTAGCTTCCCATGTTAACTTCAACATTTTTTCTAGCTAGGAAAAGGAATATTTTGGGGAACATGTTAATCAGCAAATGAACTTTTATCATTCCCCAGATTTATCTATCCTGCAAGACACTTGAACCCAGAGCTAAATGCATTATGTGGCAGATGTCCAGCAATTCATTATAGAAACACAATTTTCTTACTTTGCCAAATAATAAATGAACAGAATGCTTTGCATAAGATTTTTTTTTTTTAAATCAACGGCATATCTCTTTTGGAGTCTGAATGCCAGGTCAACTACACTAGGAATATTATTAACACTGTTTTCTCCCACTCTGAGTAGATCTACTTTTAGATCTACTCAAACTTTAAACAGCGTTCCCCAGTCGGTCGGATGCCAACTATGCTAGAAATTCAACTTCTGGCATTCCTGAGCATGGTTAGCCAATGCTCTTGGGAGCACCAAGTTGGAAAAAACTGCTTTTAAAAAGAGAAGCCCTTCTTTTCATTGTCAAATTGACTTTGGCATCCCCACAATCTCTTGCAAAATTGAGTTTTCCTGTAAACTACTTGAATGTAAACAATCAAAATAGCCTCCAGCCAGAGAGAGAGAGAGAGGGAGGAAGGGAGGGAGGGAGGGAGAGGGAGAGAGAGAGAGAGAGAGAGGTAGAGGTAGAGGTAGAGGTAGATGGATGGATGGATGGATGGATGGATGGATGGATGGATGGATAGACAGACAGACAGATTGATAGATGGATGGATGATGGATAGATAATAGATAATAGATAGATAGATATTGATAGATGATAGATAGATAGATAGATAGATAGATAGATAGATGATGGATAGATAATAGATAATAGATAGATATTGATAGATGATAGATAGATGGATGATGGATAGATAATAGATAATAGATAATAGATAGATAGATATTGATAGATCGATAGATCGATAGATCGATAGATAGATGATAGATGATAGATATAAAGAGAGGGAGAGGGAGAGGGAGAGAGAGAGAGAGAGATATAGATAGATAGATAGATAGATAGATAGATAGATAGATAGATAGATTAAATAGATAGATAGAGATAGAGATAGAGATAGAGATATATAGATGATAGATAGATATAGAGAGAGGGAGAGGGAGAGGGAGAGAGAGAGAGAGAGAGAGGTATAGATAGATAGATAGATAGATAGATAGATAGATAGATAGATAGATAGATAGATATAGATGATATATATAGATATAGAGAGAGAGTGGGAGCCAATCATCCTTAAAACATAAATTAGAGAAGTTTGCAATTTTCCCCCTTCTTTAAGGAAGGAGTTTTAAACTTGGAAAGTCCTTTGCTTGATGTTGCTCAAGTTGGACCTTTTCCAAAAGGAAAACGGGAGAAAAAGAAAAAGCGAACCTTGATCAGAATAAAAGCACAACAGAGTTGGAGTTTAATATAAATCCTTCCATTCCCCACTATCCTGTCAGAGCTGAAGAAGCTTCTCGGCTGAGAAGCGAAACATCTTCAAAAGAAAAAAACCAAGAAGGTCCAGTTGCCTCCTGAAAAAAAAAAGCACTTTTGGGACAACCACGACCTGGATGACTGAGAATCTCTACAGAAGGGAAGGGACCTTGGAGGTCTTCTAGTCCAACCCCTCTCAAGCAGGGGGCCCTATGCCATGCCAGACAAATGGTTGTCCGATCACCCAACGTACCTGAGCTGTTCTCCTGCGATCATGACCTCCGCTCTGTGATGCTGCTCGGTGGCCTTTTGCTTGAAGAGGTTACTCAAGTTCTCCATCCCTGCCTTTCGGTTAAGCCCAGCTCTGGTGCAGAGGAACAGCTGTGCGTTGCGAGCCAAGAGGCAGCTATGTCTGGCTTTCCACCAGCGTGTTTGCCTTTCTGGACAGAACGGGGCGCCGTGCCAGAAACTTCTTGTTAGCACTTTTAACAGGCGATAAGGGCAGGCTGCTTATTTTGCCTGGAAGGGTGGAGGAAAGACCGAGAGGTAAGCGAAGAGGGTGGGAGAAAAAGGCCGTCCTTAACGCCCGAGAGGTGGAACTGGTTCTGCCTCTTGCCTTCCAGGGCTGTTCCGCCTTAGCTGGAAGCCACTAGAACTGAGGGTCAAGGGTAGATTCCCTCTGAAGGAGAAGGACAAGCTCGAGATCAGTTGTGTTGGAACATGTTGGATCTTCTCACCATTCGACACAAGATAGTCCTTGTCTTAAAAACCACGATCGATCCGAACATTTCCATTGCTAGTCTGATGAAAAGAAGGACTGGGGGAGACCTGATAGCAGTGTTCCAGTATCTCAGGGGCTGCCACAAAGAAGAGGGAGTCAAGATATTCTCCAAAGCACCTGAGGGTAGGATAAGAAGCAATGGGTGGAAACTAATCAAGGAGAGAAGCAACCTAGAGCTAAGGAGAAATTTCCTGACAGTGAGAACAATTAACTAGTGGAACAATTTGACTCCAGAAGTTGTGGGTGCTCCAACACAGGAAGTTTTTAAGAAGAGATTGACCTACTTGTCTGAAATAGTATAGAGTTTCTTGCCTGTTCTATTCTATTCTATTCTATTCTATTCTATTCTATTCTATTCTATTCTATTCTATTCTATTCTATTCTATTCTATTGCCATGGTGGCACAGTGGTTAGATTGCAGTATTGCAGGCAAATACTGCCCACTGCCAGCAGTTCGATTTTCACTGGCTCAAAGTTGACTCAGCCTTCCATCCTTCCAAGGTTGGTAAAATGAGGACCAAGATTGTTGGGGGCATTATGCTGATTCTGTAATCCACTTAAGAGAGGGCTGACTTGTTGATTGTTTGTATTGTGTATATTGTTATATATTATATATTATGATTTATGTATGTTAATAAAAAATATTTTTTAAAAAAAGAGAGATGGGGGGGCTGTAAAGCAGCGGTCTCCAACCTTTCCAGGTTGGCAGCCCAGCCCGGAGCTGGGCACGGGCCCATGTGTGAGTGGCAAGTGTACTTCTGCGTGCACAGCTCAATTTGTGAATCACATGAATGGAGCTTTGTGTGCGAGCGGAGGGAGAGTGCTTGTGCTTGCACACAAAGCTCCAATCGCGGAAGCAGCAGGCACTCGTGCAAGTGGAGGGTACGTGAGTGGAGGGGGCTTGTGCTCGCGTGCGAAGCTCCACTCACGCAACTGATAAAAGTCCACTTGCTGATGTTCCCCTAAATCTCTTGTTTTTCCTAGCTGTTTTGAATGGTGTGTAAATGTGGCTTATTTCTATGTGCCTGTTGATAGAAATACCAATTTAGGCAAACATCAAGCAGGAAACAACAGGAAAAAAACAACTTTCCACCAACACTGACAGAGTAAGCTATTGTATATAAGTAAGGAGCACACCTCCACATACAAAATCACTGATGATGTTACCTAGTCGGGTAGCGAAACGTCTGCAAATAACCAAGCTCAGAGAGCACCAAGGACTCCGTGTATCTTCTAAACATTGAAGGGTGGACTTCATAGTGGGATGGGTAAGTTCAGGAAAGCTTTGGCTCAAACTCAGCCCATTAGGAGCCAATGTGTATGTCATTGTGATAGCAAGAGCCAAAACAGCATAAAACAGTAGCAACAAATGAGATGATGAATGCACTAATTACGTTAAGGGCGGTAGCTGTCAAAGCCAGCAGGATCTTGTTGGCGTGATCCTTGCCAGAACACTAATATTAACAGATCACAGGCCTCCACCAGTAATGACAAAACTACACTTTTTATCCAAGCAGCACAAAATACGGATGAACTGGAGACTAAAACGCAGGACTCGGAATACGCAATGAAAAATAGTTGTTCCTCATCCTTCAGGTTGATAAAGCACAGCTGTGAGTCAACCAGATGCCACAGCTACAAAGACAGCAGTTGTGATGACCGTGGTGGGTGGAACCCACGTAGTGGATGGTGGTCCTTTTGGCCTAGTGGTGAAGGCACCAGGCTAGAAAGTGGGAGACTGGGAGTTCTAGTCTCGCCTTAGCCCAGGGTGACTTTGGGCCAATCACCAGGAGGTTGGGAGTTCTAGTCCTGCCTTAAGTCATGAAAGCTAGCTGGGTGACTTTTGGCCAGTCACATTGGTCTCAGCTGAACTCACCTCACAGGGTTGTTGTTGTGGGAAAATAGGAGACAAAGGTATGTTGGATATGTTCGCCATCTTATTTGTAAAATAAAGGTGGTATAGATAGATAGATAGATAGATAGATAGATAGATAGATAGACAGACAGACAGATAGCTATAGATAGGTAGGTAGGTAAATAGAGATATTATAGATAGGTAGGTAGGTAGATAGGTAGATATAGATAGGTAGGTAGATATAGAGATAAATAGGTAGATATAGATAGGTAGAGATAGATAGGTAGAGATAGATAGGTAGGTAGATATAGATAGGTAGAGATAGATATATAGAGATAGATAAGATAGATAGGGATAGATAGGTAGGTAGGTAGGTAGGTAGATAGATAGATGGATAGATAGATAGAGTACATAACTGCCAAGGCCCTTCTGTGCCATTTGAGTGAAACTTATGTTATCATGATTCTACCACCCACTATGATTTTATCCTCAGCCTCATTTTAACAGGATTGGCTTATCCTACTTAACTGGTCAGCCTCCATGTGTTCCTAAAAGTAAAGATAAATTTAAATCAATTTAAAACAATGTATGAATCCCCTGATGTGAACCTAGAATAATAGGGCTGAACCAGTCCTTGGGAGGTCTTCCAGTACAACCCCCTCCTCAAGCAGTAGACCCTCTACCACTCCATGGATGTCCAGTCTCTTCTTGAAAACCACCAGTGATGGAGCATCCACAACTTCTGGAGACGAGCCATTCCACTGATTGTTTTGACTCGAGTTCAGGGGTCTTCCTTGAAAATTCCAAACATGCATCAACCCTTGGCCACTTTAAGATTTGTGGACTTCAGCTCCCAGAATTCCTCAGCCAGCTTTGCTGGGTTGAATTCTGGGAGTTGAAGTCCACAAGTCAAGGTTGGAGACCCCCGACATAGACTTATGTGACTTAAGACTAGAGGAAGCGTTAGGATGGTAAAGAGACACCCTCTTGTGGCTAGAGGAAAAACTAAGTTTGTTTCTTTCCAGAAAAACCTTCAACGATACAGCACCCACCACTTCTGGAGGCAAGTTGTGTTCATTGTAAATTGGTTGATTGTTCTCATTGTTAGGAAAATTCTCCTGAGTTGTAGATTGCTTCTCTCCTTCATTGTTTTCCATCAATTACTTTCTCCCTTCAGGTGCTTTGGAAAATAGGTCGTCCCCTCTTCTTTGTGGCAGACATTCAAATTCTGGAATACTACTATCATGCCTGCTGCAGTTAATTTTATTACTTTTATTTCACAATTAATCTTATTTCACAAGTTAGGATCGCTACTTTTTTTTAATGGCCTTCTCTACCATTAAAAATAAGCACTCTCTAGTCCACCAAATGTTTATTGAATATAATCTGGGGAAATGTGTTTGTTTTCACAAAGTTTAGTCTGAGCCAACGTTTCTCTACCTTGTGTGGACATCTACTCCCAGAAGTCCAGACTAGCAAGTCCACACATCTTATAGTATAGCCTTTATTGTCATTGTACATCATCTATACAACAAAATTGGTTTTAGACTCACTGGTGCAATCCATGACAAAAAAAATACAAACAACATAAAATAGTATAAAGAATAATCCCTATGCAAGTCATTAGGGAAAAAAGAAAAACTAGTCATACATTTCTGCATGTGCGTGGAGTGATTGTGGCCCAAGGATAGATACTATTATTAAACCTATTTGTTCGGCTGGCTATGCTTCGATGTCTTCTGCCTGATGGTAGAAGTGCGAAGAGACACAGACCAGGGTGTGAATCATCTCTGAGTATCTGCCTTAGTCTGCTAAAGCAGCGAGAGACCTGGCGATGTCATCCAGTGGTGTGTTAAGAGTGCGACCAATGGTTTCTTGTGCCGAATTGATCACTCTCTGTAGTGCCTTCCTGTCCGCAGCAGTTAAACCAGCGTACCATACTTCAATGCAGTACGTGAGGACGCTTTCTATCGTGGACCGATAGAAAGAGGTCATCAGCTGTTGTTCCACCTGATTTTATCGCAGGACTCTAAGGAAATGAAGTCTCTGTTGGGCCTTGCCAATCACCAAGGGACATGTTGTTTTTCCAGGTGAGATTTTGACTAATAAGCACCTCCAAGAATTTAAAAGAGGAAACCCTCTCCACACAGCCCCCCTCGATATACAGTGGGGTAGGTTCATCTTATAAATTGGTCTAAATCAGTGTTTCTCAACCTTGGCCACTTGAAGATGAATGGACTTCAACTTCGACTTCAAGTCCATTCATCTTCAAGTTGCCAAGGTTGAGAAACACTGGTCTAAATTTTCAGAACAGGTTGAATTATCCCTCCACCAACTTTTAGAAACCATCGATGGTATTTGAAAGCGGGAGGCGTATCGTCACCTTGCGATTTTATTATTTTTTTTTTAGTGGATTTTTTTTTTTCAAATTCTCTTCGTAAACCGATCTTCTAAAGTCTCCTCAGGTTATGGTCTGCAAAATCTCCCAGAGCCTGTCCTCAACTTGGCATACAACCAACACTACATCTTGTAAAGTTGCTATGAGGTTATTTTTTTCCAATGCAAGACAATTGTTTTATTGGAGAACATCCCTTCCTTCTCTAATACCCTGTATTAATGCTAGAAAGTGGGAGACGGTGAATTCTAGTCCCGCCTTAGCCATGAAAGCCATCTGGGTGACTTTGAGCCAATCACCATGAGACAATGAGTTCTAGTCCCCCTTTTGTCATGAAAACCAATTGGTTGACTTTGGGCCAATCACTTGGAGAGTGCAAGTTCTAATCCCGCCTTAGGCATGAAAGCCGGCTGGGTGACTTTGGGCCAGTCACTCTCTCTCGGCCCCAACCCACCTCACAGGGTTGTTGTTGTGGAGCAAACAGAAAGGGGAAGGTGTGCTAGATACGTTTGCCACCTTGAGTTATTTGGAAAAATAATAAAGTTGATACCCAAAAAACAAACAAACAAAGGCCTAATGCATTAACCAAGATTGAGGTTAGGGACAAGGTAAAGGTAAAGGTTCTCCTTGCACATATGTGCTAGTTGTTCCTGACTCTAGGGGGCGGTGCTCATTTCCATTTCAAAGCCGAAGAGCCAGCGCTGTCCAAAGACCTCTCCGTGGCCATGTGGCCGGCATGACTCAATGCCAAAAGTGCATGGAGCACTGTTACCTTCCCACCAAAGGTGGTCCCTATTTTTCCACTTGCATTTTTTACGTGCTTTCGAACTGCTAGGTTCGGCAGAAGCTGAGACAAGTCACGGGAGCTCACCCCATTACACAGTACTAGGGATTCAAACCGCTGAACTTTCGATCGACAAGCTCAGCGTTCTTAGCCACTGAGCCACTGCGTCCCTTCTTAGAGACAAACCCAAACCAAAAAGAACATGGAAGCTCCCACCGATGCAACTCACATTTCTGTGCAAAATGCAAACGTGAATGTCAAAGCAACGTGAAGCCACTTAAGAGGATGTCGAAACGGCTTTGTTCCATTTCTCTGACTTTATTGTTTCTCTTTGAGATGACACTGTCGGCCCAGGTTCAGTACCGTTTTGCAAAACAAAGGAACGTAACTCAGCAGCCCTTTGCGAAGGACTGTCAAAATTGTACAGTCAGAAAGAATTGCATATATCCCACAACCCAGCTTTCTTCTGAAAAAGAAACAGAACGAAAAAAAAATCTACTGACCAGTTATTCCAACCAGGAGAGGAAGGAGGTTAAGATCCAGTTACATTTGTCAAGAGCTTTGACCCTTGAACATCCTGCATCTTCTAGAGATGGAGGCCTACTATTTCCATTCATTTAAACCAGAGGTCTTCAAACTTGGCAGCTTTAAGACTTGTGGCCTTCAACTCCCAGAATTTGCCAGATTTAAACCTTAGTGCGGAAAAGAGAAGGTTTGCCACCACTGTGCTTCTATGAAGCGTTTCTGATTTCCCAATCGAGCTCACGGATGTGATATTCCCCTGCAGGTCTCCCATCCAAATACAGCTCGGGTTTGACCCAGCTTGGCTTCCCAGAAAAGCTCAACAGGTACACTTCAATATCTTCCTTTCGGGATTCAATTAAGTGGAGGATGCCCCCCTGACACGGGGAGTTACTGTACGAATGACTACAGCCATACATATAAACGCCTACCATGGAAGACAGGGAAAAGATGGGAGAATTTTAAGGGAAATTAAAGAGACCGCAGCAAGAGTATAAACGAGAGATCTCAAGTCATTAACTCTAGAGCTATGTACAGGGTTGCATTCTCAGCAACGTGCAATGGAAGAAAACGGTTTGGAAACATCCCGATGTCGGGTTTTGGTTTCAGCCGAGTTTGACGGCAGCCTTCCGTAATTTAACGCCTTCTGGCGGAGTTAAACCAATTTGCGCTACAGCCCAATGAACACCGGATAGCTATCTGGAGGGCGTGAGGCCGGGGAAGGCTGAATCAGAGTTTCCTTACTGTACTAAACTGAAGATATAAATCACGAGCCATGCAGAAGGGCTCCGCAGCGTCTATTTCTTAACTCCAGGGTAGCTGATCCTACTTAAATTGCTCTCTTTACTACATAGCAGGGGTCTGCAACCTTAAACACTCAAAGAGCCATTTGGACCTGTTTCCCACAGAAAACACAATGAGCCACAAAACCTGGGTGGGCGTGGCCAACTCAATGTCATTCATTTCCACCAGTCACATGACCACCCCCTAGCCACGCCTACCCAGCTTGTCATTAGGGCAGAGAACTGGTTGTTAAAAAACACCGAGAACCACAAAACCCTTTTGACATCTCTCTCCCTCCCTCCCTCCCCCCCCTCTCTCCCCCTCTCTCTATATCTCTCTCTCTCTACCTCGCCTGCTTCTCCATCCCCCACCATCGCCCTTACCTCAGGCCAGGCGAGGAATGACTGGGAGGGGAGGGGCCAGCCAGTGGTGGGATCACAGGGAGCCACAGCAGAGGGCTCAAAGAGCCACATGCGGCTCTGGAGCCACAGGTTGCTGACACCTGCTATATAGAATTATAGTAGCAAAAACCCCTAGGTTTTTTTTTTTTCTCTCCTCCAATAATGTCACAAAATAAATAAATAAAAAAGAAAGGTTCAAATACATGTCACTTGGTTATGTAGGCAACTTGGGAAATCCCGTACGATTAAATTTGAAATTTGATAACTCTGATCTCTGGTTTATCTATTTATAACTCAATTTCTTAAACAGATTTTGTTGATCGAAGTGTTGCTACGGTAGGTGGCTATGAAAAAGAACTATCTTGGAAACCTATGATGCATTTCTTATGAGATCAAGAGCGGTGCCTTTTCTTCCATAGAGGCAGCAAGCTACAGAACTGAGAAACTGCTAGGTGTAACCAGGGTGGATTTGATTTAAATCAAGTTGATTTAAATCACAATTTAAATCATGATTTAAATCACTAGTAAAAAGGCTTGATTTAAATCAACTCGATTTAAATCATAATTTTGAAAGAGCAACTGTCATCTCTGCTACTCCTTTGACCCACTGTTGACTCACCGATAGTCCCAGTGTTGCAGAATATACAGCCTCATGCTACATAACTAAGCTCCATTTCATGCTGAATAAACTATTTATGTATCTTAAATAGAAAACTATCTTACGATAAGATTTTTACCCCAAAAGTTTTTTATTAAAATAAATTCGATAAAAATCAAAAAAATCCGATTTAAATCAAAAAAATCTGATTTTTTTGGTTTTTTTAAAAAAATCATTGATTTTTATCCACCCTGGCTATAACCCAGAATTGGGTGCTTTAAAAATAAATATGTTTTTATGCAAGGAGTTTAGGACAATGTTTCTCAACCGTGGCAAATTTAAGATGGGTGGACTTCAACTCCCAGAATTCCCCAGCCAGCTCTGCTCTCCTGAGAGTTGAAGTCCATGCCCATCTTAAACTTGCCAAGGTTGAGAAATGCTGGTTTAAGGAGATGAAGAAATCTTCTGTGAGGTAAAATATACATTAAGAGAGACAGAGAGTTCAAGTATGTCCTTGAATTCCATAGCTCAATGATTTTTAAACAGCACATAGAGTGAAAAGAGCAGATGAGCAAAATTAAGGTAGAAACCGATGCTCGCTCTCCCACGCAAAATACACGATGAAGTTTCTAAGAGAAATCCAGGGAATAGAAAATGAAGAAAAATAAAAACTCACATGCCGCTAGGAAAAACGGACAAATCAGCCAAAGAAATAGCCAACTCTATGCTGAGACACACTTTTTTAAAAAAGAAAAAAAAAGTAAGGTGCGGTTTTTGAGGTCACAAAATCTCCGAAATTTGGCAGAAAAAAAGAAAGCATATTCTTGAAAAGAGAGGCACAGACAACCTAACCACCTTAGTCTGATTAGAAAGCCCAAAGGGAGTGAAAACTGGGACCAGAGACCGGAGAAGCAAAAATCACCAGAGAAGAGGAGAAATTTTGCTAGCAATTAAAAAAAAAAACCAGCAAAAAGTACCACACAATCAGATCAAGTACTTCATATTTCTTCACAAGATAAGATACTGACATATTGAACATTACATAAAAATTGTAGGAAACTATTAATACTTCATGATCTCCGTGTGTTTACCCATGTGCCCTGATATACACACACACAGTTTATATACAGCAGACGATTTCAGCTAAATTCTGAGAAACTGGACCTTCCAAGTATCCAGCCGCTCAGAAATCACACAGTTCATTAGCCAAGCCAAAGGTTTTTCTTAGATAAAGACACCAGATTTTCATCCTGGTTCCTGAAAAGCCTCATTGTGACATCCAGCCAATTATACCACGATTCAGTGTTTCCTGCGTCTTAGTGGTCTAATACTGCAGTATTTAAATACACATAGATTATTTTTTTAAAAAAAACAATCTAACTGATCACAAGCACCAAAAACAGAATTGACATCAGACCTTGTAGAAAAGGATACTGGATATTTTTTTTCTTCTTCTTCTTCTCAAATTCATGCAGCATAGCTCAGAATGATAAACATTGCAATCGGGTTATTTTTCAGTAGTCTCCTTCCGGGCACAGGGGGAGCGGAAGGGAAAGAGTAAGCTGGAAATCTAACGTGGAATCTTATAAACGAAATTTTATAAGAGCGAAGTTCCAAATTATTTGTTTGGTTATAAAAAAATGTTCGCTTTTGACATTGGCGTGTCCCGTTTTGAAAAATTGTCACCTATCCTGTCTGTTTTTCCATCACTGTTTGTATCCAGCAATTATGCTAAAATTGAGGAACGTATGGAACCTTAAATGGAGAAAAAAAAATACAGGAGATTTAATTTAATGTATAAGGGTGTGGGGGAAAAAAGAAGAAAGGATGAGGAATCTTACACACACCTGTTGAAAGCAGCTAAAGCTAAGAACGGGATTTTTTTTTTTAAAAAAAAGCTTTTAGAAATGCTGTTTGTTTCCTTCTAAGTAACTGAAGTTATTAAGCGGACAGCGTCCTTAAAAACAAACAAACAAAAAAACACCCTTAAATAAACTTGGATCCATCTACAATTTCTTCTACAATATCTTAAATAATATATTTTGGCTCAATTGCAAGCCATCCCATCTCTGTCACAATAGCCCTCCCTACCCACCCACCCCGCCCCACGTATCAAGACTACCCAGAAGTCCTCCAAAACATCAGCCGAAGTCCCCCCCAAAAGAAGTTGTGCGAGTATGCCGAACGACACATGCGAACGTTGTGCTGGGATGGTAGGCTGGCATGGAGTTGCTTCTTCCAGAAGATTCTCGGGTTTTAAGGAAGCTGGGCAAACCCCACGGCGAGGATATAACTGACGCGACGGTCATTTCCGTGACGGTGATTTGGCTCTTCGTATGGTAATTACAAGAATCCGCAAACTCACGTGGTTTTGTTTTTTTGATACGACGGTGGTTGTAAACAGGAAGTGGAAAGAGAATGGAACAGCAGGCGCGGGGTTTAAAGAGGCTCCCGTCGAAAGATGTTGGTTAGTCCAGTTATGTGGGAGATTCTTCCATCAGAGGTGTGATATTTTCCCCTCCCCCCACCCCGACTTCCGCTATACTGGTGAGAGAACGAGTCCTACCAGTTGTGATTGTCCCATTCGTCTTCAGGAGCTGAAGTGGCTTCTTTAGTGGTCTTCTTGGCAGTCTTTTTGGCTTTGCCCTCCCCGGCGGCGTTCTCCCAGTTGGTCTCCCAGTTTTCCCAGCTGTCACCATTACTGTTCTTGTTGTTGGAAACGGTACCTGACCCCCAAACATCCCAGCTGTCGGAGCTCTTCTTCTCCATCGAATTGTCCACGTACGTCCAGCTATCGCTGCTTGGGGACTTGTGGGTTTTGGGTGGGTCTGAATTGCCGAAGGTCTCCCAAAAGCTCTGATCCGCGGTGTTGTTCTGGTAGCCGTCGCTTTTACTGTTCTGGTAGCTCTCTGTATCCGGGGGCCTTTCGGAAAAGGAGAGGAGAGAAAAATAGGGACTTAGGGTTAGTTCAATGGAAAGTCATCCAGGAGAGAAGCAACCTAGAACTAAGGAGGAATTTCCTGACAGTGAGAACAATTAATCGGTGGAACGATTTGCCTCCAAAAGTTGTGAATTTTTTTTTTAAATTTGATTTATATGCCGCCCTTCTCTGGAGACTCAGGGCGGCTTACAATGCGCTAAGCAACAGCCTTCATCCTTTTGTATATTTATACAAAGTCAGCTTATTGCCCCCTCAAACTGGGTCCTCATTTCACCTACCTTAGAAAGGATGGAAGGCTGAGTCAACCTTGAGCCTGGCGAGATTCGAACTTACAGTAATTGCAGGAAGCTGGTGTTAAATTACAGAGCTCTGTCTGTTGAGCTATCCAGACTCTCTCAATGCTCCAACGCTGGAAGTTTTTAAGAAGAGACTGGGCAGCCATTTCTCTGAAATGGTACAGGTAGTTCTTGACTACAATTGAGCTCAAAATTGACGTTGTTGAGACATTTGTTAAGTGAGACATTCGTTAAGTGAGTTTTGACCCATTTTGCCAGCTTTCTTGCTACAGTTGCTAAGTGAATCACTGCAGTGAAGTTAAGATGCACTAACTGAATCACTTAACAGTTGTTAAGTGAATCTGGCTTCTCCACTGACTTTGCTTGAAGGAAAAGGTTGCAAAAGGGGATCACATAACCCCGGGACGTTGCAAGCGTCATAAATATGAGTCAGTTGCCAAACTTCTGAATTTTGATCCCGTGACCACTGGGGATGCTGCAGTGGTCGTAAGTGTGAAAAATGGTCCTAACTCACTTTTTTCAGGGCCGTTGTAACTTCGAACAGTCACTAAACAAATGGTTGTAAGTCGAGGACTACCTGTACAGGTATTTCTTGATTTTACGATCACAACCAGGACTAGAATTTACTCTGGTAATCAAGACAGTGACTCAAACCCTATGTTACAGCCTTTTTTTTGCCATGGTTATTAAGTTAAAAAATGTTGTTAAGTGAATCCGAGTTCACTCCATGACTTTGCTTATTGGAAGCCAGCTGGGAAGGCCACAAACAGTGATTGAATTATGCTGGGACATTGCAACCATTTTAAATATGTGTTGTTTGCCAAACCACTACCCAAATTTTGATTACATGACCGTGGGGTTGCTGTAATGGTCAGAAGTGCGAGGATCAGTCACTTTTTTCAGTGGTATTGTAACTCTGAGTGGTCACTAAATGAAAAAAATTAAGTCAAGGACTACCTCTATTTGGAGATAAAGCTTGTGAAAGTAATCTGGATGTTTTTTAAAAAAAACCCTGCATTTTTTAAAAAAGTAATATTTATAAAAATGTGATCCCAGGATATTTTAGGTTGTTATCAGATTTGCTAACCTCCTCCCTAAATTGTTCTCTCTCCAACATGGCTCAGGGTTTGCACAGCTTCAAAATCTGATTAAGAAATGAACCAGTTTTTAATGGTACCTAAATCAGTTTTTAATGGTATCTTAGCTGGAAACCTTATCCTCTAGAACACAGGTGTCAAACTCGCTGCGTCACGTTGCAGTCATGTGATGTTTCGCGACGTTTTCCCCATTCACGGAGCTGGAGTGGGCATCATGACATTAGAGTGAAATAATTTCCGTGACATTGAAGGAGACGAGCAGTCAGAACCCGAGGGCAGCTTCAAACGCATCATTAGTTTGGTGTCACTATGTTCCCACCAGAAACCCAAGTCCAGTCTCCCATGAATTCCATTGACTCTTATCTTAGCACCAATTTGGTTTCATAAGATCAGATTCTTATGTACAGGTTGCACGTAATAAACTTTTGATTAGTGCCAGGTGTCAAGGGAAATCAGGCAGATCAAATGGGTATAAAGACTTACTGCAAACTTAAGCTCTCTACAAGAATCTGACCAACTAGAAGTCAAGGGAAATGAGCAGGAGATAAGAAGGCATTCAAGGTAAACTGGACTTAGATCGACTGCAGGTCCACATAGACTCATGACATGTTTGACCTCTCCCTCGGGCTCAGCCTGGTTATCTCCTACATCAGGCACAAGTAACCAAGAACAGGAGTTGAGTTCAAAGCACTAAAAATTTATTTTTAAAACCAAGATGGCTGGGGAATTCTGGGAGTTGAAGTCCACCGATCTTCAAGTGGCCAGAAACACTGACCTAGGTGCATGAGAGAACATATTCTTTTTGAGATCGCCGAGACCTTATTTACAAGTAATATGTCAGAGAGTTCTGTATCTAGTACAAAACCTGAGCAGACACATCCACCATACCTTTCAGAGGACCCATCTGGTTTTCCAGAAAAAAAAGTGGTCATATCTCGCCAGCTTTTAGTACTTACTCCCTGGACCTGTGGGGTGGAGGAAAAGATAATAAGGCAAAGAGAAAAATTACAAAGAGAAAGAACAATGGTGCACAGATAACAACCCTTTCCTTTATCTGTCTTTGAAGGCAAGAAAACAAAATGGGATTTGGCAAGCAGCTATATCCTTACACAAGAATATAAACTGTGCCCTGCTGGATTAACCTGCTGGTCCATGTAGTTCAGCAGCCTGTTCTCCTAGCGGCCGACCAATTTCCCAACTAAGTCCCCCAGCAAACTGCCTGCAAAGGGAGTCCTCGAGACTTAACCACCAATCCCCATGATTTTCACAAAACAGAAGGCTGATTCACTTCTTCACCAACACAAACTAAAACAATAGGAGCAAGCCCATGTTGTGGCTGTAATGATTAAAACAACAACAACTATTATGCTCTGTTTGCATTTTTGTTCTAGGTTTCAACATATAATTTAAACATATATATAGGAGGAGTTGGTTTGCCTCACTGAACTACTCTCTTAGGTTATCCCAAAGCCACTCCTCAAGAAAAGGAGTGGACCATATTTCTATGGAGTTAGCAAACCTTTGAGGTAAAGGTAAAGGTTCCCCTTGCACATATGTGCTAGTTGTTCCTGACTCTAGGGGGCGGTTCTTATCTCCGTTTCAAAGCCGAAGAGCCAGCGCTGTCTGAAGACGTCTCCGTGGTCATGTGGCCGGCATGACTAAATGCCAAAGGTGCACAGAACGCTGTTACCTTCCCACCAAAGGTGGTCCCTATTTTTCTACTTGCATTTTTTACGTGCTTTCGAACTGCTAGCAGAAGCTGGGACACCCAGCTCACCCCGTTAGGCGGCACTAGGGATTTGAACCGCTGAACTGCCGACCTTTTGATCGACAAGCTCAGCATCTTAGCCACTGAGCCACCACGTCCCTCTAAAGCAAACCTTTATATGCATGCAAATACATTTAATAAAATAGACAAGGCTCTCCCCTCCCCTCCCCTCCCCTCCTCCCTTTCCTTTCCCTAATTTTTCTTTCTTCTTTATGTCCTTCCCTTGCTTTTCTTCTTCCTTTCCTTTCCTTCCCCTTCCCTCCCCCCGACAAAGAAACCTGATCAAATGATCAGGCTGCTTTTGAAAAAATATATATACACATTTAAACCTACAACCATTTGGCTAAAACATATTTAAAACTAAGGAGATATTAGCACTTACCAGTTTTATTGAAAATGGCAGCAAGAAACAGGAGGAGAGGGAGAAGACACAATTAGCGTTTTAAAAGGATTTGTGCTCATATTAAGCCGTTTCCATATTCCTTTGCAATACAGCTCCTCAATTGTTCTGCTCTATAGTTTTTTTTTCAGTATGGCCTTTATTAAGAGGCAATAAAGATAGTAATCCAGACTATTTTAGGAGACAGGAGAAAAAATTGTTTTGATTCTCACATCAGTGGCATGGAGGCCGACTTTTTAATTATTTTTATGAAACACTCGCTTGGAGAGTCACTTGATAGAAGGCCCAAATCTGATTTACAGGTAGTCCTCAAGTTACAACAGTTTGCTTAGCGACTGTTCAAAGTTACAACAGCACTGAAAAAAAGTGACCTGACAGTTTTTCACAGTTATGGCCTTTGTAGCATCCCCAGGATCATGTGATCAAAATGCAGGCGCTTGGCAACTGCTTCGTATTTATGACTTCCTGCTGTATCCCAGGGTCACGTGATCCCCTTTAGCGACCTTCTGACAAGCGAAGTCGATGGGGATGCCGGATTCACTTAACAACCAGGTGACTAACTTATCCACCACAGTGATTCGCTTAACAACTGAGGCAAGAAAGGTCGTAAAATGAGGCAAAACTCACTTAACAAGTTTTGGGGGCTCAATTTGGGGGATGTTTTTTAATTCGTCTTGGGCCAAATTGTTTAATACGTTTTTACACTGTTTTAAATTTTATAATCTGTGTGTTTTATCTTTTTGGCTGTTCACCGCCCTGAGCCCTTCGGGAGTAGGGAGGTATATAAATCTAATAAAATAAAAATAAAATAAAATAAATTGTGGTCGTAAGTCGAGGACTACCTGTAATATTAAATAGTGATAGAAGTCTGGACATGTCTCAACACCTATTTTTTCATAATCTTTTACGACTGAGTGAAACATGACAGTCCCAGTAGCTATTGCTACATTAAAGGAACTTTCAGGTTTATTTGCCATGTAAAACAGATGTGACTTTGGAGTTAGACATAAGAGATGAACTGGGACTCCAGTGATTGGGGGGATAGCGGGGGGGACCACAGAGAGAGCTGCCTAGAAAAGCTGCCTTGCCGCCAGAGAAGCCGTCCTCGCGCTGGAGCTCCGTGTGCCAAACCGGAATATGGAAACTGGCTTAACGCAGGGCCTCCTGATTGCCAGGCAGGCCGCTCCATACCTTGGAAGCAAAATGCGAGACTCCCTGGGAAACGTCGTCCAAAATTTTTCCATCTTTCACCTACGTGAATCAAGTGGTCCAGAGTTAGAGGTAGATCAAGGCAGCCTGCGAGAAACGCTCATCACGCAAACGTCAAAGAAAGGGTTTCTCACGCAATGAAGCCGGGTTGGGAGAGAGGGGGGGAAAAAAAAAAAAAAAACTACCACTGCCCAGTCTAAAGGACGACTCTTCACCATACTGCCAGGAGAATGCCAAGGTTTGGGGTCCAACCCACTAAAAGTATCCGGAGGCATTTACTATATTAGATAGATAGATAGATAGATAGATAGATAGATAGATAGATAGATAGATAGATAGATAGATAGATAGAGAGATGGATGGATGGATGGATGGATGGATGGATGGATGGATGGATGGATATGTATATATAGCAATAGCATTTAGACTTATATACCGCTTCACAGTACTTTTACAGCACTCTCTAAGGGTTTTCAGAGTCAGCCTATTGCCCCCAACAATCTGGGTCCTCATTTTACCCACCTTGGAAGGATGGAAGGCTGAGTCAACCTTGAGCCTGGTGAGATTTGAACTGCCGAACTGCAACTAGCAGTCAGTTGAAGTAGCCTGCAGTACTGCACTCTAACCACTGCGCCACCTCGGCTATGTATGTATGTATGTATGTATGTATGTATGTATGTATGTATGTATATGTTTTTCTTTCTTTTTCATAGGTTTTATGTGTATGTCTCTTTAGCCAGGTTCTACCTACGTAAACCAAGATATTATGCACCCCTAGTTCAGTGAAATCACAATCCACTAGTTTCTAGGCTTTTTTCAGGCAGCCAGCAAGCATGCACCCATTTGTCTCCCAATGGGCAGCAGGGTGCTTGCTTGCTGCCTGCCTGAAAAAAGCCTAGAAACTAGTGGATTGTGATTTCACTGAACTAGGGCTGCATAAAAATCTTGGTTTACATGGGAAGAACCTGGCTAAAGAGAAATACATACATACATACATATATATACATACATACATACATACATACATACATACATACATACATCGAGAGAGAGAGATGGATAGATGGATATCTAGATATAAATACTGAGAGAGAGAGAGATGGATGGATGGATGGATGGATGTGTGTATTGAGAAAGAGGGAGGGAGAGAGGGAGGGGGAGAGAGGGAGAGGGAGGGAGGGATGGATGGATGACTCTCTCTCTCTCACTGTGTGTGTGTGTGTGTGTGTGTGTGTGTGTATCTCAAGAAAGAGAAAGAGAAAGAGAAAGAGGGAAAGAGAGAGCTCTTTATTAAAGAATTGAGACCAATATAAAGCAGGAGGTTGTGCCTCTTAAGAGTGTCCCTATGTAGAACTTTGCATGCAAAGTTCATTGTACTCTCTTTGGTATCCTGATGTCCAGATTTCACCCTCAAACACACAAACTGAATGGGATGATTCATTCTGTATCTAATTTAGACATACTGCCTTTCTAGAGGGCATCGGTCATATTCAGTTATTTCCCACTGACCATTCAAAGACTGAACATTCTTCTTGGGGTTTTTTTAGGGATACGGAAAGGGGACCCAATCCTTGGGGAAGAGTACAGTCATCCAAATATGCTTTTATCATGAAAATTTGCAGAGCCCTCCAACCAAGTAAATAAGCTTCCAACTCGAAGGGTCGCGAAGGGATGCGATAAACCGGCAGTTCCCTGCATACATTCATTCTCCAGTAATAGTCATGCAACCCAGCGGTATCCTAAGAGAAACAACATACTGCCATTTGCTTTTAATCCATACTTCAGAATCCTTGTCTATGGAGATTCTCAGTCCTCCAGCTCATGGTTGTCCCAAAGGTGCTTTTTTCAAGAGGCAACTTTCTGGTTTTTCCTTGAAGGTCTTTCGCTTCTTGGATGAGAAGAGCAAAACCAGTTAAGTCCAGCTGCCTCTTGAAAAATACAGAACCACTGATATGCTCCATGATCGTTCTACAAAAGTAAAGTTATTCTTTGTTTCACTTGGGCACAGGGTCATCATTTGCTGATGGGGACATATGTCAATTGGCAAAAGAGGGTTGGATGGAGCTATTAGGAGTGACTAGGAAAGTCGAACCAAGGTACAAGCTGGTTTAACCCAAATGTCATTGGATGGACCTTGGTCAAACTTGGGCTGTGGAGGGAGAAGGAAAGGAGAGACTGGATTCCACCTTGAGTTTCTTTCTAGGAAAATCGACATCCTGGTGCAATAAATGAATCAGGAATTTGAGACAGAAGGGCTGAACAGGAGGGAAAGACGAATGGGAAAAGCAACATGGCACACTGACCTGAACCAGCAAGTCAGAATGTTGGCTATAAATTTACTGGGGTGCTCTCTAAGCTTGGTTGTTCTCTTGCAGACATTTCATTACTCATCTAGGTTAACATCATCAGCGCTAGAAGGAAGTCCCACCAACACTGACAGGGCAAGCGGCTTGTATTTAAGCAGAAAGCAAACCCCACTCCTTTTGGCACTGATGATGTTACCTAGCTGGGTAATGAAATGTCTGCAAGAAAACAACAACCAAACTCAAAAGAGCAACAAGGACCCCCACAGTTCAACCCTGAGCTAAAATATTCTCTTCTATTGGTAGATATCTTGTAATTTAACCCGGGAAGGTTTGGACAGGATCTATAAAGTGACAAGATTTGGGATCGTAGGTTTACACGGAGGTTACAAATACACGTAATTCATACTGCGTAAGCTTCCTAGGTTCAGAAGGAAAGTTGCATTTTAAAAGGCATGAGTCATGTACTTAGTTCCAAAGTTACCTTTTCCTGTGCAGGTTTGAGAACATTTTCACTTAAACTCTGACCTAACTCTGAAGCCTAGTTAAAAGCAAACAGAACAAAAATCAGTTAACACTTGTTGTTTTTTCTTTCCCCGCAGGTCACACCTGACACACACCACTGCACAAAATATCCCGTAGAGATTCATATTAAAAAGAAGACCAAGTCCTAAGCATTGTCCAAGACAAAGCAACAGAGTCAGCCTGAAGCACAAGACACGAGAACACAAAGGGACACGACACTGAAATACACAAGACAAGAGAGCTGTGGTTACTTATCCTTGGGTTGGGGCTTTCAAGTGAGGTCAAAGGGTAGACATACAGATAGTCCTTGACTTACAACCGTAATGGAGCCTGGCCATTAAACGAGACGTCCACACTAAGGGACCGGTTGTAAATCAAGGACTATCTGTATATTCAGGAGTCTTATTCTGAATCAACTACAATTGAAAAGAGGATTACTGAGTCCCTGGCGAATGAAAGGGAAGATTATTAACTGAAATTGTAAACTGAGGAGGCGGGAAAATGGAGTTACTTGCACCTTGATTTTCTAGAAGATACAGGGTAGTCCTCGACCTACAACCATAACTGGAATCAGAATTTCCGTTATAGAAAGCGAGGTTAAGTGAATCACTCATTTAAGTTAATGTTATGGTCCGCCAGCAGAGCTGGCAGCAGACTCAGATGATGAGGAGGTTGGGGAGGAACTTGAGCCAGGTGCTGGAGTCTGGGGAAGGCTCTGATGGAGGCTCTGCGTCAGACGCAGAGATAGAGCCAGGGCTGTCCGACATTTCCCAGCCACCGGAGAGGCAGCTGCCTTTGGAGGCTTGAGATGAGGGAGGAGGAGGAAGAACAGCTGGGGCCTGTTCCAGATGCACGTATGCACAGAGCAGTTAGGAGAGGTGAGCAACGGAGGACAAGGAGTCGACTCAGGAAGCAAAGCACACGTGGATGCTGCATGGCCCCTCCCTGGATGGGGAAGAAATAGAAGGAAAAGGGAGCGGTGGTCGTAGGCGACAACCGTTCGTATTTCTGGAGATTTTGCACATGGTGTTTCGTGCCTCAAAGCCTGCTTGCCAGAACTTAATTTGCAATCTTTGGGATGGGAGCTCACGGCCTGGCAATTATCGCAAGGGACCGATAAGGTCTGTTACTGCAGTTAACTCCTTGAAGGGCTCTTGCCTGGACTTTTCGGTGGGTGAATGCCATGAATTCACAAGAGGTAAATAAAGAGCGGGTTTTCGTGACAAGGAGTCTGTTTCTTGCTTCTACTAAGGCTGGGTCAGAACAGTTAACCCTGCGGTCATTAAGCATCTCCTGCTTTCCCCCACTTATTTTGCTTCTCTGAAGCTGGCTGGGAAGGTCGCAAATGGTCATCACACGACCCCCAGGATGCTTCAACCATCGTAAATACAGGTAGTCCTTGACTTACAACAGTTCATTTTGTGACTGTGCAAAGTTACTACTATTAATCGTCTCATCATTCCCATCACTTCCACTTATTACTGCATGACTGTAACTTTGTTGCTTGTATCCTTACGATTTATATTGATATTGTTTCCTGATTGCTTATTTGTACCTTATGACTATCATTAAGTGTTGTACCTTATGATTCTTGATGAACGTATCTTTTCTTTTATGTATACTGAGAGCATATGCACCAAGAGAAATTCCTTATGTGTCCAATCACACTTGGCCAATAAAAAATTCTATTCTATTCTATTCTATTCTATTCTATTCTATTCTATTCTATTCTATTCTATTCTATTCTATTCTATTCTATTCTATTCTACTCTACTCTATTCTATTCTATTCATTATGACGTCACTGAAAAAAAGTGACTTATGGCCATTTTTCACACTTACAATCCTTACAGCATCCCCATGGTCACATGATCAAAACGAAGATGCTTTGCAAACTAATTCACGTTTATGACAGTTGCAGTGTCTCTTAGTCATGTGATCCCCATTTTGCGACCTTCTGACAAGCAAAGTCAATGGGGAAGCCAGATTCACTTAACAACCGGGTTACTCATTTACCAACTGCAGTGATTCCCTTAACAATTCTGGCAAGAAAAGTTTTAAAGTGGGGCTTAGCAATACGTCTGTTCCTAAGCAACAGAGATTTTGGGCCCAATTGTGGTTGCAAGTCGAGGACCATCTGTATTGAGTCCTTGGTGAAAGGAAGATTATTAACCGAAGTTGTAAAGAGAAAAAAAACTTGCATCTTGATTTTCTAAAAGATATCAGCAGTTCTTGACCTACGACCATAATTGGGACCATAATTTCGGTTATTAAGCAAAGTGGCTGTTAAGAAAGTTGTGTCTGATTTTATGATTCCTGCCATAGTTGTTGAGAAAATCATTCCATTAAGTGGATCACATGGTTGTTAAGCAAATCCAGCTTCCCTCAATGATTATGCTTGTCGGAAACTGGCGGTAAGATTTGAATGGTGCAGTGGCCTAGAGGTGGAGCTCTCGCCTCACAATCAGGAGGCTATGAGTTCGATCCTAGGTAGAGGCAGATATTTCTCTCTCGGCACAATGAGAATATATCTGCCAAACAAAACTCCGCATTGGCGACGGGAAGGGCATCTGGCCATTAAAACACTCTGCTAGCTCCATTCAGTTGCCCAGACTCCACCCCACAAGGAATTATGGGGTTGTTAAAAGAAGGTGATGATGAAATTGGTGGGAAGGTTGCAAGTGGCAATCATGTGACCCTAGGATGCTGGAACTGTCATACATACATGCCAGTTGTCAACTACCTGAATTTTGATCACATGACCATAGGGATGCTGCGAAGGTTGTAAGTGCGAGGACGGACTGCAAGCCCCTTTTTTCAATGCTGTTGTAGCTATGAATGGTCAGAAATGTTGGGCACGAGTGTGATCGTATGTTGAGGGCTACCTGTATACCCACCTTAATCAGTGTCCTTAATTAGGGCAAACATGCCCACCGCTGATAAAATACGAATTTCTTGTCTGAGAAATGTTAAATGTTGCAATCCCTGATCTACAAAAGAGAAGGCACCCTGAAGTCCAGCAGAAGTTTGACTTCTGGCTCCTGTTGTGGCTTGCCAGCAGCCAGCGGATCTGCTACCAGATTCGGACAGTGAGGAAGTTGGGGAGGAACATGGGCCAGTCCTGGAGTCTGGGAAAGGCTCTGATGAGGGCTCTGTGTCGGAGGCAGAGATGGGGCCAGTTATCAGCTGCCTTTGGAGTCAGACATCAGTGAGGCAGACGAACAGCTGGAGCCTGTTCCCAGTGTGCACATGCGCAGTTGCCAGACGAAGGGAAAAGCTAAAGAACAAGGGTCAACTAGGGAGTAAGGCCACAGGTGGATGATGAATGGCCCCTCCCGGAGGGAATAAAAGAGGAGCGAAAAGGGGAATGGAGTTCGCAGGAGACAATTAGTTCATTTCTGCATTCTTGCCAATTATTGCGGTGTCTGAAAGATATCGGCCTGGCCATTCTCCAAGCCTGATAACGGTCGGTAATTGTGAACTATCTTGAAAGACTGTGGGAGAGGAAAGACTTTGCTGGAGAGGAATTCACTGTAAATTAAATAAAAGGGGTTTATCGGGACGAGGACTCGGTTTCGTGCTGTTGGGGAAGCCTAGGTCAGAACAGCTCCTGCCACCTTTTCTCTCCCACTAAGGAGAGAGAAATATTCCTCACCGAGCCCAAATCAGAAGCTTCAATAAACCTGGCTGCAATTCACTTGTGATCCCACTCGCATGACAAATGAATTCCGGGTTTTCAACGTGAACAAAAACACTGTTGGGTTTAAATATATATATAAATCTATGTATATTTAAGACTCCGGCAAAAGGCAGCCGATTTGAAGCAAGCTGACGGTACAGAAAAATGGAGACGATGCCGTTGGGACAAAAAGATGGCGGTGGCTTTGCCCAGGGTGTGTTTGGGGGAGGAGAAAAGAGGAAAGTGGGGAAAAACACAGCTAGCAGCAAGAATGTACAAACTCAGCACAGTTACAAAGCACCCATGCATGAGGAAGGTAGGGCTTTACCGGCTCTGCCTGCTGTCTCTGGCCCCAAAACTTTACACAGCCGGGCAGCACAAGAATGGCAGCAGAGGAAGTAGAAGAATCAACTTTTAGCAAAAGATCTAAAAGCACTCAGTTTATCCTAGGCAAGAAAGCAAGATACATATATATATATGTATGTATATATTTTGTCCTACGTACTAGTGCCTGGCTAACCGAAGTGGCAAATTTGTTCATCTAACGTGCCAAGCTGACTTGCCACATACATGTCACCGCCGAAGTGAAAGCAACAACTCAGCTTGCTAATTTGACAAACTGGTTTTTGTCATTTAGGATATATGCGCTTGTCACCTCCCGTATTGACTACTGCAATGCCCTCTACATGGGGCTGCCCTTGAAGACCACTCGGAGACTTCAGCTGGTGCAGAATGCAGCCGCACGGGTTGTGATGGGAATATCCCGACACTCCCATGTTACACCTCTCCTACGCGACTTGCATTGGTTGCCGGTTGCCCTCCGAGTGAGATTCAAGGTGCTGGTGATTACCTATAAGGCCCTACATGGCTTAGGCCCGGGATATTTGGGGGACCATCTGCAGCCAGCAACAGCTTCCCATCGCCCGGTGCGTTCCCACAGAGAGGGCTTTCTCAGGGTGCCGTCGGCCAGACAGTGTCGGCTGGCAACCCCCGAGGGGGAGGACTTTCTCTGTGGGCACACCTACCCTTTGGAATCAACTTCCCCTGGAGCTCCGGGTGGCCCCCGACCTCTGCTCTTTCCGCCGCGACCTGAAAACGTGGCTGTTTCGTTTGGCCGGCCTGGACTGATGGGGTTTTAATTCTAATTTAATTTTAACTTGTTAGTCTTAATTGTATTTGAGATTTGGATTCAATTTTTTAACTTTTTATTAGATGTTTCTTAACTGTTGTGAGCCGCCCTGAGTCCGGCTGGAGATAGGACGGCATATAAATCTCATTAATAAATAAATAAATAAATATATAACCCAATCTGAAAAAGAAAGAATGACAGGCTGCGGCTTGTGAGGAAAGCTGATAATGGGAGAATTGCAGTTTAAATGCTTGCTCATGGAGTGTGAACTGTTTCAACCTGGAGGGTTTAAAAATTCAAAATGCTTTGTTTCAGGTACGGAATGGCACCCTTCTCCTAATGTATAAAACAGACAAAGATGATCCGGAGGGGGGAGAAAAAAAACATTACATGCTTCAAGTGCTCGTTCCTCGTTCAAAACTAAATGGCTTATGTTGAAGACATGGCGTTTTGAATCCAAATCGGTTGGATTCGAAACGTTGTGAATGCCTCTAGTGCAGCATTTTTCAACCTCGGCAAGTCTAAGATGTGTGGACTTCAACTCCCAGAATTCTCCAGCGGGCATGCTGACTGGGGAATGCTGGGAGCTGAAGTCCACGGATTGTAGACTTGCTGAGGTTGAGAGTTTTGAATAAATACATGCATAACTACTAATATTACTTAACAAGGTTTTAAGATAGCAGCCGCGGAGGCAACTATGACTTCTGTTAGAAAGCACAAAAGAAAAAAAAACAAATTAATACTGTAACAATCCTATTCTGTTTAAGAAAATATCTTCTTTAAATTCAGAGAAAGGTTTAAGGCGAGGGTTGCAATTTTTTCTGGCCTTGGGTTGGAGCTTGCATTGGAGCCCAAATATTTCCTTCGCCAAAAGCAAGCACTGTATGTGATTATGGTGTGCTTACTGTCAAAAGCTTATCTTACTACACTGTCTTCATTGTCAACTTCTGGCTTAAGATCTCTCAGAGTTCATTTATATTTATGTAAAGCCTGAACATGATGTATAATGAAGCTGATTTATTTTTTACCGGATACCTGCTTGTTTCCAAATTAAACACAGACCTCGAAAAGATCCTAAATTTTCTTTTGCACAGTTTGGGAGAAATTTATACCAACTTCGTACCAAACAGGAAATTCTAGCAAAAGTGCATTACATATTATCGGCACAAATATGACCCCAGGTAGCCGAGCTTTTCACTTATGATGAATATATCATAATACACTGAATATATACAGTGGTCCTGGGAGAGAAGCTAAACAGAAGTGATGCTTATATGAACTGGTTCTCCGCACATAACCTCCAACACAACACCCACTTGAAGGAAGATCTACACAATCACAATGTGGAGTGTGCACTGTTCATCTGTGCCACTCCATATGTGGACAAGTCAGTTCCTACAAACGGCACCATGAAGGTATGACATTTTCTCCTTCTGGAACTCCAACATAATATCCCTAAGCATCAAGGAACATTTGGAACTGGCACATGATAATAATAAAAAAACCCTCACATGGCAATAATACATTCAGTAGTTGTCAGATAAAACATAAAGTACGCATTAAACATGTGATGTACAAGAAGACTATAAACTGAACCTAGATCCTGTTTAATCATTTCACACAATTATCCCTACAAGATTTTCATCCTATGTAATCTACCTCTATCTATCTATCTATCTATCTATCTATCTATCTATCTATCTATATTCTATCTATCTATCATCTATCTATCTTTCTATCATCTATCTTCTATCTATCTATCATCTATTTATCATCTATGTCTTCTATCTATCTATCTATCTATCTATCTATCTATCTATCTATCTATCATACATACATACATACATACATACATCCTGCCTGCCTGCCTGCCTGCCTGCCTATCCATTCACATATGCAATGATTGCTTTTGCGTAAGATGTAGGTTCAATGGATAATACCAAACTACACAGCTTACAAACTGTGTCCAGACTTACAACTGCTATCTAAATGCAGGGGCTAGAAATACAACACGGCATATCTTCCAACCTGTTGTACTCTGGACAGTTATTTCCAACTGCATTTGGAAAGGATAAGAAATAGGATGTGCCTTACTACTGAAGTCTAATCTTAGAGGATGTGCCTTGCTGGCTTATTTCAACAGCCTGAAATTGGAGTGTACAATTTACTGCTAATACAAGCTGATGCCAAGGACAAAAACAACAGGGTTTCATTGTTCAACACTGCAGTAAATAACTAATTAAGCAACTAAAGAGTCAATGGGTTAACCCCTAACTTTCATCTGTAACAGTTAAATAACACTACTCACTAAGTGCTATTTCTAAGATTCAGGAAAGCAAGTTGCAAGGAAAAGAGAACCAATAAGATATTTTTAGTGTTCAGTAGTTTGCAAGGGTTACCTTTTGAGTTGCTTGAGATCCAAACTTGCTAGCCTGTTGACAAAAGCAAAATTGGCTTATTTAGATTCTATGATTTCTTTTAAAAATCAAATATTCAAACACTCTGCAAATTCTACAATTCTTTTTCAATTTTTTTAAGTAGGCCTACCTCCTACCATCTTAAGGAACTGGCAACAATTATGCCCCCACATCCCAAATTATGTGTACAACACAAAAGGTTTTTAATACTACCTAAACACATTCCATTCATTTCTTCCTTTTGAATGAGTCTAACCATCTTTCATACTTCTCTGGAACAATATTACGAATCTATCGAGTCTGAACGCTATAGAAAAAAACACACACAGATGCACAGACAAGAAAAGGCAGGGTACAATGACAAGTATAAATGCTATTATTACAGACACGATCTCAGTCATAGCATTCTTGGTGGGCAACAACAATTTATAGAGCTTTGCTTTGTGAGCCTTCGTGTTTAACAGCCTGAGCAATATTTTTATACATTTGTAAGAACCGTGCTTACTTAATACCAGAGTAAGGAAATACCAGAGCCATTTTACATTTAAACAGCAGATGGTCTAGAACAGCGGTGTCAAACTCAAGGCCTACGGGCCGGATCCAGCCCACAGGGTGCTTAGATCTGGCCCGCAGGACCACCCTGGAAACAGCGAAAGACCAGCCCGCAGTGACTCTGCCAGTTAAAATGGAGCACAGGAGAGCTGCGTGCAGCCCTCCCGAGCTCGGTTTCACTGGCAGAGGGTTGCAGGAGGCCTTTGTAGTCAAAAACGGAGCTCGGGAGCCCGTTTTTGCTGGCAGAGCGCTCGGGCCTCCACAGGTGCCCCCTATACAAGTAACGTTGAGCTGGCCACACCCACCCTGCCTCCCCAAGATCAAACACAACCCTGATGCAGCCCTCAATGAAATAGAGTTTGACACCCCTGCTCTAGATCCAGTCAGAATGTTTACTTACACCCTCTTTAGCTGCTGAAGCGAACTTGCTTGCTCCAGATGTAAAACTACTCCAGCCCTGGGGGGAAAAAAATGATGGAAGGTCAGAGATCCTGCTTTCTGGAGATACTTCAGTGTCTAAAAAAACCAATCTTACATATTTGGGTATGAGCCTAGGCCTGAAATGCGCACAACATAGCCACTGCTGTTCACCAGTGCAGAGTCCATATACGCATTAAGAGAGACGTGGGAAATTTGCAAATGGAGCAAAGGGAATTTGAAAGAGATTCTCTACGTTTCAGGTCTTGGGTTATCTGCCGCTTTCAGATCCTCAAGTCTACTATCAAGTAAAATGTGACTCTATTATTTATACAGAATGAAACCTGGAGGAAAAGTTGGTTTCACTCCTGCTTCATTTTAGATCAGCTTCAAGGAAGCAAGGTTTTGTAACCTGACCCCTTCACCCAAAGCTTTACAGCAATATTTTTGTCCAAACAGGGCTCTGTGAAGATGTGTGGACTTCAACAATCTAAAACTGTAAATCTGTTGTGGTCTGTCATCTACCGGCCCCTCCAGCAGCTGAATCAGAGGAGGAAGAGGAGGCATGGGTGTCAGGGCCAGCATCAAGGCAACCTGAGAGCTCTGAGGGGGAAGAGGGAATGGAGCTGGCAGAGAGAGAGAGAGACAGAGGCAGAGCCTGGGCCATCCATCAGTCCTCAGATGGAGAGTCAACAGCCCCCAGGTCTGGAGGTGGCTGGTGAGGAAGAGGAGGAACAGCTGGGTCCAGTGCCTGATGCGCAGAAGGCAGAGGAGAGGAGAGCAGTGGAAATCCATGGGCCGATCCTGGGGAAGGAAGAGCCACCGCTGCTAGAGAAGCCCCATCCTAGCTCTGGGGATAAAAGGCAGGGGGCAGAGATAAATAAATGTGGCAGACAACTATTCATCTCCCTGCCAAACAGATTTGTTAGCCTGTGGTGAAAGAGAAACTTTTTGCCGGGGCTGCTGGCGCTCCTAATAAAGAAATCATTGCTTCAACTACAGAGGGTTTGTCGTGTTTGGGGAGCTGGATCAGAACAAAATCCTTTAACTTCTACTCCAGACAGGAGTAAAATCATCCATTCCTATTAGAATGCCTAATTTTATTCTTAAAAAAAAAAAAATTAGAAATGACAGGACAGCAAAGCGATATCTTGAATTAGCACACCTCCAAACAATTTCGACTTACCGAGTAGAGAGAAGACATGGCGTTGTTCAGGAAGTCATCTTCCTTTTTTGGAGGAGTGACTGTGTTCCCAAACCCGACATAGCGGTTTTCTTGGCCGCTGAATTGGAACCCAAAAGGAAAGAAGGATTAAGCTATTTATAATCAAAATACATTTGCTGGTCTTTAAAGTGCTGCAAGAGCCACTTAGTGCCATACAATGTTTCCCAATTTGGGCAACTTTAAGCTGTGGTGACTTCAACTCCCAGAATTCTGGGAGTTGAAGTCCACGCAGCTTAAAGTTGTCGAGGTTGAAAAACATTGGTATAGTGGCTAAAGGCAACAGATTAGAAACTGGGAGAGCTGAGTTCTAGTCCCACCTTAAACCAGTTACTGTTTCTTGGCCCTAGGAAGGAGGCAATGGCTAACCACATCCAAAAAAGTTGCCAAGGAAACTGCAGGGACTTGTCCTGGCAGTTATTCTGAGTCAAAACTGTTTTGAAGGCATAAAAAAAAAAAAAAAAAAAAGATTTTTCAAGGCCTTTGGCTGAATTCCATCTAAAATGCTTACCTTTGATAGGAACCAACGTCGTCATTCAACCAGTCTTCAAATGCTTTATCAGAAGTGGGGCCGGCATTCTGCGGTTGCCCTCCAGAGCTTCTGGAAAAAACACACATCAAAAATGAAACTACAGAAAGACAACATCTATTACCCTGTTTCCCTATCCTATATCTAAGACCTATAAGACCTATATATAAGACCTATCCTAAAAATAAGCCCTAGCATAGTTTTTATGTGCCTAATATAAGTCCTACCCCAAAATAAGCCCTAATTAAGAGCTTGCACAGCCAGCCTCCTGCCCCACAGTGAGCAAGCAGAAGTGGGCCTCCTGTACATGGGGGGTGGGGGGGAAATAAGATACCCCCTGAAAATAAGCTCTAGTGCAGGGTTCCTCAAACTTGGCAGCTTTAAGACTTGTGGACTTCAACTCCCAGAATTCTCCAGCCAGCTGGCTGGAGAATTCTGGGAGTTGAAGTCCACAAGTCTTAAAGCTGCCAAGTTTGAAGACCTCTGCCCTAGTGCCTATTTTGGGACCTAAAAGAAAATAAGACTCAGTCTTATTTTCGGGAAAACACAGTAAATTACAAACACTGTGGGTTGTTGGGGTTTTTTGTTTTTTTTTTGGTCTTACAGTACAACACGCAACATGCCAAAGTTGGGCCCAAACGCGATCTCTCTCTAAGCAGACATTGCAAATCCGCCCTTTGCTCACAAATGCATTCATTTTTTTAAGTTAATTGGCTTATTTTCTCTTTTGTCAGATTTATATTCTATTCTTTCTGTTCAGGAGAAATGAGTGTCATAAGTCCTCGCTGACACGTGCACGCTGACACGTTCTCGAAATGTTCAGCTGCATTCCTCAAACGACTGTGCTTTTGGGAGTAAAAAAGTGAAAGCTTTAAATTAGAGCCTTGGTAGTACAGTGGTCTAAGGCACCCTGTTATTAAGCTGGGTATTAAGACCAGCTGCCTGCAATTACTGCAGGTTCGAATCTCGCCAAGGCTCAAGGTTGACTCAGCCTTCCATCCTTTCTAAGGTAGGTAAATTGAGGACCCAGTTGTGGGGGCAATAAGCTGACTTTGTATAAATATACAAAAGGATGAAGGCTATTGCTGAGCACATTGTAAGCTGCCCTGAATCTCCGGAGAAGGGCGGCATATAAATCAAATTTAAAAAAAATAAAAAATTAGAACCCAAGCCAAGGAATGTTTACCGATGAGCTGAGGACAAAGCAACCTTGGGCTGCGGAGGACTCCAATTCCGAGCAGCAGAAGTTTCAATGGACCATTCTTTACCTTCAGCTAACACGGCCACCTAAAGAAAGAAAGGACTTTAAAGAAAGAAATTCTTTAGCGCAGAGATGGCCCCCTTTATGACTTGCGGACTTCAACTCCCAGAATTCCTGAGCACGTGTGGCTGGTTCAGGAATTCTGGGAGCTGAAGTCCACAAGTCATTTAAAAGGCCGTAGTTCCCTATCGTTTGCTTTAGCACAACAAGAACAGGGTAGGTTGAACACAATTGGACTCTAAGGTCTATAAAATGTTTCAGACTCTTTTCTGAGATAGAGACAGACAAGTTTTCTTACTCTGAGTTGATATTTCCTCTTTCTGTCTTGACTGATTATTCACGTTGCCTGGTATTCTTGCACCAGTAGAGGCTAAACCAATTTTGTTGTATACATGATGTACAATGACAATAAATGTTTTGAACTTTGAACTGGGACTCTGGCCAGTGACACGAATAGAATAGAATAGAATAGAATAGAAGAGAAGAGAAGAGAAGAGAAGAGAAGAGAAGAGAAGAGAAGAGAAGAGAAGAGAAGAGAAGAGACAGAGTTGGAAGGGACCTTGGAGGTCTCCTAGTCCAACCCACTGCTTAGGCAGGAAATCCTATACCATTTCAGACAAACGGTTGTCCATTCTCTTCTTAAAAACTTCCAGTGTTGGAGCATTCACAACTTCTGGAGACAAATTGTTCCACTGATTAATTGTTCTAACTGTTCAGGAAATTCCTCCTTAGTTCTAAGTTGCTTCTCCCCTTGATTAGTTTCCACCCATTGCTTCTTGTCCTGCCTTCAGGTGCTTTGGAGAATATAGCTGACTCCCTCTTCTTTGGGGCAGCCCCTGAGATATTGGAATACTGCTATCATGTCACCCCTACCATTAAGCATTAAGATGTTATCAATGCTATCAGAGATAGTGAGATGGGTGGCAAACTGAATGAATGAATGAATGAATGAATGAATGAATGAAACCTTCTCTCACTCTCTCTCTCTAAGTGACAAAATGCATCCGCTCCTTAGATGTCAATGAGACTACTAGGCCAATTTGGGGGAAACCGTTCTTATATTTACTACTTGGGGCAAGGCTTTTCTGTTTATTGTTATATATTTCTTCGCACAGAGTAGTAAGTACCTCGACACGCAACCATAACGGAGCCTGCCGTAACAGTCGTAAAATGGATCGGTCCTGTGACCGAGCGGATTTTACATCTTTTTTTTTTGCAGCGGTCATTCAGCAAGGCCCGCGGACATTAATCAAATTGATGTTTTGCTATGGGTCAGCAAACATGTTGTAAAATGTGGTCACGTGACCACAGCAAATGGTTGTATATGCGGCCAAGTCGCTTGAAATTCGAGCATCTTCAAACTTTGGTTCCAGATGGTAAGTAATTCCAAGGTAAGCTCCATTGTAATTAAGTGGCCAGTCTCAAGTCGAGGACTAGCTGAGAGAGTGAGTGTGTCAGCTTCTACTTAATACTCCTGGCTTCCTATTTTCCCGACAACAACAACAACAACAAGCCCAAGGTGGAGTAGGCTGAGAGGATGTGACTGGCTCAAAATTATCCATCCAGCTTTCCTGCCTAAGGTAGGACTAGAACTCACACTCTCCTGGTGGCCCAAAGTCACCCAAGCAGCTTTCATGCATAAAGCAGGACTAGAACTCCTGGTTTCTAGATGAACACATTCAGCAAATGGGCTCTTTAGCCACCGATTTGCCCCTCATCCTTCTACCGCCTCCCAAAAACAGATCTAAAATGTTCAAATCGGTTTACGCTTAGATAATGATAGCTGACCTTTTTGCCATTGCGTACCAAAAGCAGGGGTCATGGGGGGGTCACGCACATGCATGCCCACACCCATAATTCAATGTGCCTCCCCATGAATGCACACGCGACCCCCCATGTGCTCTCCCTGCTTTTGGCACATGATGGCACAGTGGGCCCGGTAGGCCCATTTTTCGCTCTCCCCAGGCTCCAGAGTCTTTCTTGGAGCCTGGGGAGGGTGAAAACGGCCTTCCACGCCCCCCAGAGGCCCGTTTCCTGACTTACAGTGGGCCCAGAAGGCCCAAAATTCAGCTGGCTGGTGCGCACTTGCACGCTGGAGCTGAGCTAGGGCAACGCTCGTGTGCCCACAGATATGACTCCGCGTGCCACCTGTGGCATGCGTGCCATAGGTTTGCCATCATGGGCTTAGAGGTTCTCGGGCCACAAAGGATGTTCCAGGGGGAATGTATGCCTCACAAACCACCCACACTGATTCTGGGAGCTTGGACAACCAGCTACACAGGGAGTAGAGAGAATTGCAAGGATGCACAGAGTTCTGTCCCAAGGCCTTAAATTAGGGAAATGGCCATGGGCTTGCTGACAACTCATAACAAGAGAGGAACCACAGTCATCAGTTAAGACAGCCTGAGAGAGAAAAATAAAAATAAACAGCCAGTGTCAGTAAGAAACCTCAGTGCTAATGGCAATGACGGCTGGGTGAATTTCAAGAAGAGAAAGTTTCTGACAATTTCGGATCAGCCACAAGGAATGCTGATCTCAGCAGGTTTTTACCACATAGCCTCTTACTATTTTTGTGGTTCAAGGAATGGCACACGGCTTATTGGGGCAGGTAATGGGAATTTGCAGAACCGCAAAAATTGAGCAAGTGCTGACAAAACATAGTCATGTTCACTTTCCTACTAAAAAACACAACACCCCACTACTTTCCTGAAAAAGAGGTACTCTTCAATAATAGCTCAGGTAAAGGTTCCTCTCGCACATACGTGCTAGTTGTTCCCGACTCTAGGGGGCGGTGCTCATCTCCGTTTCAAAGCCGAAGAGCCAGCGCTGTCCGAAGACGTTTCCGTGGTCATGTGGCCGGCATGACTCAACGCCGAAGGCTCATGGAACTCTGTTACCTTCCCAAAAAGGTAGTCCCTATTTTTTCTACTTGCATTTTTTACGTGCTTTCGAACTGCTAGGTTGGCAAAAGCTGGGACAAGTAACAGGAGCTCACCCCGTTACGCGGCACTAGGGATTTGAACTGCTGAACTGCTGACCTTTCAATCGACGAGCTCAGCGTCTCAGCCACTGAGCCACCGCATCCCTCAATAATAGCTAGGGATACACAAAACAGTGTGGCTGTGAAGAATGGTGAGTGCAAAACAATCAAACCTGTTTTGATGGTTCTGAGAATGAAATGGAACACCTGTATTTGGCTGAGAGTTTTTATTCTGGCATGAGCCAAATCTTGGCTGTTTTTGAGTGGTGTAGATTTGAGTAGGGATGTGCAGATTATTCCTCCTTCAAACTGTTTCAGTTAAAAAGGGTACAGTTGGGACGTTTCAAGTGTGAAAGTCGAACTGTGGAGTATGAAAAACAATACACTTTTTTTCCTGTTTCCTGCACGGCATTCATAACACCTTAAACTACAGGTACCCTGACATGGAGTTTTCAAAAAAAAATAAAATAAAAATCTAGGTCCAAGAATGTTGAAATTGCACTGAATTGGATTTACCTTATCTCTGAAGAGTGCCGCAGCTCTGCTGTTGTACTTCTCTTGCAACGACCAGCAAGGATCATAATCATCTTGAGACTCTAAAAACTCTCGGTATTTAAGGTTACCGCCGGCCTTCATTTTCTCCAATTCGATGTCTTTCCATTTGTCCATTGTGACAGAGCGCACAAAACTGTAAATGACAATTCAGCGGCTTCTCAGTATGCCAGTATGGCCATCAGCATTGAAACAAAGATGTATTTATTGAGAAATGTTATTTATTTAGAAGATTTATTGGCCGCCCATCTTACATCAGGGTAGCTCTGAGCAGCTTATAATCGTTAAAAAAAATAAAAACTGTACAAAGATAAAAGCATAAATAAAATACTACGCACAGCCAAATATAAGTAAAAGGTGGCCCAATTAAAGGCCCAATGAAAAGACAAAGGGTGGGAGAAGGATCGGGGGAGGTGGTATCTGTTGTTCATCGATCAACTACTTCCCCCTCCCCGAGAATTTCCAAAATTCTTGGAGCAAACATAGCAAAAATGAATTTGCACTCAAGCAAAATTTAACCCTTAAAATCCTGACTCTGCCGGTTGGCGTGGGGTCCTGATGGAGAAACTGGAAGCTGTAGGTGATTGGAGCAGTAACAGAGAAGGTGTCAAACCCCAGGGGAATCAGGAAATCCAAGCAGTTCAAGTGAGTATAAAGATTTATTGCAAGCTTAAGCTCTCTACAAGAATCCAAACTACTAATGGTCCAAGGAAATTGGCGGTAAATAAGAGTCAATGAAATTCATGGTGGGATGGACTTAGATCTCGAAGGGACTCGAGACTGATGACACATTTAACCCCTCCCTTGGTCTCAGTCTGGTCATCTCCTACAGAAGGCATCACTGCCGCTCTGCTCTAAACTCATGGTCTTTTACTCTTATATTTAATAGTAGTTGGATACCCGTGCTCCGCTACGAAACTATGTGATCGGGCTTGATAAATCGACACTTACAGCTTGAAAATTAATGAGTAGTTGCAATCGACCTCTCCTCTCCCCTTCTCTCCCTCAGGCTTGCCCCACAGAGGCCTCTCCTATCTTATCCCCTTCTCTCCCTTTCAGGTGGGGAGTAGAATGTCTAAACTCCCAGCCTGCAGGCCGGATGAGTCACACGCTGGCCACGCCCACACCCAAGTGGCAGTTGGAACAGAGTTCTTTTCAGGTGGGGAGGGGGAGTAGAATGTCTAACTCCTTAGCATGAGAATGTGTTAATAATAATATAAGAAATACTAATGATCTGATGATCATTTCGAAAAATCCTTTCTTAGCAAGCACCTAGAAGCCAAGAGGAACACACATGCCAAATTTCAAGTTTGTAGGCTTTACAGTTCTGGAGATTTCGTGATGATGTACGAGTGGTATTTCGCTTTTATATATATAGATTTTGCCATTTTAATCTGTTTTTATATCTATTAAATATTTATTTTTTATTATATTGGAAGCCGCCCACCATCACCCCAAACAGCAAGATGGGTGGTACGTACATTTAATACATAAATAAATAAAGAATGTACATAAATCAAAAGCTATCCAGGATAGAAAGTATAGGAGGGAAGAGAGGCACCTGTCCTTTGGGAACACCTTTTATCCCGAGATCCGGCAGGCCACTTTTAGAAAAGCCTTGAAGACCTGGTTTTTTCCCACAAGTCTTGGCTAGCATGAGGTTGAAGAGCAGTGAAATTGTTTGGACATGTAAGGAATATGTTTTGTTTTGGGGGGGATGCCTGAAATTTTGAGGCTGGTTTTATGGTTTTTATTATTGTTTCTAATCCAACAAGAGCTACATTATAGAAGATGAGCAGCTGTATAAATCTGTTCAGTCAATAAATAAAAACAAGGAAATTAATAGAGCGCAACCATTTCTTGTATTATTAATGCATAATCAATGACCAACCTCAGGTGAACTCCCAAGCCTCTATGTTTTCCCGAGCACTCCAGACAGATCCAGATTCCATAGGTCACACTCACCCACTGGGGGTTAAATGCACCACACTCAAAACAAACCTGTAAAGAGAGGTAGGGGGGAGAGATAATTATGAGTTTTCCACAGTAAATCTAGGGCTTTTAGTCCCACCTTGAAAGTCAGCTGAGTGACTTAGAGTCAATCACCAGGAGACTGAGAGTTCAAATCCTGCCTTAGGCATGAAAGCCGACTGGGTGATTTTGGGCCAATCACCAGGAGACTGAGAGCTCTAATCCAGCCTTAGCCATGAAAACCAGCTGGGTGACTTTGGACCAATCGCTGTTTCTCAGCCCAACCTACCTCAAAAAGGATTGTGGTGGGAAAATTAAGGGGAGGAAGGAGTATTAGATGTGTTTGCCACACTGATAAAGTAACAATGGCAGGATAAAAATCCAATAAAAATGAAATAAAAATAAAAATAACAAGCAGCGTTCATAAAAATGTTATTAGGCGAAATCAAGCTTAGGTATGCCCATTTAACATAAAGGCTCTCCCAGGTGATCATCACTTTGAAATAATGAATCACAAGAGTGTACGGAGGGAGAGACAGACAGACAATTTGGTATAACAGTGAAAGTAGTGGGACGGGAAAACCAGGATTTCCGATCCATCCTCAGCCACCGAAACTGAGTGGGTGGCTATGGCTATCTCTCAGTCCAATCTATCTCTCAAGGTTGTGTTCTGACCTAGGCTTCCCCAAACCACGAAGCAGACTCCTTGTCCCGACAAAAACCCCTTTTATTTAATTTACAGTGAATTCCTCTCCAGCAAAGTCTTTCCTCTCTCACAATCTTTCAAGATAGTTCACAATTACCAACCTTTATCAGGCTTGGGGAGTGGCCAGGCCGATATCTTTCAGACACCGCAATACTTGGCAAGAATGCAGTAATGACCTAATTGTCTCCTGCAAACTTCACTCCCCTTTTCGCTCCTCTTTTATTCCCTCTGGGAGGGGCCATTCATCGTCCACCTGTGGCCTTACTCCCTAGTCGACCCTTGTTCTTTAGCTTTTCCCTTCGTTTGGCAACTGCGCATGCGCACACTGGGAACAGGCTCCAGCTGTTCGTCTGCCTCACTGATGTCTGACTCCAAAGGCAGCTGATACCTGGCATACGGCCCTGGCCCACTCTCTGCCTCCGACGCAGAGCCCTCATCAAAGTCTTCCCCAGACTCCAGGACTGGCCCATGTTCCTCCCCAACCTCCTCACTGTCCGAATCTGTTGCCAGATCCGCTGGCTGCTGGCAAGCCACAACAGTTTGTGTAGGAAAAATGGGGGTTATGTTCGTTTTCGTATGCTACCTTGAGTGGTACAAAGCATAGCTGGGAAATAATACTGAAAATGATGGTGATTGATGATGATCATGAGGAAGTTTGGATAGATGCAATGATGAAAGAAATAGATTTTGTAAAGACAATTCAATGTTTATAGTGGAAAACTGCTTCCAACAACATAAAAGCAGGCACTACATCTGGACCCCATCCAAATCAAACCGACAATTTAACAGGAAACAGAAGATGGAAAATCTAATCCAATCAGCCATCATATATACAGATTCTGAAACAGACTATATGCATTATTAATATGGAGTAAAACTAGACAATTGAAGACAACGGACAAGATTTTGAACTAGAAATCATACGGTCAGAGAAGAAGATCAATCCAAAAACACTTTATATGTCTGAAAAAGAATCCAAAGAACTATAGAGAAAGACAAGAGAAGCTGTAAAACCAAAACCAAAATAAAACAAAACACCATAATGATTAAGAAGTGGGATTAGGAGTGGAGAAATTCTGGTTCAAGGCCATTTTCTACCTTCCTTAATGGCTTTGGACCACTCACTCACTCACTCACTCTCAGCCCTTTGAAAGATAAGAAAGATTTAAGTGGTTTTTTCCAAAGAAATTATCACAATGATTAGGAAAAGATGGAAGACGAAAGCTTTGGGACAATAAGAGAGAGAACTTAGTTTAACACCTAGGAGGAAAACAGCATGGAAAGATTATTTCAATAAGAATGTTGGGAAAGCGAAGAAGGCAACAAAGAAGGGCAAAAATAAATTTTGAAAGAAGACTGAGAGATCAGAAGAAAATTTACAGCTGGGGTAATCACGAAAGAGATTTAAGAGAGGCGTAATATGTTCCACGAAGGTACAAAAAAAAAAAAAAAAGGTTATATTGAACTTTTAACAAGCAGGATTAAAGAATTATGAAAACATCTGTAGAGAGAGAGACCGCACTGGAAAGTGAAAAGGGGAAAAACAACACAAGCAGCTGTCACACAGCAAACTGCCAAGGGCAGACAAAATAATCACATAAAAGTGTTTAAAGCTTCAGGAGAATAGGCAGTTAAAGCACAAACTGTTCTATATCAGCAGGGCAGGAGACTGAAAAAGGTGTGTATGCCCATACTGAAGGAAAAAAACAAGACAATTACAGCTAGTCCTCGACTTACAGCAGTTGGCTTAGTAACCGTTCAAAGTTAGAACGGCACTCAAAATAAAATGAGCTAGGGCCATTTTGCACACTTGTGACCGTTGCAGCATCCCCAGGGTCACGTGATTTACATTGGGATGCTTGACAACTGACTCACATTTATGACAGTTGCAGCGTCCCAGAGTCTTGTGATCCCCTTTTGCGACCTTCTGACAAGCGAAGTCCATGGGGAAGCAGATTCACTTAGCAACCATATTACTAACTTAACAACTGAAGGGATTCACTTAACAAATGTGGCAAGAAAGGCTGTAAAATGGGGCAAAGGTCACTTTACAAATGTCTCACTTAACGACATAAATGTTGGGCTCAATTGCGGTCGTAGACTGAGGACTACCTGTATAAAAATATTACCAAAAAAATACAGCCACGCATGGAAAAAGAAATGTCAAACAAATATGGATAGTCTTCAGCTTGCAATCATTTGTTTAGTTCAAAGTTACAACGACACTGAACAAAGTGACTTATGACCGTTTTTCACACTTGCGACCACTGCAGCATCCCCATGATCACATGATCAAAATTCGGGGCCTTTAGCAACTCAGCATTTATGACAACTGCACTGTCCCGGGGTCCTACGATCACCATTTGTAACCTTCCCAGCCGGCTTCCAAGAAGCAAAGTCAATGGGCGAAGCCGTTCACTTCATGACTGCACGACTCACTTAGCGACTGCCATGATTCGCTTAACCCCTGTGGCCAAAAAAAGGTCGCAAAATGGGGCAAAGCTCATTTAAACAAACTGCCTTCTTAGCAATGGAAACGTTGGGCTAAATCATAGCCATAAGTCGAGGACTACCTGTTTGAAATGACCATTCTCTTCCCCCCCCCCGCCAAGCCCACAGCTTCAAGAGAGATGCTCATGGAACAGTAGGGAGGAAAGAAATGAGCCGAAGTGGCGCAGTGGTTAGAGTGCAGTACTGCAGGCTACTTCTGCTGACTTCCGGCTGTCAGCAATTCGGCAGTTCGAATCTCACTAGGCTGAAGGTTGACTTGTCCTTCCATCCTTCTGAGGTTGGTAAAATGAAGACCCAAATTGTTGGGGGCAATAGACTGATTCTGTAAACTGCTTAGAGAGGGCTGTAAAGCACTGTGAAGCGGTATATAAGTCTAAGTGCTATTGCTAATGCTATCCCCTCAGCCAGCAAGACCAATTCCGGAGTGACAGATGTGGCAGCCAGATCACTCTCATGCCCTGGAAATCAGCTCAGGCCAGATAAAATTATGGAAACACAAGATGGATGTTCAAGCCAGAGAAAAGGACAGACACAAGGCCACTGCATTGAAAGGGCAAATGACAACAATCTATGATTTAAAACCCGGGAGTTATTTAGCTATATCAAATCCCGGAATCTTCCAATGCTTTTCAACTGTGAGTTGAATTTCTGGGGAATCAATGCCATGCCTGCTTTGTCTGCATATTAATAACAATTCTGGCAAGGGTTTTAAGGAAGCATCTGTGGAAATCAATTTGACATTTCGGAAAAAAATTAGAAGAAAAACCACAATTAATGGTAGACGAGAGGAGGAGAAACATAAAGGAATTGTTCAACTGATTAGCAGGAAGATTAATCCTCCTGCAAGGAAGTATTAACTTTCCATTAACATTTTCAGAACCGGTAAAGACTCCTCAGGAAATTCAATGACATATTATCAAAAGCTAACTTCTAGACTGCATATAAAGGTAAAGGTTCCCCTCGCACATATGTGCTAGTCGTTTCCAAATCTAGGGGGCAGTGCTCATCTCCGTTTCAAAGCCGAAGAGCCAGCGCTGTCCGAAGACATCTCCGTGGTCATGTGGCCGGCATGACTCAACGCCAAAGGCGCACGGAACACTGTTCCCTTCCCATCAAAGGTGGTCCCTATTTTTCTACTCGCATTTTTTAATGTGTTTTCGAACTGCTAGGTTGGCAGAAGCTGGGACAAGTCATGGGAGCTCACCCCATTACGCGGCACTAGGGATTCGAACCACTGAACTGCCGACCTTTCGATCGACAAGTTCAGCATCTTAGCCACTGAGCCACCGCGTCCCAGGCATCAAATGTAGTATACTATTAACTCAAGCCACCCACAAAAATATTATTTCCACTCTTGCTATTCTTCGGTAATTTTAAATAGCCTCTAGATTAGCCACAGGTATGCGCACCAATCAAAATTGTTTTCTTTGGAGTAGTGCCAGGAGGTTATTCAGTGAAATACAGTGAATAAGTGATTCATATTTAAAAATGGAAAGTAAGCTCTACTTATACCCGTTCAAGACCGCACATTCCAAAACAAATCTCGCTAAAGAATCAAATGTTTTGACAGGATGTATAAAAAAACACTTCACTCAGAGATACTTTTCTGAAGACTGAAACATGCTTCAGGAGCATTTTTCCCGCCTCACAGTATGGGCGACCATGAAGGGAGCAAACACGTGTTGTGATGCTGCCACACAAACGCCACCCATTGTAAGAAGCAAAACCTGAATAATGATGTCAAGATAGGTCTATGGAGATTCTCAGCCATCCAGGTCATGGTTGTCCCAAAAGTGCTTTTTCAAAAAGGTAACTGGGCTTTGTTTTTCCTTGAAGACGTTTCACTTCTCATCCAAGAAGCTTCTTCAGTTCTGACTGAATGGTGGAGGATGGAAGGATTTATATTCCTTGCAGTCATCTGGTCATTGACATTCTTTCTAAGAGTCGTTGAGGCCAGCTGGAGGTTTGTCTGTGCGCCCTCAGGGTCACCTGAATAGTGCAAATGTGTGTGGAAGTTCTTCTAGCACCGTGATGGTGAACCTATGGCAGCCATATCAGTGGGCATGCAAGCTCAGCTCCAGCGCACGCTAATTTTCAGGCCTTCTGGGCCCACCAGAAGTCGGGAAACAGGCTGTTTCTGGCCTCTGGAGGTCAGAAAGTGGGGTGGGGAAGGCCGTTTTCATCCTCCCCAGGCTCCTAGAAAGCCTCTGGAGCCTGGGGAGGGCAAAAAACGGGTCTACCGGGCCCACCATGCCATCACATGCCAAAAGTGGGGGGAGCATGGGGTGGTTGTGCACGGGGGGGGTGGGCGCATAGAATTATGGGTGTGGGCACGTGTGCACGCAACCCTCCGCACTCCTCCCACTTTTGGCACATGATAGCAAAAAGGTTAGTCATCACTGTTCTAGCAGTTCCAAGGCGGTCCCACACCTATTTGCACTATTCAGGTGACCCTGAGGGCACAGATAAACCTCCAAGTGGACTCTCAGTAAGTCGTAAGTCGAGGACTACCTGTGTTTATAAACAAGAAATATTTGGCCTTTTCAGGAATAGTCTTGCAAACAATGCGAGTCATACCATTTAGTTAGAAAAACTGACACTTTGCAGCAAATTGGTCCAGTAATTTGCATGCGTAATATAATAACCACATGCATTCATTATCTAAGACGAGCTGGAGCTGAATCATGGCCACTTAATCATATGGGACTGAGAAGTTAATCCAAGCTACTTACATTGTTTTCATCTTGCACTCTGACTTCTTTAAGGACTTTCCTTGTTCTTGGACTTGCCATGGTCCTGCAGGAGAAAAACAATCGATGCAAACAAAATTCAGACAACGGAGGAGTTTATGTCAGGCGCAAAGAAGTCAGGACCACACATTAAGTTAAGGTGATTTATTGCTCCTGCCTACAAGGATTTACTCAACTAACGGTCAGCACTAAATTGACCGTAGATAAGAGTCAATGGCTGTCAACTGTCCCTTGGCGTGCACAACAGAAGAAACTCTAGGTTATTTTTATTACCAAGAGTAAAACTTTACTGACAGATCCATTCAGGTACAGAAGAAACGAAGCGCAGTATAACCAAACCTTGGGCCCTGGGCCGCCCAGTGTCCACTGTCCACCAATCCATGTTGGGCATTTTGTTTTGGGAAAACAGTCTTCACCTTTCAAAAGTCTTCAGCTTATGACCTTGATTTACCAAGATTTTTTCAGGCAGCAAACAGCTCATGTAGATTCCTTCTCTCCCTCTCCAATCACACACCTCCCCCTTCCCTTAATTTCTTTGTCAAGCTGCAAGTAGAAAGAGATAGGTTGTGAGTCACCCTTGATGTGGACCTTCAAGAAGGGTTGGACTCTTAGACCATTTGTGAGAACATAAGGATTCCAGGCTGATTCCTCACTTGACTCCTCCCCCAGGCTCTGCCTCCCCTCCTACAGTTTAGCAGAAAATGTTACTGGGATTCCCTGGTTTGTCAATCTGAAAGCAGCTGGGAGATCAAATATGAACTCTTTCCCATTAATAGCACAGCATTAATATCAATAAGGTTACCCACTAGCGCAGCTTGAAGTAGTACTTTTGACCATGATCTACTTGCAGTGACAAAACACAATTAATGCCAGATAGGAAGTGGGGGGGGGGAAACAGGCCACATTCTCTAGCTTGGATCACAATCTGCAAACCATGCTTTGAAAGGGAACCAACATTTAATAAATATTGTCAGGGAAATGTTCTTTCCGCAATGAAAAAGATGAAGAGAATAATTCTAGTGGACCATTATGAGAAATGCTTGAAACATGAACAGTTTTTATAGCTGCCTTTGCGTTTTTCAAAAAGAATGAACTTTTATTTAACAGACACCATTCTGAAGGATGCATAGTCACAACTGGGAAAATCCAAAATATTTTAAGCTTTAGCTGGTAACTCAACAAAATATTATTTTTTAAAAAAAGCCATATGCTTTTCTGGCTTTTATCATTTTTTGTCGATAAAAAACCAGCGTTGCAGCAAACGTTTTAAGGAAAACCAGAACATCTGTTGGAGACTTCTACCCCACATGAGAAAAGGTGAGAGGAGACTTGAAAGCAAGGATTTTCTTTAAAGATTCCCATCTGGTGGGACTAGTAGAAGTCCATTCCTAATATTTAGGAAATTAAAAAAACTGTTTTTTGAAACTGTGGCTTGAGAAGTGATTGCACTTGAGGTGACTGGTTGCACTATTTATCTACTATATTAATAATGATCTGATTTATTTATTTATTTATTAGTTTGATTTATATGCCGCCCTTCTCCAGAGACTCAGGGCGGCTTACAATGCTTTTAAGCAATAGCCTTCATACTTTTGTATATACCTGCTTAGTAGGGCTTTTTGGGCCCCCCTAAGCGGTGTTCTCTTTTATACAAAGTCAGCTTATTGCCCCCACAAACCGGGTCCTCATTTTACCTACCTCGGAAGGATGGAAGGCTGAGTCAACCTTGAGCCTGGTGAGAATTGAACTCGTAGTAATTGCAGGCAGCTGGCAGCTAAATACTACTTTAACAGTAGTTTAGTCCACTGCGTCACCAGGCTCTTAGTGATGAGGAGGTTCCTGTGGAATTGAGGTTATTAAGATGCGCTTATTTATTTACATGTCAATTTAGATGCTGCTGATTATTGTTGCTATTTTTTGCTGCAGGCTGCTTAGAACTGCCCCAACTGAAGCTGCAGAAACCTAAAATCAAAATAAACCTGGGCAGCCAATCGGTATTTCACAAGGAAACCTGTACAATCTGAAAGAACAGGCGATGGGGTCGGTTCAGAAAGGTGACTTCTTGGGCACAACTTGCCCATGTTTCTGATTTGAAGCCGTCGCTTCTTTTAAATGACTGCTATAATCACAGCGCTGTCAAGGTGCTAAGCTTCGTGGAACACATGGAGGCTTGCCAAAAACAGAGAAAGAAAAAGAACAGAGAGGGCGAGATGAAGAGAGTTAGACTGCATTATTTTTGGCTATCCCTCAGAGGTATCTTTCTTCTTTTAACGAAACAAAGCAATTAAAACTTTGCAAAACAGGCTGCAGTGAAATGAAAGGGGAAGCCCAAATCTTTATGAGGAACGTGCACTTGCAGTAATTAAACCTCTTACAGGTTTAACACCTAGGTAGCCTAAACAGAAGCGTGGTTACCATACCTCTCTGTGAAAGGTGAAAAGGTAACAGATAGTCCTCACCTTATGGCCGGTTAATAAATTTTCAGAGTTATGGAAAAAATGACCAGTCCTTGCACTTACGACCACGAAAGTGACCCAGCAAGAAGGTGATAAAAATTTGGCCATGTGATAATCAGCATTTATTTGTGACAATTGAAGCATTCCAGGCAATCAGAATTTCACTTTTTGATGTGTGCTAGTGTGTACACAGAAAAAGTGATAATAAAGGTTACCTTATCTCTCTCTCTCTCTTATCTTTAAGAATGCTGAAAGATGGACATGAATTGAACATTTAATAGGCCTGAAATTAATAGAACAAAAGAAAATATATTATCTATTCCAATAATAAATTACAGTTCATAAAAAAAAATCTATGGTTGATTAAATCCAAGTTAGGATCTAGATACTGTATCATACATTACAAGGGCAATTTGAAATTGTACGCTCGAAGGAACTCTGTGGGTGGGTTGCTAAGCTGCTCTTACCAGATGCCCAAAGACAGTGAAGCATAAAAGTGTAGCAGAAAGAACATTTTGGCGATGGGATTAAAAGGAGAATCTTAAATAAAATAAAATAAAAATCCTATTTCTAAGCAGTGTGTGAGGTGAATTTACAAGATGTTTAATTAATGCCACAATACTGTACAACAACAAAGGTTCCTAAAAACCGATTCCAGATCAAAAAACACTGATAGCTAATCCAGAAAAACGCACACAGCTTGGACTACAGTAACGCTATTTTTAGTTAAAATGTTCTTTGTCAGTTTTTCCTGAATACAGGTAGTCCTCAATTTATGACAATATTTATGTTGCTAAGTGAGAAATTTGATGGGTGAATTTGCCCCATTTTACAATTTTTCTCACCACATTTGTTAAGTGAATCACTGCAATTCTTAAATTAGTAACACAGTTGTTAAGTGAACCTGGTTTCCCCGTTAACTTTGCTTGTCAGAAGATTGCAAAAGGGGATCACATAACTCCAGGACACTACAACCGTCATAAATGTGAGTCAGTTGTCAAGCATCCGAATGTAAATCACATAACCACAGGGATGCCGCCATGGTCTGTATGACAAGTATGAAAAATGGGCGTAGGTCACTTTTTTTCAGTGCCGTTATAACTTTGAAAGATCACCAAATGAACTGTTGTAAATCGAGGACTACATGTATTTAGTCCGGTATGAAAACAGAAAATAATTTATTCTCACATTTTTTAAGAAGGAAGAATATGCAGTAGAAATAGTACTCAACTTACGACTACAATTGGGAGCCAGAATTTTCATTGCTAAGGTAGGTGGTTGTTAAACGAATTGTGCCCAAGTTTACACTTTTGTGCCATGATTGCTAAGCAAATCCTTGCAGTTCTTAAGTGAATTACACGGCTGCTAAGTGAGTCTGGCTTCCCCATCGATTTGCTTGGTGGAAGTTGGCTGGAAAAGTCACAAATGGAGATCATATGATTCCAGGATGCTGCAAACATGGTAAATACATGCCAGGAGTCATGTGCCTGAATTTTGATGATGTGACTGACGTGAAGCTATGACGGTTGTGTGAGGACTGCTTGTAATTCACATTTTTCAGGGACATTATCACTTCAAACAGTTGTTAAATGAAAGGTTTTAAGTCAAGGACTTCTTGTACTTTCAGAATAGTTAGTGGCTTTTCTATGAAGTACTTTCCCAAACCTAACAGGAAAGGGTTAATTTCACTTTTAGCTAGTTTAACGCTTGTGTTGATCTCCACTGAATGTGGCTTAATAGCAATAGCACTTATATACCCCTTCACAGTGTTTTATAGCCCTCTCTAAGCCGTTTACAGGGTCAGCCTATGGCCCCCAACAATCTGGGTCCTCATTTTACCGACCTCGGAAGGATGGAAGGCTGAGTCAACCTTGAGTCGGTGAGATTCGAACTGCTAAACTGCTGGCAATTGGCAGTCAGCAGAAGTAGCCTGCAGTACTGCATTCTAAGCACTGCGCCACCACAGCCACCCCGGAGTCCTGCCAAATTTAAAAACGATAATCAATTGCAGTCTACTAGTGTAGAATTGTTCATCCATGTTCTATGGGATTGCCAATCACGCTACTTGGTGCTAATTACCCCCAATTTAAGAACCATGGTTCTACAGCAACAGAAATCTAAAGTTAGCCATAACAATATCTGCTGGCATATATCCCAAAGATGCTTTTTTTCCAAGAGGCAACTGGACTTTCTGTTTTTTTCTTTGAAGATGTTTTGCTTCTCATCCAAGAAGTTTCTTCAGCTCTGACTGAAGGATAGTAGGGAATGGAGGGATGTATACTCCTCGCAGACAGCTGGTCATTTGCATTCTTTTAGAGAGCCATTGAGGTCATTTCGAGGTTTGCAATAGTGTGGTCAATGCCTGGAATGCACTACCTGACTCTGTGGTTTCTTCCCCAAACCCCCAAAACTTTAACCTTAGACTGTCTACCGTTGACCTCACCCCATTCCTAAGAGGTCTGTAAGGGGCGTCCATAAGAGCACCAGCGTGCCTACCGTCCCTGTCCCACTGTCCCCATTTATTCGTAACCATCTCATGTATTCATAATCATGTTTATACTTATATCTGTTATCTTATACATACTTGACAACATAAATAACTAAATGAATATATATATAGCTCGGGTGTAGAATGAGGGTGAAGGTTTGTTCTCTGAGCTTGTGGGTTGGTTTACGAACATTTCGTTACCAGGCTAGTGGTAAACAGTGTCCGTGTTCTTCTGTTTATAAGGGCTTCAGGTGTGGGTGTGTCAAGTGAGAGTCTTGGAGGTTTATCTGTGTCCTCAGGCTCACCTGAGTGGTGCAAATGGGTGTGGAGCCTTCGTGGAACTTCTGAAAGGACCGTGTTGTAGACTGGAGATAGATGATGTCTACGCTCCCACAGAGAGGGACTCCTCAGGGTGCCGTCAGCCAGGCAATGTCGGCTGGCAACCCCCAGGGGGAGGGCCTTCTCTGTGGCAGCTCCTGCCCTCTGGAACAATTTGCCCCCGGAGATACGAAGGATATCGGATCTCCGGGTCTTTCGCCGTGCCCTGAAAACTTTTCTTTTCCATCAAGCAGGGCTGGCGTGAACCCCCTCCCTCTTTTTTAGTCTTTTTTTAGTTTTTTAGTTTTTAAATTGTCATTGGGTTTTAATTGAATTGTTTTAAATTGGGCCAGTTATGTAATTCTTTTAATAATTTTAAATTTTGTATTGGCATGTGTTTTAGTTCTGGCTGTGCGCTGCCCTGAGTCCACTAGGAGAAGGGCGGGATATAAATTGAATAAAATAAATAAATAAATAAATAAATAAATAAATAAATAAATAAATAAATAAATAAATAAATAAATAAATAAATAAATATCCCTCCCCCTGTGTTGAGGGAGGGCTGTTCAATTTTGACATAGAAAAAATCCCAGAAAGTCCAGTTGCCTTTTGAACAAAGCACCTTTGGGACAACCATGACCTGGATGACTGAGAACCTCCAAAGACATCTGCTCACATAGCAAATAGGTTTTCCTATACAGGTAGGCTTTGACTTACAACAGTGCATTTAGTGACAATTCAAAGTTACAATAGCACTGAAAAAAGGGACTTATGACAATATTTCACATTTACAACCGTGGCAGCATTCCCATGGTCATGTGATCAGAAACCAGACATTTGGCTACTGACTCACATTTATGACAGCTACGGTGTCCCAGGGTCACGTGATCCCCTTTTGCGACCTTCTCCCAAGCAAAGTCAATGGGGAAGCCAGGTTCGCTTAACAGCTGTGGTACTAACTTAACAACTGCATGATTCACTTAATAGCTGTGGCAAGAAAGGCCGTAAAATGGGGCAAAACTCATTTAACAACCATCTCACTTAGCAATTTGAGCTCAATTGCAGTTGTAAGTCGAAGACTACCTGTATACCATTCAGAAGCAAAGTTCTTTATTCTTCACCCTTATCATTCCTGTTTCAAATTAATTGCCAGGTAAACCTGGAGATTAGAATAGAACAGAATAACAGAGTTGGAAGGGACCTTGGAGGTCTTCTGGTCCAACCCTCTGCTTAGGCAGGAAACCCTACATCACTTCAGACAAATGGTTATCCAACATCTTCTTAAAAACTTCCAGTGTTGGAGCATTCACAACTTCCGGAGACAAGTTGTTCCACTGATTAATTGTTCTAATTGTCAGGAAATTTCTCCTTAGTTCTAGGTTGCTTCTCTCCTTGATGAGTTTCCACCCATTGCTTCTTGTCCTGCCCTCAGGTGCTTTGGAGAATAGCTTGACTCCCTCTTCTTTGTGGCAGCCCCTGAGATATTGGAACACTGCTATAATGTCTCCCCTAGTCCTTCTTTTCATTAGGTAAGCATGGACTGATTGCGGGAAGCATGTAATTCTGATGTTTCTATTGGTTACTCTTCATTTTAAGCCACCAAAACTTCAAAGCAGTTATGGCTTTTGGGATCTTAAACCACTGACTAGACATATGAGTAGCTTAAAAACCTCTGCATATGGCGTCATGATTAAGGCATCAGGCTAGAAAGCAGGAGACTGGGAGTTCTAGCCTTAACACAAAACCCACTAGATGACCTTAGGCCAGTCAAAAGTCTGTAGAGATTCTCAGCCATCCAGGTCATGGTTGTCTCAAAGGTGCTTTTTCAGGAGGCAATTTTTAAATTAATTTAATTAATGTAATTTTTTAATTGAAATTTTAAATTACCACCTGTCTGCAAGGAATATAAATCCTTCCATTCTCCACTATCCTGTCAGAGCTGAAGAAGCTTCTTGGATGACAAGCGAAATATCTTCAAAGAAGAAAAAACAAGAGAGTCCAGTTGCCTCCTGAAAAAGCACTTTTGGGACTAAGACCAGTCACTTTCTCTCAGCCCTAGAAAGGAGGCAATGGCAAACTACTTCTCAAAAACCTTGCCAAGAAAACTTCAGGGTCCTGTCCAGGTGGTCTCCAAGAATTGAACATGATTGAACAGAAGTTTTTTTTAAAAAAATCCACCATGCTATCTATTTCAAAGAGAATTCTTGGTTAAAAAGAATACATGAAAAAGAACCAGCTACAGATACCAAATGGATTATTCACACAATTCCGCTGTATATATATTAAAAAAATCTGTGCTTTGAGTTTCTACCTTTTTGATCCCTTCAAATGCTCCTTAGAACTGGCAAGAGATGGTGCAAATGATTCACACTTACGTCTTAAGCTTTTTGTCAAGAAAGAGAGCAGGCACAGATGTATTGATACGATAACTGAACCGGCACCTATTAACTAAACAATGCTGTACCAAACACTTTAGAAAATGCTCGGTATGGGAACTACATGCCTCAGATTTTCAAAAGATTAGAAGTCTGGGTAAAAGTCAATTGTGTTCTTTTTGCCTTATTCTTAATACTCAGCATGGGACTCAAGTCTCAAGATATAAAACCAATAAATGGAAACAATTTCATCCTAAAAAATGTTACCGACTTTGAGGGTTGAAGTACAATGCCAACCAGGCAGAAAAGGCTTGAAAGCCTTAAGATTGATTTACATCAATTTTCCTCCCTCATATCATCTTTGTGTCATAAGTGTCTAAAAAGACAAGTGCACTGACAAATAGTTTGCTTATCTGCAAGGTCATCACATTCCCTTTTAGAAACGTACAACCTGTGTAATAATGAGAAGTTTCTAAGAAATGCAGGCAGGAGGCCACAAACTTTGGCACAGTCGCAATCTTTCTCAACCCAACACACCTTACAAGGTTGTTGTGGTGGGGAAAATCAGAGAAAAGAAAAATTAGGTTATTTTTGCCACCTTGAGTTATTTATAAAAATAGTTAATGGTGGAATATGAATGCATACCTAAAATTATTCACATACGTAAATAAATAACTTCTAAAAGCACATGGTATTAAGTATTTCTAAGGATTTGAACAGTCACTAAGGCAGTGTTTTTCAATCTTGGGGACTTGACTGTGTGTGGACTTCAATTCCCAGAATTCCCCAGCCAGCTTGTATTACGTAGTAATAATGTCATATGTATATACATATGTATATGACATACGGTCGCAGTAGAGTGACCACGTGTTATATGTTGCACAAATGCAGATAAGTGTATGGCACAAATACAGCCACTTTTTAGCCAGATCTGCCCAACCTTTTCCAACTGGAGATTTTTCGGAAGTTTTGAATTTCAACTCAAGCCAGCATAAAAGCAAGATCCTGAGTAGATAAGGAGGGTGTCCATTCTGATCTCCATTGATAAACTCTGGCTGGGAATGTGCAGCATTGTAGTGGACACTCCCATAGAAAATTTAAATGTACCAATAAAGAAGAAGATTTGTAGCTCAAGTTTGAAACCCCTCAATTATAAATGTCCTTCAAGACCGACCATAACAGTACAGAATAACAGAGTGGAAGGGATCTTGGAGGTCTTCTAGTCCAACCTCCTGTTCAAGCAAGAAATCCTATACCATTTCAGACAAATGGTTATCCAGTCTCTTCTTAAAAACTTCCCGTGTTGGAGTATCCACAGCTTCAGGAAGCTGATTAATTGTTCTAACTGTCAGGAAATTTCTCCTTATTTCTAGGTTAGATATCTTTGGTCTCCATCCATTGTTTCTTGTCTTGCTTTCAGGTGCTTTGGGCAATAGATTGACCCCCTCTTCTTTGTGGCAACCCTTGGAACACTGTTATCATGTGTCACCCCTAGTCCTTCTTTTCATCAAACTAGACCTACCCAGTTCCTGCAACAGTTCTTCATATGTTTTAGCCTCCAGTCCCCTAATCATCTTTGTTGCTCTTCTCTGCACTCTTTCCAGAGTCTCAACATCTTTCCCTTCACCACAAAATGTTTCTTTTCACCACAAAATCAGCAAGAGACATCATTTGAGCCACTGAATTTCACCTCCTGCCTAGTGCAGGAATCCAGATTATTCAATACAGGCAGTCCTCGACTTACGATCACAATTGAGCCCAAACTTTTTGTTGTTAAGTGACACCTTTGTTAAGTGAATTTTGATCCATTTTAATGACCTTTCTTGCTGCAATTGTTCAGTGAATCGCTGCGGTTGATAAGTTAGTATCACGGTTGTTAAGTGAACCTGGCTTCCCCATTGACTTTGCTTGGGAGAAGGTCGCAAAAGGGGATCATGTGATAGTGCAGCTGTCATAAATATGTCAGGTTTCGAGGTTGTCTCAAATAAATTGCATTTCAAACAAAGTCTTTGATGAAAAACTCCCATTTATTGAGCATGACATTCTAACTCCGACTCCATCGCAGCCAACACTGACTTCCAGACCCAAAACCCTCCCTTTCCATTCCCCACTCCTCTGCACTCATTGGCCATCTTCCAAGTCACTCTACCCCTAATCTACTGCTCCAGCTCAAAGGAATTTCCCCCCTCCCATCCCATCTCCTAGGGGATATTATCTCCAGGGAAAATAAGTAGGTGAAAAGTCAAACGTCCCTTTCCAGAGGCCTTCGCTTCTCCTTCTTATGTCAGCACTAGAGTAAATGCAGCTTGAAGTGCTGACATATGAGTCAGTTGCCAAGCATCTGAATTTTAATGGGGATCATGGGGATGCTACAAAGGTCATATGTGTGAGAAGTGGTCATAAGTCACTTTTTCCAGTGAGGTTGTAACTTTGAACGGTCACTAAACGAACTATTGTAAGTCGAGGACTACCTGTCTCCAAGATAAATGGTTACCTTGATTTCACTTAGACACATTCAGAGAAGGGATCTGAGCCAGTTCTTTACATTGACAGTTCTGCTCTCAAAGTGCTTCTACTATTAGGATTTATTTCTTCTAAAAGTACCATGAATCAAAATTTATTTTGTTACTTAAATGCATTATTAGTCCATAACTCTGGAAGGAAAGAGCACAGGTCTTCAGCTTCTGTGGGACACTAATTTATTTAAAAGATCTGTATGGCCAGCCATCTTAAAGCCCACAGGTGGGTGTGGAAGACCTGATACTTTCCCAAAAATATTATCATATTGCCCCAACATCTTTTTTCCCCAAAGCTAAACAACTTCAATTTCTTCCATCGCTCTTCACAAAATGTGGCTACTGGAGGTAGTCCTCGACTTGCAACCATAGTTAAGACCCAAATTTCCATTGCTAAGCACGACAGTTGTTAAGTGAGTTTTGCTCCATTTTTATCACCTTTCTTGCCACAGTTATTAAGTGAATTACTGCAATTGTTAAGTGAGCAATACTGTTGTTAAGTGAATCTGGCTTCCCCATTGACTTTGCTTGTCAGGAGGTCGCACAAGGGGATCACATGATCCCAGGACCCCACAACTGTCATAAATGCATGCCAGTTGCCAAGCATCCGAATTTTGATCATGTGATCATGGGGATGCTGCAACAATCATATGTGTGAAAAACAATCATAAGGCACCTGTTTTCAGTAGTGTTGCAACTTCAAACGGTCACTAAATGAATGGCTGTAAATTGAGGACTACCTATCGTTTCCTGATCACCTTCTCGGAAACTGCTGCAATTTCTTTGGATTCCTTTTTAGCTCACGGCACCCAGAAATTGGCAAGATCCTCAGGGAGGGATCCAAACCGGGAACCCCAATTTCTCACAATTCAGAAATAGAATGCAGGTAGTCCTCGACTTACAACCACAATTGAGCCCAAAATTTCTATTGTTAAGTAAGTTTTGCCCCATTTCACGACATTTCTTGCCACAGTTGTTAAGTGAATCACTGCAGTTAGTGCCTGGTTGTTAAGTGAATCTGGCTTCCCCATTGACATGGCTTGTCAGGCCACCAAAAGTGCAACGACCCCGGGACGCTGCAACGGTCATAAGTCTGACCCAGTTGCCAAGCATCTGAATTTTGATCACGTGAACACAGGGATGCTGCAAAGTTTGTAAGAGTGAAACACGGGCATCAGTCACTTTTTTCAGTAACTTTGAACAGTTCTAAATGAACTGTTGTAAGTCGAGGACTCCCTGTAGAATAAAATATAAATCTTTTATTGGCCAAGTGTGATCAGACACACGCATAAGCTCACAGTGTACATATAAGATAACTTTGTCATTTTTTTTACTGTGAGCACTCTGGCCCATCTTAAAAATAAAATTCTGCTGCCTGCTCTCAAGAGAAAGCTTATATCTAGCCAAACACACACATTAACACACCTATACTCATGCTATATACCATACATACATATATACTTGCACCATATGTATGTGTGTGTGTATATGTATGTATGTATATGTATATGTATATGTATATGTATATGTATATGTATATGTATATATTTTTCGGTACATAAAATAAAATAGAATAAGAGAGTTGGAAGGGAGCTTGGAGGTTTTCTAGTCCAACCCACTGCTTAGGCAGGAAACCCTATATCACTTCAGACAAATGGTTATCCAACATCTTGTTAAAAACTTCCAGTGTTGGAGCATTCACAACTTCTGGAGGCAAGTTGTTCCACTGATTCATTGTTCTCACTGTCAGGAAATTTCTCCTTAGTTCCAGGTTGCTTCTTTCCTTGATTAATTTCCACCCATTGCTTCTTGTCCTGCCCTCAGGTGCTTTGGAAAATACTTTGACTCCCTCTTTTTTGTGGCAGCCCCTGAGATATCGGAACACTGCTATCATGTCTCCCCTAGTCCTTCTTTTTATCAAACTACACGTACCCAGTTCCTGCAACCGTTCTTCATATGTTTTAGCCTCCAGTCCCTTAATCTTCTTTGTTGCTTTTCTCTGCACTCTTTCTAGAGCAGTGGTTCTCAACCTTCCTAATGCTGCAACCCTTTAATACAGTTCCTCATGTTGTGGTGACCCCCAACAATAAAATTATTCCTAAAACCATTGAAAATATGTGTTTTCCGATGGTCTTAGGCGACCCCTGTGAAAGGGTCATTCGACCCCCAAAGGGGTCCCGACCCACAGGTTGAGAACCACTGTTCTAGAGTCTCCACATCTTTTTCACATCGTGGCGACCAAAACTGAATGCAGTATTCCAAGTGTGGCCTTACCAAGGCATTATAAAGTGGTATGGATATACACACACACATTAATCACTGTCCATTTTGAATACATGGCGGAAAAGAGGAAACTTCTATAAACCGCAAGTAATAGGTCACAAATCACAGTTACAATCATGAATCATAAGTTACCAACAATGGATAAATCCAATGGAGAAGACGACGGTAGGAAAGATGGGAGAGGATGAGAAATTGAAATTGACGCTTCCTTCCAGGCATCTTTGAACGGCCCAGCAACTTTTGCCTGCAGCCCCCCACCTCCCCATCCAAGCAGGACCTGAATCTGTCACCCACTATTATTCCAAGATCTTCGGTCTGCATGTCTGTCTGTCTGTCTGTCTGAAGCATGAGCAAGCCAAGGATCTCCCATCTTTCTTCCACCCCCTTTTTTTTTTAAAAAAAAATATTAAATTTCCAAAGATTAAAATACACAGTACAAAAAGAAACATAATACACAAAAAAGCAAGAAACACACACACACACACACAAAATATATATACTGCTCAAAAAAATAAAGGGAACACAAGCAGAAGACATCCGAGATCTGAATGAATGAAATAGCCTTATTAAATACTTTGTTCTTTACATACAGTAGTTTATACACTGCTCAAACACCTAAAGGGACCACAAAACTATTGTATGTAACGAACAAAGTATTTAATAAGGCTATTTCATTCATTCAGATCTCGGATGTCTTCTGCGTGTGTTCCCTTTATTTTTTTTGAGCAGTGTATATAAACAACTGAAAACAAACATATCCAAATTTCAATACTAACAACAACTTTTCTGCATCGGTATCTCTTAGCCTATTTAACCTCTTTACACAAATTCTACTTCTAAATATCTCCCATCTTTCTTTCACCCTTTTTTTTTTAAAAAAATAATATTTATTAAATTTCCAAAGATTAAAATACACAATACAAAAAAGAAACATAATACACACCAAAAAAAAAAAACCAAGGAAAAAAAAACCACACACACACACACACCCAAAAAATATAAACAACCGAAAACAAACATATCCAAATTTCAATACTAATAACAACTTTTCTTCATCGGTATCTCTTAGCCTATTTAACCTCTTTACACAAATTCTACTTCTAAATATCTCCCATCTTTCTTCCACCCCTTTTTTTTTTTTAAAAAAAATATTTATTAAATTTCCAAAGATTAAAATACACAGTACAAAAAAGAAACATAATACACACAAAAAAAAACCCAAGGAAAAAAAAACCACATACACACACACACACACACACACCCAAAAAATATAAACAACTAAAAACAAACATATCCAAATTTCAATACTAATAACTTTTCTTCATCGGTATCTCTTAGCCTATTTAACCCTCTTTACAAAAATTCTACTTCTAAATATCTCCCATCTTTCTTCCACCACCACCAACCCCCCCTTTTTTTAATGCATTGGTGGCAGATTCATGAAGGCAGAACCTGACATTTGCACCCCCACTCTCCCACCCCCACCCCAAAAAAATAAAAACAAACCCAGGTACTTTCCATTCATTATTCATCCCAGCCTCTTTCTGCAAAAAAAGAGAGAGAGAGAGGAGCCCAATTTGGATTTCCTGGCTGTCTTGTGGGGGATCAAATCTTCGACCCAACTGAGGGGGGGAGGGGGGAGAGGGGGGACCCCGGCAACCCAGCCCAACCCCCCCCCGCAAGCCATTCGAGCATTATAGATCCCTGGGGGATCCCATTGGGGTGTGTGGGTGTGTGGAGATCCTTGCCTACCTCCCCCCCCCCTCTAAAGACGCCTGAGGGGAGTCAGGATTCAAAGCGGATTCCCTCATAGGAAAAAGAGGGGGGGGGGGTTAAGTGGGGGAGGGGGAGGGATATGGCCTGAGGGAGAGGGGGGAGGGGAAAACCCACTCGCCCTCCTCCACCTCAGGCTCAGCCATGGGACGTACCCGACTAGGCGAAAAGGGCGAAGCGGCTACTCCGGAGTCGGGCGAGCGAACCACCGTTTGCCGTCAGTCCGTCAACCGGCCGGGGGGAAAAAAAAACCTCTCAGCCGGCTCTTTTTTTTTTTTTTTTATAACGCCTTTCACTGCGCAGGCGCCGCCTTTGCCACGACCGGCTTACGTTGCCACTTTGCAAAGGATGCCGGGTAGCCGGGAGAAAGAGGAGAGAAGGGAGGGGAATGGGGGAAGTAGAAGAAGAAGAAGAAGAAGAAGAAGGGGGGAAAAAAAAAGAGAGAGGGAGACCGCAAGACGCTCTACGCATGCGTCAAGGCAGGGCCCGCCTCTCGGCCTGGAAAGGACGCCACGAAGCGCCTCCGCGCGGGGTGACGGACAGGGCCGCGCGCCGGAGGTGGGGGGGGGAAGAGAGGAGGAAGAGGAAGGGCGCACGGATTGGTGGGCTCCGCCGCGAGCCGGTCCGAAAGAGGCGCTGATTGGTCGGGAGGCGCCGGTTGCTTTCGCAGGGATGATGGCCGGGCTGTGAGCGCGTGGCGGATTGGCGCGTGCCCAGCTAGAGACGAACGTGGGAGGAGCAAGAGTTGGAAGGGACCTTGAAGGTCATCTAGTCCAGCCCCCCGCCGCCGCCGCCGCCGGAACTGTAGATGCGGCTGCTGGCTGTGAGTAGCGTAAAGGAAAAGGGAACCAGGACTGGGTAGTGTATATGTAAAGCAGAGGTCTTCAAACCTGGCAGCTTTAAGACTTGTGGACTTCAACTCCCAGAATTCTCCAGCCAGCTCTGCTGGTTGGAGAATTCTGGGAGTTGAAGTCCATAAGTCTTAAAGCTGCCAAGTTTGAAGACCTCTAATGTAAAGAATTAAAATGATTTAAAGCAGGACCCAACTCGTATCTTTCCAGTTTTGCATGAGGGATGCAATATGAAGTTTATTTTATTTATTTACTTATTTATTTATTCATTTATTTTATGTGATTTGTATGCCGCCCTATCTCCAGTAGACTCGGGGCGGCTTACAACAATAAAAACAAACCCAATAAAACATAAAATACATACAAAATACATACATGTATAAATATAAATTTAAAACATATATTAAAAACCCATTAAAATAATCAAACCCCCTCAGTCCAGGTTGGGCGATGTAAAACAGCTGTGTTTTTAATTCACGGCGGAAGGTGCGAAGGTCAGGAGCCAACCGAAGCCCCAGGGGGAGTTACAGGTATACCTGCACAGAGAAATGCAAATTGAGCAGGTCGGTTTCAGAAAAGGCTCAGCGAAATGAATCACAGGGCTGGAAGGCACCTTGGAGGTCTTCTAGTCTAACCCCATTTCCCGTGGTAGGAGTCCTTATGCCATCTTAGACATACGGTTGTCCGATCTTTTCTTAAAAACCTCCAGCAATGGAGCATTCACAACTCCGGGAGGCAAACTCTTCCACTGATTAATGATTCTCACTTGTCGGGGAAATTCCTTCTTATTCAATAGTGACGAATATCTGTGGCTCGGGTGTAGGTTGAGGGTAAAGGGTTCATACTCCGAGCTTGTGGTTTCTGAACGTTTTATTAGTAGGCTAAGTAACACCTTGGGCAGGGTTTAGGGTAGTGATGGGTAACCTTTTCTGGATCGAGTGCCCAAAGCATGCGTGTGAGTGCCCAATCCCCCCCACTTGGGCTAATGTATGCGCCCTGCGCATGCGCATGCGTGGGCCCGCATGTGCCACACACACATGCACATGTGGCCCCCCACACATGGCCCACGCATGAATGCGTGGCCCCCCGCATGGGCCTTGCCCCTCCCATGCATGCGCAGCAGAGACGCAAAGTGCAGCTGGCCAGCAAGAGGCGTACACACATGCGCAGCAGAACTGAACCGGGGCGATGACTCACGTGCCATCAGAGAGGCTGCTGTGTGCCACCTCTGGCATGCGTGCCATAGATTCGCCATCATGGGTATAAGGGGTGTCAGTGTACTGTTTATAATGGCTTCACACCCACTGAAGCCCTTATAAATGGAAGAACACAGACACTAACATCCCCTAAACTCCACTGAAAATGTTATCTAGCCTGGTAACAAAACATTCAGAAATCAACCCACAAGCTCGGAGAATTCCTTATTTCCAGATTGGATCGGAGGAGGAGGAGCACTGTTACCTGGTATAGCCTTCCAGTATTAAAACCAAACTATGGCAAACCTAGACAGCATATTAAAAAGCAGAGACATCACCTTGCTGACAAAAATCATGTTTTCCCAGTGGTAATGTATGGCTGCCAGAGTTGAATCATAAGGAAGGCTAAGCCCCAAAGAATTCAGGGGTGAAATCCAGCAGGTTCTGACAGGTTCTAGAGAACCAGTAGTGGAAATTTTGAGCAGTTCGGAGAACCGGCAAATACCACTTCTGGCTGGCCCCAGAGTGGGGTGGGAATGGAGATTTTGCAATATCCTTCCCCTGGAATGGGGTGGGAATGGAGATTTTCCAGTATCCTTGCCCTGCCACGCCCACCAAGTCACACCACACCCACCAAGCCATGCCCACAGAACTGGTAGTTTAAAAAAAGTTGGATTTCACCCCTGGAAGAATTGATGCTTTTGAATTGTGGTGCTGGAGAAGAGGGTTGAGGGTCCCTTGGGCTGCAAGGAGATCCAATCGGTCAATACTAAAGAAAATCAACCCTGGCTGTCCTTTTGGAAAGACAAATTCTGAAGCTGAAGCTCAAGTACTTTGGCCACCAAATGAGAAGAAAGGACTCTAGAGGAGACCCTGTTATTGAGAAAGACTGAAAGCAAAAGGAGAAATGGATGGCAGACGATGAGAAAGTTAGTGTCACTGACGCAGGGAACATGAATTTGGGAAGACTCGGGGGAAAATGGAGGACAGAGGGCCCTTGGTGTGTGCCTGTGGTCCATGGGGTTGCAAACATTGGGACACAACTTAACAACTGTCCCAAAGGAGCTTTTTCAAGAGGCAACTGGACTTACTTGTTTTTTCTTTGAAGACTTTCGCTTCTCATCCAAGAAGCTTCAGCTCTGACTGGATGGTGGAGGATGGGAAGATATATACTCCTTGCAAACAGCTGGTCATTTGCATTCTTTTTAGAGAGTCATTGAGGCCACTTGGAGGTTTATCTGTGTCCAAGTGGCCTGAACGACTCTCTAAAAGGATGCAAATGATCAGCTGGCTGCAAAGAGTATAAATCCTTCCATTCCCCACCATCCAGTCAGAGCTGAAGAAACTTCTTGGATGAGAAGGAAACGTCTTCAAAAAGAAAATCCAGTTGCCTCTTGAAAAAGCACCCTTGGGACAACCATGACCTGGATGACTGAGAATCTCCACAGACAACTTAGCGACTGAAGAAAGAAAACTAAAATCTGATATATGCTTCATTTAGTAATGTCATATTACTACTTACTAGTATTTATCTCTTCCCACTTATTACTATAACCATGTTATAGTATGTTATGTATAGTATAGTATGTGTTACTGTGTATACACATACAATGACAATAAAGTTTATTTTATTTATTTTTTATAACCATGTTGCTTGTATCTTTCAATTATATTGTTTGTATTTGTTTCCTAGTATGATTTGATAGCTTATTAGTAACCTTGACTATCACTAGGTGTTGTATCTTTTTATTCTTTTTTTTTTTATTAAAAAGTTTTACAAAGAAAATTCCCCCCCCCCAATATTCCCCCCACCCTTTGTGCTTGCGTAAATTTAACATTTCTAACCCAAATCTTTTCCCATGTTTCTATCATCACGGGTTCCTGAAAATTTTGTGCCCATTTTATCATGCAATCCTTAACCAATTCCGTTTCTGAATCTATTTCCAGTAGTGCATTATGCAACCTTTTAATATGCATTTGACTTTGATCTCTAATCTGTTTTACCAGGTTTTCCTCATTTTGCATAACACCAATTTTTTGATCTTCCTTCCATCTAGCTTGAAACTGACCATACTGAAACCAAGTATAGATTATCCCTTCTTCTTTCAATACATTTAAAGGTTTCAATTGCAATTTACTCCTTTCCATAAAAAGAAGCTCTTTATAAGTAATCACCTCCTGTTTTTGTTCTATATTTTCTATTGCATGTCTGGGGTATCTTTTTATTCTTGATGAATGTATTTTATTCTCTTTATGAACACTGAGAGCATATACACCAAAGACAAATTCTTGTGTGTCCAATCACACTTAGCCAATAAAGAATTCTATGCTATTCTATTCATGGAACAATTTCTCTATGTAGCCTCAAGGGGGCACTGTTAGATAGTCCTTATGCAGCACCATCCTTAACCTCTGTTTTGATTTCTTCCTGTGTTTCTGTCTCTTTATTTCTCACTCAGCCTTGGGTTAATCCCCAATTTAAGAATATTCAGATATGCTCCAGAGCCATATTTTTCGAACTTGGCAACTTTAAAGTGGGTGGACTTCAACTCCCAGAATTCCCCAGCCAGCTGAAGTCTGCACATCTTAAAAGTTGCCAAGTTTGAAAAAGGCCGCCCCAGAGAATTCAATTGTGTGTAGTATGATCAAATTACCCCAGGCAATTTGCAAGCTTCAGCAATACTTTGATTTACAGGCTGTCCAAAATAAAAGGCATGCCTTGCTCCCCTTAACATTACACTTAACTGGATCGATGGAGTTGCAAATGGGGAGGGGGAGTTAATTGACTCAGCAAACTAACTTCAATTTAGCTCAATTTTGCATGGAGTTAAAACTTTTTTTTATTATTATTAAAAAGTTTTATAAGAAATACAAACATTTTCTCCCCCACCCACCCTTTCCCCCTCCCTCCTTCCCCCCCACCCCCCTCCCTAGACTTCCCAGAACGGGCACAGGGTATAGCATTCACAAACATAAAGCTAAGATATGCTAACAAATTATTGCATTCATATTCTCCCTAAATCATTAACTCCTTATAACTCAAGAACTATAAGCATAAACTACTTAAAAATATTTCATTCATAAGCTATATGAATCTTCTTGTCCGGATACTTTTTTTGCATATAGTCAATCCATCTTCTCCATTCTGATATGTATCTTTCATTCGAATGATCTTTAAAATATGATGAAATTTTTGCCATCTCAGCCAGATGCACAACTTTTAAAGTCCATTCCTCAATGGTAGGTGGATCTTCCTTCTTCCAGTACTGTGCCACCAGTAACTTGGCAGCTGTTATTAAATTCAAAACCAACTTAGTCTCTATTACAGTACAATCCGTGACTATTCCCAACAAAAAAAACTGTGGTGTAAATTTAATTTTTTTCCCTTAAAATATTTTGAATAATCCACCATATTTTTATCCAAAAAGCCTTAATGCATGGAGTTAAACTTAACGGCTACCCAGTCTGCTGCGGGATGGAAACACCCAAATCTGGGGGATTCTCCCCTTGGCTCAGAACTCCAAAGAAAGAGAAGAAAAGAAAAAGAGATGGAGACAAATAACAGGTTGACAAGCAAATTTATAGAACTGGCTGCCAATGTGTAGAGAGCATAAAACATACTGTGCCTCCCAACAGAGGTACAGGTAGTCCTTGACTTACAATCATTGGGTTTACTATGATTGCTACAACTTACAATTGTAATTCTGTGCACAGTTGCAGTTGGAAGTTGAGGACTGACTTTATGCTCTGACAATGTTGCATTTGTTGCAGAGGTATAGTATAGGGTGGTACGTGACTCAATAGTAGTGACTGTGAGAGGGATCTTGGAGTCCCACTGGACAACCACTTAAATATGAGCCAGCAGTGTGCAGCAACAGCAGCCAAAAAAAGCCAACACAGTCTTAGGCTCTATTAACAGAAGGATAGAATCAGTGGTGAAGTTCAAATTTTTTTTACTACTGGTTTTGTGGGCTTGGCTTGATGGGCATGGCTTGGCATGGCATGGCAGGGGAAGGATACTGCAAAATCCCCATTCCCTCCCCACTTCAGGGGAAGGATACTGCAAAATCTCCATTCCCACCCCACTTCAGGGGAAGGATACTGCAAAATTACCTCTCCGCTCCTGCGGAAAGGATATTGCAAAATCTCCGTTCCCACCCCACTCTGGGGCCAGCCAGAAGTGGTATTTGCCAGTTCTCCGAACTGCTCAAAATATCCGCTCCTGATTCTCCAGAACCTGCTGGATTTCACCCCTGGATAGAATCAAGATCATGTGAAGTGTTAGTACCGCTTCATAATGCCTTGGTAAGTCCTCACTTTTGAAATACTGCACCCAGTTGTGATTGTCACGAAGTAAAAGAGTTGTTGAGACTCTAGAAAGAGGGCAGAGAAGAGCAACAAAGATGATAAGGGAACTGGAGGCTAAAACATATGAAGAACAATCTGTGAGAGTTGCGTTGGTTGCCGATTTGCATCCGGGTGCAATTCAAGGTGCTGGTTGTCACTTTTAAAGCCCTTCATGGCTTGGGACCAGGTTATCTGAGGGACTGTCTCTTGCCGGTCACATGGGCCTTCTCCATGGTGGCTCCCTCTCTCTGGAACATCATCCCCTCAGAGATTAGAACGGCCCCCACTCTAACACTCTTCCGGAAAGCCCCGAAGACCTGGTTCTCCCAGTGGGCCTGGGGAACCCAGAGGGGATGGAGCCCATTAAATGACTCATATGATCTGCTATCGCCGGGGTGGGGGGTGATTTTATCATATTTTATTAATTTATTTGATTCCTTTTATAAGTTTTATTGTTTTAAATGAGGTTTTATATTCCGTAAGCCGCTTTGAGTCGCCATGGGCGAATAGGCGGCAAAATACATTCAATAAATAAATAAATAAATAAATTGCAGAAATTGGGTATGTCTAGTTTAATGAAAAGAAGGACGAGGGGAGACATGATAGCAGTCTTCCAATATCTCAGGGGGCTGCCAGAAAGAAGAGGGAGAAAGGCTATTCTCCAAAGCACCTGAGGGCAGGAGAAGAATCTAGAATTAAGGAGGAATTTCCTGACGCTGAGGACAATTAGCCAGTGGAACGACTTGCCTCCAGAAGTTGTGGGTGCTCCATCACTGGAAGTTTTTAAGACGAGACTGGACATCCACTTGTCTGGAATGGTATAGGGCAGTGATGGCTAAACTTTTTGCCATCACATGCCAGGAGCGGAGGGGGGGTGTCGCATGTGCGTGTGCCCACACCCACTATTCTATGTGCCCTGCCCCCGTGTATGCGCATGTGACCCTCCCATGCTCCTCACGCTCCTGCCACGCGATGGCATGGTAGCTCCTTTTTTGCCCTCCAGAGGCTGAAAACAGCCCATTTGCCAACTTCCAGTGGGACCAGAAGACCTGTTTTTTGCTCTCCCCAGCCTCCAGAGCCTTTCTAGGAGTCTGGGGAGGCCGACAACAGCCTTCTCCACCCTCCCGGAGGCCCTCCGGAGGCTGAAAACAGCCTGTTTGCCAACTTCCAGTGGGACCAGAAGGCCTGTTTTTTGCTCTCCCCAGCCTCCAGAGCCTTTCTAGAAGTCTGGGGAGGGCAACAACAGCCTTCCCTACCCCCCCGGAGGCCCTCTGGAGGCCGAAAACAGCCCGTTTGCCAACTTCCAGTGGGACCAGAAGGCCTGTTTTTTGCTCTCCCCGGCCTCCAGAGCCTTTCTAGGAGTCTGGGGAGGGCGAAAACAGCTTCTTCACCCTCCGGAGGGAGGCCGAAAACAGCCTGTTTGCCAACTTCCAGTGGGACCAGAAGGCCTGTTTTTTGCTCTCCCCAGCCTCCAGAGCCTTTCTAGAAGTTGGGGGAGGGCAAAAACAGCCTTCCCTACCCCCCGGAGGCCCTCTGGAGGCCGAAAACAGCCCGTTTGCCAACTTCCGGTGGGACCAGAAGGCCCCAAAATCAGCTGGGCGAGCTGAGCTTACGTGCCCACCAATATGGCTATTTGTGCCATAGGTTCACCATCACGGGTATAGGGGCTCCTGCTTGAAGCAGGGGGTTGGTTTAGAAAACCTCCAAGCATCCCTTCCGACTCTGTTCTGTTATCAGGGCAAAAACCCTGTAATCCTAGAGACACCTTCACTTCCAAACTCTAGGCTACAGTACCCAAACCTTGCCTTCTGGCTAACCGGTGGGGGGAAAGAGCTGGCGTTATTATGAAGCCTTGACAGTATATCCTGTCTTATGGGATGCTAGAGAAGGAATTAAGTTTAAGCCATTTGTGCTGCTGATGAGCGCTGGACACGCGCACCCCATCTTAGGAGTGTGCTGTGAACGCTGCACGAGTTGAATGCTAATGCTCCCCAGAGGATGTACAGAAATACAAGTAGAAGTAATCCTTCAGTAGAAGAGAATATCTGTAGCTCAAGGTTAAACGGTGGAGTCTTTGCTTTGTTATACCATCTTAGTAATACCGCCTTAGTAATACCATCCGTGCTGGAGAAGGTGGGGCTTACTCCCTGTTAACATATAGTAGCTTGTTCTACCAATGTTGATGGCGGTGTGGTTTTCTCCTTGATTAACGTATTGTTTTCTGCTTGATTAGAATAGAATAACAGAGTTGGAAGGGACCTTGGAGGTCTTCTAGTCCAACCCCCTTCCCAAACAGGAGACCCTATACTATTTCAGACTCTCCAATCTCTTCTTAAAAACCTCCAGTGTTGGAGCACCCACAACTTCTGAAGGCAAGTTGTTCCACTGATTAATTGGTCTGTCTGGAAATTTCTTAGTTCTAGGTTGTTTCTCTCCTTGATTAGTTTCCATCCGTTGCTTCTTGTCCTGCCCTCAGGTGCTTTGGAGAATAGCTTGACCTCCTCTTCTTTGTGGCAACCCCTGAGATATTGGGTCTGTCATCTGCACCTCTTATAAGTGCCTGGTTTGGTTCTGCAACCCAACAAGACAGACGCAGACTTTAGAGGATAATTAGAACTGCAGAAAAAACAATGGCTACCAACATGCCTTCCATGGAGGACCTGTATACTGCCCGAGTCAAAAAGAGGGCTGGGAAAATATTTACAGACCCCTCGCATCCTGGACATAAAACTGTTTCAACTCCTACCCTCAAAAGGACGCTGTAGAGCACTGCACACCAGAACAACTAGACACAAGGAGAGTTTTTTCCCGAACGCCATCACTCTGCTAAACAAATAATTCCCTCAACACTGTCAAGCTATTCACTAAGTCTGCACTACTATTAATCTTCTCATCGTTCCTATCACCCATCTCCTCCCACTTATGACTGTATGACTGTAATTTTGTTGGTTCTATCCTTACGATTTATATTGATATTGTTTCCTGATTGCTTATTTGTATCCTATGACTATCATTAAGTGTTGTACTTTATGATTCTTGACGAATGTATCTTTTCTTTTATGTACACTGAGAGCATATGCACCAAGACAAATTCCTTGTGTGTCCAATCACGCTTGGCCAATAAAAAAATCTATTCTATTCTATTCTGAGATATTGGAATACTGCTATCATGTGACCCCTTGTCCTTCTTTTCATTATTGTTTGTCTGGTGTTAATCCCTGCTTATCTGGGTATTGGCTGTTGGTGAAGAAGTATTCTAGTCTTTTTGTTTCCTTTTGTAATGTCTCTTTTCAGTTGATGTGTAAACGTGGTTCATCTCACTGTGCCTGTTGATGGCCGATTTGTCTGAGTGCCAGGCTTCCCAGAATTCCCTAGTGGTCTTGGATTTGGCTTGGTCCAGGATCCTCACAGCTTCCCACTTGAAACTATGGCTGAATCTGTCCACGAGGTAGCATGACTGCCCCATTGTCACCCAACTGGCTTTGATGCCTAAGGGAGATCTAGAACTCACAGTCTCCTGGGTTCTAAGCCAGCACTTTTGCCACTACAACAAACGAGCTATAAATTTCATATACAAACATGGACTCTGGGCAGCTTACAAATTATGAGAAGCAGGTGAAAAATAAGTAAAAAATTAAAACAAACCAGCATTGAAATCTTATTTTTTTTAAAAACTGTGCTAAAAACCATGCCTACAAGAGCCAAGAGACAAATGGGAAGGAGATGAGTTCTTCTACCTTGTCAGCCACCTCTGAGGGTGAGTGATGGTCAGGCCTCCTCTGTGGTCACATGACCAAACTTTGGGCACCGGGCAACATGGCTGCTTTTACTGTTGTTTCTGTGGTCACATGACCACATTTTGCAACGGTTTTACAAAACCACCCATAGCCAGACATTACCGTATTTTTCAGAGTATAAGATACACCAATGCGCGAGCTGCATTGGCTCCCGGTAGTCTTCCGGGTGCGCTTTAAGGTGTTGGTTCTCATCTTTAAAGCGCTCCATGGCTTAGGGCCAGGATATTTGCGAGACCGCCTGCTGCTACCGATAACCTCCCACCGGCCAATTCGCTCGCACAGAGAGGGCCTCCTCAGGGTGCCGTCGGTCAGGCAATGTCGGCTGGCAGCCCCCAGGGGGGGAGCCTTCTCTGTGGGGGCACCCGCCCTGTGGAACGAGCTGCCTCCTGGAATACGATTGATCCTGGACCTCCGGACCTTCCGTAAAGCCCTGAAGACGTTTTTATTCCACCAAGCCGGCCTGGCCTAAATGGTTTTTAATTGGGATTTTAAATTTTATGGATTTGGGGGTTTTAAATTGGGAAGCTATGATTTAATTCTTTTTTAATTATCTTAACTTTTGTATTTGTATGTTTTTTAATTTTGGCTGTTCCCCGCCCTGAGTCCCCTCTGGGAGAAGGGCGGTATACAAATTAAATTAATAAATAAATAATAAATAAATAAATAAATAAAAGGGGGTGAAAATTTGGGTGCGTCTTATATACCAATCCACGCACTGGCCCCCACCCTTTGGCCTCTGCCTCCCAGCAGTTTACCTCCTTGTAGCAAGCAGCAAGAAGAAACAGCCCGTTTCAGCTTCAGCACAGCCTAATTAGCACAAGTTGATTGTCCCTTGGATCGGCCTCCCGACTCTCAGCTGTTTCAGGCTGCAGGGATTGCCATTGCCTATTGCTGACGGGCCTCTGCTGCTCACTGCAAGGAGGTAAATTGCTGAGAGCAGATTTTTCTTTTCTTGTGCTAATCAAGCTATGCTGAAAATGAAAATGAAAGTAAAGCAGGCTGTTTGCTGTTTGCTGCAACGAGGCAAAATTGCTGGGAGGCAGAGGCAGATTTCTTTTTCTTGTTTTCCTCACCAAAAAAGGTAGGTGCGTCTTATAGTCCGGAGCGTCTTATACTCCAAAAAATACAGTAGTTTGCTTAATCACCATGTTGTTTCCTTAACGACTGCAGCATTCACTTAATGACGGCCACAAGCAAAGTCATAAAATTGGGTTGGTCATGTGACCGGCCCATTTTACAACTATAGAATGGTGCTGTGGCCTAGAGGTGGAGCTCTTGCCTCATAATCCAGAGGCTGTGAGTTCGATCCTAGGTAGAGTCAGATATTTCTCTCTCTGGGCACAATGAGAATATATCTGCTGAACAAAACTCCACATTGGCGACAGGAAGGGCATCCAGCCAGTAAACACTCAGCTCCATTCAGTTGCCCAGACTCCACCCTGCAAGGGATTATGGGGTTGTTAAAAGAGGATGATGATGATGACATACAACTATAATGGACAAGCTCCATTGCAGTTGTAGATTGAAGATTACCTGTATATATGTGTTTAGCGACTGTCTGATGTTACGATAGCCCTGGAGAAAGTGATCCAAGTTTGGTCCTCACCCGTGCGACCGTCGCAGCTTCCTTGCCATTATATAATCAAAATTCAGGCCCTGGGCAACCCTCATGAATTTATGAGGATTGCATTTCCCAGAATCGTGTGACCGCCATTTGCAACCTTCCCAGCCAGCTTCCAACAGTCAAATCCAACGGGGGAAACCAGATTCGTTTAATGATTGTGACTGCAATGATTCGCTTAATGACCATGGCAGAAAAAGGTCATCAAATAGGACGCAGCTCATTTAACAATCGCCTTGCTTAGCAACGATGGTTCCGTTCTCAGTTGTCGTAAATCGAGATCTATCTCTATGAGACTAACAGATGAACAGAGTTGGAAGGGACCTTGTAGGTCATCTAGTCCAACCCCCCGTCCAAGCAGGAGACCCTACGCCATTTCTGACAGATGGCAGTCCAGTCTCTTCTTGAAAGCCTCCAGTGATGAAGCTCCCACAACTTCCGAAGGCAACTTCTGTTCCATTGGTGGATTGTTCTCACTGTCAGAAAATTTCTCCTTATTTCCAGATTGAATCTCTCCTTGATCAGTTTCCATCCATTATTCCTTGTCTGGCCTTCAGGTGCTTTGGAGAATAGCTTGACCCCCTCCTCTCTGTGGCAGCCCCTCAAATATGGGAACAAAAATAAATCAATAAAGATAAAACATTTATCTTTATTAAAGATGAATCAAAATTTATTAAATAAATAGAAACATGGAGCGAAATGGCTTATCAATTCTACTGTGTTTGTATGAACAAGTGCAGACATGTTACATGTTTCTGGATCTGTTTTGCCTTTATATTTTTGCTTCCTTTTGTCATTTTCCCCTTCCAGGGTCTGGTTTTTGCTTCCTTGCTTTTTTTCTGTATTTTTTGCTTGTTTGTTTCTTGTTGGATATACAATCCTCCTTGCTCTTTATCTTTTTCTCATTGTATCTTCATTTTTCATGGCCACCCGCAGGTGCAACTACAGGAGTCTGCTTATATTAGTTTGATGTTCTCAGAGTAAAATAAAAAAAAAAACCATCTCACTTACTATTCCCCCTCCCACCTTATTTTTTTTAAAAAAAATTATTTATATGCCGCCCTTCTCCGGAGACTCAGGGCAGCTTACAATGCGTTAAGCAATAGCCTTCATCCTTTTGTATATTTATACGAAGTCAGCTTATTGCCCCCACAAACTGGGTCCTCATTTTACCTACCTTAGAAAGGATGGAAGGCTGAGTCAACCTTGAGCCTGGTGAGATTTGAACTTGCAGTAATTGCAGGCAGCTGATGTTAATAACAGTGCTTTAGTCTGCTGCGCCACCAGGGCTCTGTGTAATTTTACTGCTTATCTCAGAGAGAAAATATATTTATTCAAGGAAAGCAAAAGGATTTGTGCTGGAAACAGTAAGCTTTGAGTAGTAGGCCTCCGCAAAACTATCTATTTGCTGTTTCATCAGTTCAGGCCATAACAAAATGTTATTATATATCAGACCAGTGCAAAACCTGGCCTTGAACTTATTGGATCTGCATAAGATCTCTCAAAAGAATTTGCAGCTGGGTACAGATGGGCAAATTCTGCTTTCGGGTCATCCATGTCTGGGAGAAATCAGGAAAAAGAGATAAAAGCCAGTATGGTCAGGGGTGGGATTCAGAAATTTTAGCAACTGGTTGCCTGATGGGCGTGGCTATGGTGGGCGTGGCCTACTCCGCCTCCTACACCACCAAGGGGGCGGCATTTTTGCCCTCCCCAGGCTCCAGAGGCTTTCCTCAAGCCTCTGGGAGGGCAAAAACAGCCTTCGCCGGGCTCTGGAGGCCGGAAATGGGCCCATTTCCGGACTTTCGGAACTTCCAGTAGGCCTTTTTTCGCCCTCCCAGAGCCTCCACGTGGGCCCTGCACTTACCTGGCATCCAAAATGTGCTGTGTGGAGACTCCTGGGAGAGAGGGTTGGGGTGGCCGGGGTCAGCCAGTCCTTGCAACTTCTGGTTCGGCGAACCAGATTAAAATTAACATCTGATTTGCCCGAACTGGTTCGAACCGGCTGAATCTCAGCCCTGAGTATGGTCTAGTCTAGTGGTTAAGGCACCAGGCTAGCAAGCAGGGGGACTGTGAGTTCTAGTCCCGCCTTAGGTATGAAAGCCAGCTGGATGACTTGTGACCAATCACCAAGAGACTGTGAGTTCTAGTCCCGCCTTAGGAATGAAAGCCAGCTGGGTGACTTGTGGCCAATCACCAAGAGACTGAGTTCTAGTCCCGCCTTAGGTATGAAAGCCAGCTGGGTGACTTGTGACCAATCACCAAGAGACTGAGTTCTAGTCCCGCCTTAGGCATGAAAGCCAGCTGGGTGACTTGTGGCCAATCACCAAGAGACTGTGAGTTCTAGTCCCGCCTTAGGTATGAAAGCCAGCTGGGTGACTTGTGACCAATCACCAAGAGACTGTGAGTTCTAGTCCCGCCTTAGGCATGAAAGCCAGCTGGGTGACTTGTGGCCAATCACCAGGTGACTGAGAATTTTAGGCCCTCCTTAGCTATGAAAGCCGATTGGATGACTTGTGGCCAGTCACTCTTTTTCAGCCCAACCCCACTTCACAGGGTTGTTGTTGCAGGGAAAACAGGAGGAGGAAGGTATGTTGGCTATCTTTGTTGCCTTGGGTTGTTTGTAAAAATAATATAGGCAGCATACAAATACAGGTAGTCCTTGACTTGCAATCATTTGGTTAGTGACCATTTGAAGGTACAACAGCACTGAAAAAAGTTACTTATGACCATTTTTCACACTTACGACCATTGCATCATCCCCAGGGACATGTGATCAAAATTCAGACGCTTGGAATATTTTTTTTTTTTTTTTTTTTAAATATTTAAAGGATAAGAGAGTTACAAAAATTACTGATCAACAAAAGGAAAGAATGAATTATCCTATAACAGAGGAGGAGATAATAGCAGCAATTAAGCAGCTAAAAACAGCCAAAGCTCCTGGCACGGATGGTTTGACTGCAGTGTATTACAAAACTTTACAAGCTGAAATGGTGGAACAACTTAGAGATTTATTTTGCAATATTCAACAAGGGGGTAAAATACCCCCATCTTGGACAACTGCTTATATATCTCTGATACCAAAGGAACAAGTTGGTCCTAAAAAACCAGAGAACTACAGACCAATATCTCTTTTGAACACAGACTATAAAATTTATGCGAAGGTATTAGCCAACAGGTTGATGCCAGTAATCCAAAAAGTAATTCATGAGGACCAAGCGGGATTTATTGAGGGCAGATATATGAAGGATAATGTAAGGCAAGTAATAGACTTATTGGAATATCTTGATAAGAATAAACAGATTTCTGCAGTGCTGGTTTTTTTGGATGCGGAGAAAGCCTTTGATAGAGTGGATTGGAACTTTCTACTAAAGACTTTAAAAAAGATGGGCTTTGGGGACCAATTTATACAGTCGATTTCAGCAATTTATCAAGAGCAAAAAGCACAGATTATTATTAATGGAAGTTTGACGACAGAGTTTAAAATTGAAAAAGGAACAAGACAGGGATGTCCGTTGTCCCCACTTTTATTTATATTAACATTGGAAGTCTTGCTAAATACAATACGGGACTCAAAAATTTTGAAAGGTATAGTGATAAGGCAAGAGGATTATAGAATAAAGGCATTTGCAGATGATCTGGTTGTTACCCTATCACAACCAATGGAATCAATAATCCTGATGAACGACATTATACAAGACTATGGTAGAGTTTCAGGTTTTAAACTGAACTCAAAAAAGACTAAAATGATAGTTAAGAATATGACACAAGATCGTAAACACGAGCTTGAAAGGAGGGCAGGTTTTGAAATTGTACCTAAGGTAAAATATCTTGGAATTCAGGTTGCAGAATCAAATATGAAATTGTTTCAAAATAATTATGAGGTGTTGTGGCGAGAGGTTCAGAAAGACATGGAGACTTGGAAAAAGCTGCAACTGTCTTTACTTGGAAGAATAGCAGCAGTTAAGATGAATATTTTGCCAAGATTTCTGTTTTTGTTCCAAATGATTCCGGTGCTTAAAAGTGATAAACAACTGAAAGTCTGGCAGTCTGGTGTGAATAAGTTTGTCTGGAACGAGAAAAAGCCGAGAGTGAAATTGAAAATTATGCAAGATGTTCCAGAAAGAGGAGGCCTTAAACTCCCAAACCTACAGTTATATTATGATGCAGCAGCTTTAACTTTAACAAGTGACTGGTTTGGAAATAAAAAGGCTGGAATATTGAATGCAGAAAGTTTTGATCTTGAATTTGGATGGCATGCTTACTTATTCTATGAAAATAAAGTGGATAAAGTATTTAAAAGTCATATACTTAGAGACTCCCTGATGAAAGTTTGGAAGAAGCACCGACTCAAATGGGATTATAAAATACCGCTATGGCTGGATCTTGGTCATACCTTGTGGAATACAAATATAATGTCACTCGGGGGGTTTTTATATAAAGAGGTTCTTTTTACAGATGCGGGCAGATGGCAGCTGAAGAGATTGCAGACACTGTTGGACGAAGGGATTAATTTAACCTGGTTACAATATAATCAATTACAAATGAGATGGAAAGAGGACCAAAAAACTGGTATTATGTTGCATGAGGAAGAATTGGTTAGACATATAAGAGAGAAAGGTCCAATGCATATTAAAAGGCTTTATAATGTTTTGTTAGAAAGAGATTCAGAAACGGAATTAGTTAAAGATTGTATGATTAAGTGGGCACAGAATTTTGAAGAACCAGTGATGCTGGAAACTTGGGAAAAAATTTGGGTTCAGAATGTTAAATTTACACAGTCGCAAAACCTGAGAGAAAATTTTTATAAAATGTTTTATAGATGGCATTTAGATCCTAAAAAGTTGTCATGTATGTACCCTAATGTTCAGCCAAAATGTTGGAGATGCGAATGTTTGGATGCTACGTATTATCATGTATGGTGGACCTGTAGGAAAGTTAAGGCTTTTTGGATAAAAATTTGGTGGGTCATGCAGAATGTTTTGAAGAAAAAAATTCAATTTTCTCCACAATTGTTTTTATTGGGTATAGTTAAGGGTTTTACACGGGGTGAAATAAAACTAATATTGTATATGATAACAGCAGCAAGATTGTTGATAGGTAAATACTGGAAGAATGAAGCTTTGCCTACTATCGAGGAATGGACTTTGAAGATGGCCAGTTTTGCAGAGATGGCGAAGATTTCAGCGTATTTAAAAGATTGTTCACAAGAGACTTATGAATGGGAATGGAAAAGGTGGATAGAATATGTTCAGAACAAATACCAAACTAGAAAGTATCAAATAGCTTTTATTTGAAAATAATGTATTAGAAATATTTTAATGTAAAGAGACAAAGAGGAAAAATTATATAGGGGGAGGGATGGGTTCAGGTTTATTTATTAGTGTTATTAGTTATGAGTATGTAATAGGGAAGTCTGGGGGGGGAGGGTTAGGGAGGGTTAGGGAGGATGGGAAGTTTGGGGAGGGTGGTGGGGGGGTGAAAAAAGGGGTGAAAATGTAATTGTAAAACTTTTGCAATAAAAAAAAAAAAAAAATTCAGACGCTTGGCAACTGATTCATATTTATGACGGTTGGAGTCAGGTGATCAGCTTTTGTGACCTTCTGATAAGTACAGCCAGATTCACCTTAACAACGTTGCTAACTTAGCAACTACAATGATTCACTTAACAACTGTGGCAAGAAAGGTCATAAAATGGGGCAAAGCTCACTTAACAAATGTTTCACAGAAAAACATAAATTTTGGGCTCAATTTAGACATACACGTCTATATACAGACATACACATATTGCACATAGGTTTCATATGTGTGCGTGTGTGTTTGTGTGCTACCTATGTACTATATGTGTATATCTGTATACATAGACATGGGTGTGTATAGTATGTATGTGTATGTGTATGTGTATGTGTATATATATATATATATATATATGTAGGTCTTTGGTTATTCGGGTCTTCTCCCACGTAAAATTGGAAGTGTCTTGGCGACGTTTCGACGAAGTCTCATTCGTCATCTTCAGGCTGGTGTTCTCGGCTTCGTGCTTCCAGGAGCAATGTGAGATCTCAGCTGTCTCTTCCTTTTAACTGCTAGTAGGGGTGTGAGCTGATTGGGTGGGGACTTGGCTGTGTTCTGATTGGGTGGAGGTGTGTTCTGATTGGTTAGGGGCTTGGCTGTGCTCTGATTGGATGGGGGGTTGGTTGTGCTCTGATTGGCTGGGGGTGTGTTCTGTTTGGGTGGGGGCTTGGTTGTGCTCAGCTTAGTCTGAGTTGCAGGGGGATTTGAGCTGGTGAGCTGCGTTGTTGTTTGGCTTCGTGTTTGTGGCCGTGCGAGCTCTTCATGGTGGGTGTCAGTCTGCTTCATGTATGGATTGGAGGGGTTTAAAGTGGCTAATGATGCAGCTGCGGTCTGGCTTCTGGTCCTTGGTCGTGGCTCATTATCAGTGTGGGTTTGAGTCTGCTTTCTGCGTGGATGTGTGGTGGTGACATCCTGTGTGGCTCTCGTGAGCGTGGGTCTGGTGTCATTCGTCGTGTTAGGGACTCGTTTGTCAATAAGGGCGGGTTTCCAAATGGCTGGTAGGCGGGAGGTATCGTCTCGTTTGTTCATGCTGTGTGGGCGTTTTTCTATCTCGATGGCTTCTCTGATTATTCTGTTGTTAAAGTGTTCAGTTTTGGCGATAGTTCTGGTCTTTTTAAAGTCAATATCATGTCCTGTGGCTTTAAGGTGTTGGACCAGGGAAGAAGTTGGTTCCTCTTTTCTGACTGAGTTCTTGTGTTCTTCTATGCGTGCACTTATTCGTCTGTTGGTTTGTCCGATGTATGTAGTGGGGCAGGCGGTGCATGGGATTTCATATACTCCTTGATTTTCTAACTCAATTTTGTCTTTGGGGTTCCTTAGGATGGTGGATATTTTTCGGTTTGTGCAGAATGCTGTCTTGATGTTATGTTTGTGGAGGATTTTGCTTATTCTGTCTGTGGTGCCTTTTATGTATGGGAGGAGGGCTTTGCCGTTTTCTTGTTCTCTGTCTTGGATTTTAGTGGGGGTTTCTTTTTGGATTAGGTTGGTGATCTTATTTCTTTGGAATCCATTGGATGTTAGTACGTTAGTAAGAGTACTTAACTAAACTAAACTAACTAAAACTAACTAAAACTAAAAACCGAACTACACACTCTTACTAACGTACTAACATCCAATGGATTCCAAAGAAATAAGATCACCAACCTAATCGAAGCCGAGAACACCAGCCTGAAGATGACGAATGAGACTTCGTCGAAATATCGCCAAGACACTTCCAATTTTACGTGGGAGAAGACCCGAATAACCAAAGACCTACATACAAACACCCGCGAAAACCTGAGAAAACATATATATATATATATATATATATATATATATATATATATATATATATATATATATATATATATATGTAGGTCTTTGGTTATTCGGGTCTTCTCCCACGTAAAATTGGAAGTGTCTTGGCGACGTTTCGACGAAGTCTCATTCGTCATCTTCAGGCTGGTGTTCTCGGCTTCGTGCTTCCAGGCTGGTGTTCTCGGCTTCGTGCTTCCTGGAAGCACGAAGCCGAGAACACCAGCCTGAAGATGACGAATGAGACTTCGTCGAAACGTCGTCAAGACACTTCCAATTTTACGTGGGAGAAGACCCGAATAACCAAAGACCTACATACAAACACCCACGAAAACCTATATATATATATATATATATATATATATATATATATATATATATATATATATGTGCATATTCTCTCTAGCCAGGTTTTACCTATGTAAACTTAGTTGTTCTTCAGCCCTAGGTTCTGTGAAATCTCATTCACAAGTTCTTGGGCCCTTTTTCTGCTTGTGAATGAGATTTCACAGAACCTAGGGCTGAAGAACAACTAAGTTTACATAGGTAAAACCTGGCTAGAGAGAATATGCACATAAAAGCCTATGAAAAAAGAAAAAAGATATATATATATATATATATATATATATATATATATATATATATATATATATATATATGTAGATCTTTGGTTATTCGGGTTTTCTCCCGTGTAAAATTGGAGGTTTCTTGGCAACGTTTCGACGAAGTCTCATTCGTCATCTTCAGGCTGGTATCTTCGGCTTGGTGCTTCTAGGAGCAATGTGTGATCGCAGCTGTTTCTTCCTTTTAACTGCCAGTGAGGGTGTGAACTGATTGGGTGGGAGCCTGGCTGTGTTCTGATTGGGTGGAGATGTGTTCTGATTGGTTGGGGGCTTGGCTGTGCTCTGATTGAATGAGGGGGTTGACTGTGCTCTGATTGGCTGGGGGTGTGCTCTGTTTGGGTGGGGGCTTGGTTGTGCTATATTGTATATATAGCTATATTGTATATTGTGTATATAGTATATTATATATACCAGTGGTCCCCAACCTTTTTATCGCCGCGGCCTGCTGAGCGCGCGCAGGGGTGGGGGCACGGCCCAGGAGCTTTTGCGCACGGCCCATTGCGCACGGCCCAGGAGCCTTTGCGCTGCAGCGTTCATGTCCCCCGGCCGCTGTGCGGCCCGGTGCCAGGTACTCCACGGCCCGGCACCGGTCCGCGGACCGGGGGTTGGGGACCACTGATATATACTATATACACACATACACGTCTATATACAGACAGACACATATTGTACATAGGATTCAACCCTGCTTGAGGATGGACTAAGTCGTCAATTCTCCTTTATTTGCACACCTATATTTTAGCGTTCTTATGAAGCATTCACTATAATTTGGAAAAGAAGCGGTCTGTAGGAGACCCTGCCAATTTCCATCCTAATCTCTCATGGGGATTGACTCAAATGTTGCTATCAAATCTCTGAATGCAGCCTAGAGCCTAAAGCCCCTTGTTAAACTGGGTGACTTCATGAACCGGTGATACAATAAATTCATTAATTCGCTGTTGAGAAGCCTGCTCTAAAACCTGCTTATTCCACCGCTAATTTTTTTTTTCTTGGCTCAGCCAATCAGGGAGTTTTTGAGAAGGATGCTTCACATGTAATGCAATGATTATTCAGAGCCAGGTGATAGTAATTGGATGGGTGGCTCTTATCCTGGGTTTTGTTTTTTTTTGGTGGGTGTGTATGTGAATTGGAATTACTACATAATTTGTCCATGCTATTAGGAATTTGCAGGGAATTATCAATCCAGACAAAAGAGAGGATGGCAGAGACCTTTGTGGTGAGATTTTTGAAGATCTTGAATATGGGATCATATCTCAGCAAGTGGGATTTTTGGAGCAAAATGCAAACAATTTTTCCAGTTTGGCTTCTGTAAACAGTCCAGAATTTTTTTTATTTTATTTTGAGAGCAAAACTTAAAGAAATTATAATTCCTCCCTCCCTCCCTTCTTTCCTTTCTCTTCTTTTTTTCTTCCCCTTCCTTCCACCCTGTCTTTTTCTTTCTTTCTTTATTTCTTTCTTTCTTTCTTTCTTTCTTTCTTTCTTTCTTTCTTTCTTTTGCTTTTTTTGCTCTTTTTTCTTCCTCTCATTCGTTCCCTTTCTTCCTTCCTCCCTCCCTCCATCTCTTCCTCCCTCTCTTCCTCCCTTCCCAAAAATCTTTTTCTTTCTTTCTTTCTTTCTTTCTTTCTTTCTTTCTTTCTTTCTTTCTTTCTTTCTTTCTTTCTTTCTTCCTTCCTTCCTTCCTTCCTTCCTTCCTTCCTTCCTTCCTTCCTTCTTTCTTTCTCGGTCACTCTCTTTCACTCACCCTGTCTTTTTCCTTCCTTTTGCAGTTTTTTCTTTCTTTCTAACCCTAACCCTACCTCTAACTCTAACATCAAAAACATCATCAAAAAAGCACAACAAAGAATGTTCTTTCTGCGCCAACTTAGGAAGCTCAAACTGCCCAAGGAGCTTCTGATCCAGTTCTACGGAGGAATTGTTGAGTCTGTCATCTGCACCTCTATAACTGTCTGGTTTGGCTCTGCAACCCAACAAGACAGACACAGACTTCAGAGGATCATTAGAACTGCAGAAAAAACAACGGCTACCAACCTGCCTTCCATGGAGGACCTGGATACTGCACGAGTCAAAAAGAGGGCTGGGAAAATATTTACAGACCCCTCACATCCTGGACATAAAACTGTTTCAGCTCCTACCCTCAAAAGGACGCTGTAGAGCCCTGCACACCAGAACAACTAGACACAAGGACAGTTTTTTCCTGAACGCCATCACTCTGCTAAACAAATAATTCCCTCAACACTGTCAAACTATTCACTAAGTCTGCACTACTATTAATCTTCTCATCGTTCCTATCACCCATCTCCTCCCACTTATGACTGTATGACTGTAACTTTGTTGCTTGTATCCTTACGATTTGTGTTGATATTGTTTCCCGATTGCTTATTTGTACCCTATGACTATCATTAAGGTTTTGTACCTTATGATTCTTGATAAACGTATCTTTTCTTTTATGTACACTGAGAGTGTATGCACCAAGACAAATTCCTTGTGTGTCCAATCACACTTCGCCAATAAAAAATTCTATTCTGTTCTATTCTATTCTATTCTATTTTGCTTTTTCTTTCTGTTTCCCTCATTGTTTCCCTCCCTCCCTCCCTCCCTTCCTCCCTCCTTCCTTTGTCTTTCTTTCTTTTTCTTTTTCTTTCTCTCTCTCTTTCACTCTTTGTCCTTCCTTTTCCACTTTTTTCTTTCTCTTTTGCTCTTTTTTCTCTTTCTCTCATTCTTTCCCTTCCTTCCTTCCTTCCTTCCTCTCTGCCTCCCTCCCTCCTTCCATCTTTTCCTCCCTCTCTCCCTCTTTTCCCAAAAATCTTTTCTTCTTTCTTTCTTTCTTTCTTTCTTTCTTTCTTTCTTTCTTTCTTTCTTTCTTTCTTTCTTTCCTTCCTTCCTTCCTTCCTTCCTTCCTTCCTTCCTTTTCTTTCTTTCTTTCTCTCTCACTCTTTTTCTCTTTGTCCTTCCTTTTGCACTTTTTTCTTTCTTTCTCTTTTGCTCTTTTTTCTCTTCCTCTCATTCTTTTCCTTCCTTCCTTCCTTCCCTGCTCCTTCTCTCCCTCCCTTCTCCAGCTTTTTTTTTTTTTTTTTTTTGCATATATCTGAATTTTCCTACAACGAAGTCTTTTGATCCAGAGACTGCTGAAAAGTTATTGATCTGGGATCATTTGAAGAAGTACCGGCCCTCTTTAAATTTAATATTTGTAAACTTCATTCTACTAGAAATAAAAAATGTTGAAAGAAACACCTGCATGCAAAAAGGGCTTACCTATTATTTTCCCATTTTATTTTAATAACAAGAAAAAGAAAAAAGGAGGAAAAAATATGGTTTAAAAATGTAAAGGTGTATCTGAATCTTATCTAAAATACCTAGAAATATGATATAGATTGTTAGTATGATTTATGCATAAATAACGTATAAGGTTAAAGAATTATATTATAATATTAACATTAATATAATTTGTATTAGTTTGAAGTGTTGGAAGATGTTTAGAACCAGTGATGTCATATCTATGTCCGATATTTTTAATTTTGAATGATTAATAAAAAAAACTTTTTAAATAAATAAATAAAAAAGAATCTACCTAAAATTCAAAATTCATCAAACTATAACAAGTATGGCTTTGCATGCTAAGGGCTAGCAAAAAATTAATAATATTATTTTAGAAAGATGGAGTTATCCTGGTTCAGCAAACTTGGATTGATGAGATCTGTTCAATTCCTGCTTATAAACTGGCATTTTATCAGACTGGTTAATATTCTGGATATGTATCTGTATTTTGTATAAGACAAAGGATTTATTTGAGTTTTTCTTTCAATGGCTATTGGACAAAATGCAAGCACAGCAAATGTGATCAGTGCAATAAATCGGGGACAATTGCAGAAGATGTTTGGACAACTTCAAAACTGTGGGTGCTTTGTATCCAAAAACATGGTGAATATGTGAAGAATTAACCTTCTCCAAACAACTATGCTAACTTCTAAACAATTTTCCCTTTCTGTAGCATTTCACAAATTGTGTGTATCTTATATACAAGTGAAGTTATTAAACATTAAAACTGAGCAAGGATTTTTGTGGACACTCTGTATATATAAATGCCAAAATATAATTTAGAAATAGATGGTAAGCACATGTTGACTGCAACCGCATTCATTATATTACCTCCCCTAAAAATGTGAATCCTCTTAAGGGCAAAAATGTTGGAAAACGTTTGGTTTGCTTAATGGGGCGATCCCTGCATGTCCTAAATATTTACTTACTACGCCATGATTACAGAAAGTTTGAGAAACAATGGCTTAGGTCCTGTGGACTGAAAAGCCTTGTGGCTTCTCTCTTTGGACAATGGCCATGGGTTTTGCGTTAAAAGGACTTTAAACATAACATCCTGTTCGAAGAAAAATCTGGTCTACTTCAGGGGTGGGCTTCAAAAATTTTAGCAAGGGGTTCTCTGCCCGGTTGCTGGGTGGGTGTGGCCATGGTGGGCGTGGCCTCGTTGGCCTCCTGCACCACGGCAAGGGGGGGTGTTTTGGCCCTCCCCGGGCTCCAGAGGCTTTCCTTGAGCGTCCGGGAGGGCGAAAACTGCCTCCCCAGGCTCCAAAGGCCCTTTGGAGGCCAGAAACAGGCCCATTTCTGGCCTTTCCAAACTTCTGGTAGGCCTGTACCCCCGCATTAAGCAAATTAAATACCCAGACTGTATGATTTTTCGGCCTCCCTGAGCCTCCGCGCGTGCCCTGCACTTACCTACATCCAAAAAGGGCCACGTGGGGACTCCTGGGAGGGGAGGGGCAGGATGGGCAGGGTCAGCCAGGAGTGGGATTTGGGGGTTCTCTGAACTGCACAGATTGACATTGAAACAGAAAGAGAATATTACCAAACATAGAATTTATTTGACCAATGGTTGGAAAAGAGGGGTGGCAATTAAGAATGCAATATGTATTGTTAAGCCAGGGGTATCAAACTGAAGGCCGGGGGGGGGCGGATCTGGCCCATAGGGTGCTTAGATCTAGCTCACGGGGCCACCCTAGAAACAGCAAAGGACCGGGCCGTGGTGCCTCTGCCATTGAAAACAGAGCGTGGCCCTCCCGAGCTCCATTTTCAATTGGAGAGGGTTGCAGGAGACCATCGCAACTGGAAATGCATGAGCCCTGGTAGCGCAGCAGACTAAAGCACTGTTATTAACATCAGCTGCCTGCAATTACTGCAAGTTCAAATCTCCCCAGGCTCAAGGTTGACTCAGCCTTCCATCCTTTCTAAGGTAGGTAAAATGAGGACGCAGTTTGTGGGGGCAATAAGCTGACTTTGTATAAAATATACAAAAGCATGAAGGCTATTGCTTAGCGCATTGTAAGCCGCCCTGAGTCTCCGGAGAAGGGCGGCATATAAATCAATTTTTTTTAAAAAAAAGGATCCCGGGAGCCCGTTTTCGCTGGCAGAGCGCTCAGGCCACCATAGGTGCCCCCCGATACGAATGACGTCGAGCTGGCCATACCCACCCTGGCCACGCCCACCCCAGCCCCCTAAGGTCAAACGCACCCTTGATGCGGCCCTCAATGAAATCGAGTTTGACACCCCCGCGTTAAGCAAATTAAATACCCAGACTGTATGATGTTTATTAAATACTCTAAGAAATGTATTTACAGAGTACAGATTAACAGAGTTGGAAGGGACCTTGTAGGTCATCTAGTCTCTTAAGATTCTCCTATTCCAGCAAGCCAGCCTGGCCTAATTTTCTCCCCTGTTTTAAAATTCTTTTAAATCAAAATTTTAATCTGTTTTAAATTATTGGGATTTTTTAATTGTCTCGGGCTAAATTATTTAATCTGGTTTTAATTATGTCTTTTAACTTTTGTATCTATGTGTTTTATTCTGTGCCTGTTCACCGCCCTGAGTCCTTCGGGAGTAGGGCGGTATATAAATCTAATAAAAATAAAACTAAACTAAACTAACCAACTAGTCCATCCCCCACCCCCCACCCAGTGGTGGGTTGCCCCCCGTTCGCACGGGTTCTATAGAACTGATAGTAAAACCAGCGGGAGGCTCCGCTCACTGATCCTGATGTCATCAGAACGCTTCTGTGCATGCTTTGCTCCCGCACGCTCCGTGGCCCCATTGCAAACGGGTAGTAAAGGTAAGTAGAACCCACCCCTGCCCCCACCCCACCCAAGCAGGAGACCCTACACCAGCAGCGCTGGCTGGGGGATTCTGGGAGTTGAAGTCCACCCATCTTCAAGCTTCCAAGGTTGAGAAACACTGCCCTGCACCATTTCTGACAAATGGCAGTCCAAGCTCTTCTTGAAAGCCTCCAGTGATGAAGCTCCCACGATTTCCGAAGGCAACTTCCTTGTTCCATTGGTGGATTATTCTCACTGTCAGAAATTTTCTCCTTTATTTAATAGAAAAATCAATCAATCATAATCATAATAAAAAAAAATGGTATAAGGCAGTGGTGAAATCCATTTTTTTTACTGCCGGTTCTGTGGGCGTGGCTTGGTGGGTGTGGCTTGGTGGGCATGGCAGGGGAAAGGATACTGCAAAATCTCCATTCCCACCCCACTCCAGGGGAAGGATACTGCAAAATCTCCATTCCCACCCCACTCCAGAGGAAGGATACTGCAAAATCTCCATTCCCTCCCTACTCCTGGGGGAAGGATATTGCAAAATCTCCATTCCCATCCCACTCCTGGGGGAAGGATACTACAAAATCTCCATTCCCTCCCTACTCCTGGGAGAAGGATATTGCAAAATCTCCATTCCCATCCCACTCCAGGGGAAGGATACTACAAAATCTCCATGCCCTCCCTACTCCTGGGGGAAGGATATTGCAAAATCTCCATTCCCATCCCACTCCAGGGGAAGGATACTACAAAATCTCCATTCCCTCCCTACTCCTGGGGGAAGGCTATTGCAAAATCTCCATTCCCACCCCACTCCTGGGGGGAAGGATATTGCAAAATCTCCCTTCCCACCCCACTCTGGGGCCAGCCAGAAGTGGAATTTGCCGGTTCTCCGAACTACTCAAAATTTCCGCTACCGGTTCTCCAGAACCTGTCAGAACCTGCTGGATTTCATCCCTGGTGTAGGGTCTCCTGCTTGGCGGGGGTCGGGGTGTGGGAAAGGGAGGCAGGTTGGACTAGATGACCTCCAAGATCCCTGGCACCTCTGTTAATCTGTTAGGTGGCTTAAGCAGCGAAGACGCTGAGCTTGCCGATCAGAAAAATCGGCAGTTCGGTGGTTCGAATCCCTTAGTACAGGTCTCCTGCCTGAGCAGGGGGTTGGACTAGATGACCTCCAAGGTTCCCTTCCAACTCTTGTTACCGTTACTAATCTGTTCTCTCGGGCGGGTGGCCCACCTGTAGCCGGCGTCGCCCTTTTAAGAAGCGCTCGCCCACCTACCCACCCACCCCTCCTTCCCTCCCTCCCTCCCTCCCCTCCCTTTTCATCCGAGGAAGAGTTTGCGAGCGGAGCTCTTCCCCAAAGCGTCACCCAGCAGCAGCTGTTTAGCGGAGCGCAGCCCCGGCTGTTCCCTGGGAAAGAAGAGCGGCCGCTCCTCCGGCTCTTTCCCCTTCTCTCTCTCCCCAAGCCGAGCCAACGCCGGAGCCGAGCGATGGTGGCGGCTCTTTCGGGCTCAGCTCGGTGAAATCCGCGGCCGGAGCCAGCCCGGGTCGGTGTTTCCCCCTTCCAGAAGGCAAAATGGGATGTTGCACCGGGCGCTGCACTTTGATCTTCCTCTGCACTTTACAGCTGGTAAGCACGGATGCTCCTGAGGCAGAGCGTTCCGCAGGCGCGCGGGACTGTTAATTCCCATCACCGGGCGACTGGGATTCGAACCCGCGTCCTGCGAGTCTGTCTGTCTGTCTGTCTGATTTACGGTTTGGCGAAGCTTTCCCGAGTCTCCCCCCCCCCCCAACTCTTTGTTGTGACTCTTTCGTGGTTTTGGGGGTTCACACGACATGCTGAAAAGGGTCTACTCTACTTACTCGCGGTGCAATTCGGCCACTGGTCCTTAAACGAGTCTGGCGGAGGATGGGAGTGGGGGGGGGAAGCTGGGTTCGCATCGCGCCTGAATTCTCTCCCCTTTTAACCGACTAATCGCGGTTCATAATAAGCTTAATGTGAGTATCGTGTGAACGCGGCCGGTTGGTCCTTTCGGAAAGCGTGCGGTGCGAATAGGAGCGCTGGAAAAGTAGCCCAGGTGGGGTTTTGACTTTTTTGCCCCCGTTTTGGGAGCCCAACACACATTTTGGGGGCCTTTTCAGGAGGCAACTGGACTTTCTTGTTGTTGTTGTTTTTTGTTTGTTTGTTTTCTTTTCTTTTGAAAAGAAGCTTTTTGGATGAGAAGCCAAACGTCTTCAAAAGAAAAGAAAGAAAAGAAAAGAAAAGAAAAGAAAAGAAAAGAAAAGAAAAGAAAAGAAAAGAAAAGAAAAGAAAAGAGAGCCTTGGTAGTACAGTGGTCTAAAACACTGTTATTAAGACCAGCTGCCTGCAATTACTGCAGGTTCGAATCTCACCAGGCTCAAGGTTGACTCAGCCTTCCATCCTTTCTAAGGTAGGTGAAATGAGGACCCAGTTGTGGGGGCAATAAGCTGACTTTGTATAAAAATATACAAAAGTATGAAGGCTATTGCTTATCGCACTGTAAGCCGCCCTGAGTCTCCGGAGAAGGGCGGCATATACATCAAATTTTAAAAAAAACAAAAACAAAGAAAGTCCAGTTGCTTCCTGAAAAAGCACCTTTTGGGACAATTGTGACTTGGATGACTGAGAATCTTTTAATAGCAGGGGTGAAATCCAGCAGGTTCTGACAGGTTCTGGAGAACCGGTAGTGGAAATTTTGAGCAGTTCGGAGAACCAAGCAAATACCACCTCTGGCTGTGAAACACCAGACTGGGGTGGGAATGGAGATTTTGCAATATCCTTCCCCCCCAGGAGTGTGGAGGGAATGGGGATTTTACAGTATTCTTCCCCCACGAGTGGGGAGGGAATGGGGATTTTGCAGTATCCTTCCCCCAGGAGTGCGGAGGGAATGGGGATTTTGCAGCATCCTTCCCCCAGGAGTGTGGAGGGAATGGGGATTTTGCAGTATCCTTCCCCCAGGAGTGCGGAGGGAATGGGGATTTTGCAGCATCCTTCCCCCAGGAGTGGGGAGGGAATGGGGATTTTGCAGTATCCTTCCCCCAGGAGTGGGGTGGGAATGGAGATTTCACAGTATTTATTTATTGATTGATTGATTGATTGATTCGATTTATATGCCGCCTTTTCTCCGGAGACTCAGGGCGGCTTACAATGCGTTAAGCAATAGCCTTCATACTTTTGTATATTTATACAAAGTCAGCTTATTGCCCCCACAATCTGGGGGGGGGGTCCTCATTTTACCTACCTCGAAAGGATGGAAGGCTGAGTCAACCTTGAGCCTGGTGAGATTTGAACTCGCAGTAATTGCAGGCAGCTGGTGCTACTTAGCAGCGCTTTAGTCTGCTGCGCCACCAAGGCTCATCCTTCCCTTGCCACGCCCACAGAACTGGTAGTAAAAAAAATTGGATTTCACCACTGTCTTATAGGCACATTTCGGATGCATCAATCCTCATTTTTTAAAAAATCTGACCTGCCCCTGAGACTTTGGGATGGGGCGTCAGTCCCACCTTTTCTCTCTACTCTGCGAATGAAAGATTAAAACCAAAACGTACCAACTCCCTAAACTCCTTGAAATTGGCTTGCGCATCCAAAAGCGATCCAAAAAAAAAACAAAAAACCTTGAGGATTATTTTTTAAAAAACAAAAACCCCAATGCTAGTGTTCCAATTTAGTTAGAGGAAACAGATGGAAATCAAATTGATCGAACTGTTCACCAGCTGTGCGTTTTCCTTTGGGGGAAGTGAACTGTGGAATAGCCATCCACCCATAGATTGGGGGGGGGGGCTGTTCCAAACTTGGGGTACACAACTTTGCCTTGGAAAGGAGTTGGGTGGTTAAGAAATGTGGAATTAAAAGATCTTTCAAACTACAGGTACCCCTTGACTTAAATCAGTTCATTTACTGACCGTTTGAGGTTACAACAGTACTTTAAAAACCCAATTTATGACCATTTTTCAGACTTACGACCATCGCGGTCACACAAACCAAATCCAGATGCTTGGCAACTGACTCATATTTATGACGGTTGCAGTGTCCCAGAGTCATGTGATAACCCTTTTGCGACCTTCTGACCAGCCAAAATCCATGGGGAATTCACTTCACAACCGTGTTACTAACTTAGCCAACCTCAGTGATTCGCTTAACGACCGTGGCAAGAAAGGTGGTAAAACGGGGCGAAACTCACTTAATTGTCTCGCTTAGCGGCAGGAATTTGGGACTGAATGGTGGTCGTAAGTCACTGGTGGTCGTAAGTACTTTGAGATCAGCAAAATAGTTAACCTCAAAACATGTTCCTTGCATCACCCAATTTTTTTTCAGTTTATTTTGTAAGGTTGGAACAACGGAGAGATTCCTTAACAATGGATGCAAATCCGTAGCATGTCCAGGCGGATTGAAAAAAGGGGATTGTAGCTTGCAAACAAACACCGTGTGTTTATATCTCCCACGCAAGCAATTCAGTGTGGACTTAGTCCCGGTCAATCATTGTTTCTGCCAACCGTAAGCCAGTTCTGAAATTCTGGCATTGCATTTTCCATTCGTTCATCTTTCCTGTTTAATTTTTTTTAAAAAAAAAATCTTTGGGTTAACGGGAAAATAAAAAAAAAAAACCTCAACCCTACCAGTAGAGTTCATAACACCCTTTAGAAACTTTCAAAGAGGGGTCAACTTCTTCTCCCTAGAATATTCCGGCTGTGCCAAAAATATTCCAGCCACCTTTTCATTCGGGCTCATTTTGCATTCGCCTCCAGTAGCTCCAAGAAGGATAATTTGGACTCTCCATTGTTAAGGGAAAAGCTTTGTGCTTCTGGTGCAAATCGGAAGGCAAATCAATTGATTGCGGGGGGGGGGGGAATTAATACCCTGCCCTCGAAGAAAACTAAAGCAAGAAAATGCACACAGCCAAACAAAGGACACGAAGTTGCCAAATTTGTTCCCCCCCACCCTTTTGCAAATACATAGAGCCAACCAAATCATTGCTTACTTTTTTTTTCCTCCCTATCTTATTGTTATTACATATATGGGGATATTTTGGAAGTGTTTAAAGTAAAGAAAACCTCTCTCTTTCTTTCCTCTTTTTCTTTCCTTTCTCTTTCTCTCTCTTCCATCCTTTCCTCTCTTCTCTCACTTTCTCTCTCTCTCCTTTCTCTCTCTTTCTCCTTCTCCTCTGTCTTTCCCGCTCTCTCTTCTCCTTCCCCACCCCCTCTTCCTCTCTTCCTCTTTCTCTCTCTTCCTCTTTTTTAATTTCCCTCTCTTTCTCCCTTCCTCCCTTTCTCTCTCTCTCTCCTCTCCTCTCACTTTCTTTCTCTCCTTTCTCTCTCTTCTCTTTCCCCTCCCCCATCTTCTTCCCTTACTCTTTCTCTCTCTTTTCCTCATTTTTAATTTCTCTTTCTCTCTTCCTCCCTTTTTCTCTCTCTCTCTCTCTCTATGTTTCCTCTCCTCTCTTCTCTCACTTTCTCTCTCCTTTCTCTCTCTTTTTCTTTCTTCTTCTGTCTTTCCCTCTCTCTCTTCTCTTTCCCCTTTCTCCTCTTCCTCCCTTACTCTTCTCTCTCTCTCTCTCTTCTTCTCTTTTTAATTTCTCTCTCTTTCTTTCTTCCTCCCTTTCTCTTTCTTTCCCTCTCTCTTTCTCTGTCTCCTTTCTTCCCTCCTAGAATAGAATAGAATAGAATTCTTTATTGGCCAAGTGTGATTGGACACACAAGGAATTTGTCTTGGTGCATATGTCAGTGTACATACTCCTCTAGCTTTGTGTGTGTGTGTGTGTGTGTGTGTGTGTGTGTGTGTTTCTCTCTTTCTCCTCTGTCTTTCCCTTTTTCTCTTTTGCTCTGTCTCTCTGTCTCTCTGTCTCTCTGTCTCTCTCTCTCACACACACACACACCCATGCTCAGGGAGGGGCGAGAAATACGAATCTGTTCCCCTTTTGTCTTGGAAAAGAACGGGCTTAGTTATTCAGCTCGATAGGATTTAAAAAAAAAATCTTTGGGGTTTTGTGTTTTCAAACAGGGCTGGTCCTTTTTTCTGTCAATGCCCTGCGAACTGTTGGACTTTCATTTGCATTCCCGGGGAATAGCTAAAATGGGATATTGCCAAGGGTCATAATTTATCCTGAGTAATGTATAAAACTCTATTGAGCGTGTTAATTTTTTTTTAAAAAAAATTGCTGCTAGATTGTACAATGTGCACTTGGCCAAACGGCCTGGGATCTCGGCCAGCTACAAACAACTTAAACACACACATGCACACAGAGAGAGAGAGAGAAAGACGCACACACAACATTAGGGATTGGAAACGCAGAGCAGTGGATGCTTGTCTGAAGAGGGTCTGAAACGGCAGATTTCTGCAAAAAAAAAAAGGGGGGGGTTAAGGATTTTCTCTCCCTTTAGGCAAGTTCTTCCTACTTGGTGATCAGGAAGGAACAAAGATTTGGCTGTTTTTCAATTGTAGTTGTGTCTGGTGGCCAGAGGGTCTCTTGCCTCTGTCCATTTCTGGTGGGAATCAGGATCTTTCCCTCTTTAAAAGGGCAACGGCTGCTCGCCTTTCCTTGGGAAATCTCTCATCCAAAAAATGTGTGTGTGTGGGAGGGGGGGAATGAGGTGGAAAAAAATTATGAAACTTTGATTTTGGATTTTGCAGATTAGATAGATTTGTGGTTCTAGAAACGGACGGTATACTAGGTAGTCTTTTATTTATTTTATTTTATTTATTTTGTCAAGCATGTATAGGATAACAGATATAAGTATAAACATGATTATGAATACAGGAAATGGATACAAATAAATGGGGACAGTAGGACAGGGACGGTAGGCACGCTGGTGCGCTTATGCATGCCCCTTACAGACCTCTTAGGAATGGGTTGAGGTCAGGGGTGAAATCCTGCAGGTTCTGACAGGTTCTGGAGAACCGGTAGCGGAAATTTTGAGCAGTTCGGAGAACCAGCAAATACCACCTCTGGCTAGCCCCAGAATGCATGGGAATGGAGATTTTGCAATATCCTTCCCCCAGGAGCGGGGAGGGAATGGGGATTTTGCAGTATCCTTCCCCTGCCATTCCCATCAAGCCACGCCCACAGAACTGGTAGTAAAAAAAAAATAGATTTCACCACTGGGTGAGGTCAACAGTAGACGGTCTAAGGTTAAAGTTTTGGGGGTTTGGGGAATAAACCACAGAGTCAGGCATTGACCTTGCTAAAGTCATATTTTCTGCAATCGAGTTTGGAGCGGTTTACCTTAAGATTGTATGCTCGTGTGTTATTGCAGTTGAAGCTGAAGTAGTCATTGACAGGTAGGACATTGTAGCAGATAATTTTATGAGCTACGCTTAGGTCAGACCGAAGGCGGCATAGTTCTAAATTGTCCAAGCCCAAAATTTCAAGCCTGATGGGGATTCTGTTGTGAGCAGAGGAGTCACAGAGGAGCCTGGTGGCGCAGCAGACTAATAGCCTGTTATTAACATTCAGCTGCCTGCAATTACTGCAAGTTCGAATCTCCCCAGGCTCAAGGTTGACTCAGCCTTCCATCCTTTCTAAGGTAGGTAAATTGAGGACCCAATTTGTGGGGGCAATAAGCTGACTTTGTATAAATATACAAAAGTATGAAGGCTATTGCTTAACGCATCGTAAGCCGCCCTGAGTCTCCGGAGAAGGGCGGCATATAAAATAAAAAAAATAAAATAAAATATTTTCCATCTCTTTTCCCACTTTCTTATCTTTCCACTGTAAATCTCAGTGTAATCATTTAAGTTTTTTATATTTTTCCTGGACTCGCTCAATTGTATTAATGTCCAATATGCAGTGTGGGTTCCAGAGAGATGAGCTGTACTCGAGAATTGGTCTAGCAAATGTTTTGTATGCTCAACTTATAAGTCCTCAACTTATGACCACATCGGAGCCCAAAATTTATGTTGCTAAGTGAGACATTTGTTAAGTGAGTTCTGCCCCCATTTTACAACCTTTCTTGCCACTGTTGTGAAGCGAATCACCTGCCGTTGTTAAGTTAGTAAGGTGGTTGTTAAATGAATCTGGCTTCCCCATTGGCTTTCCCTCATCAGAAGGTCATAAAAGGGACACTGCCACCGTCATAAATAGGATTCAGTTGCCAAGTGTCCGGATTTTGATCATGTGAGTGTGGGGATGCTGCAATGGTCGTAAGTGTGAAAAACGGTCACAAGTCACTTTTTCCAGTGTCATCGTAACTTTGAACAGTCATTCCATGAACAGTCAATCCATGAGCCTGAGTGGCGTAGGAGGTTAATGCCTCCTACTAAGGCAGCATTTAACATCCAGCTGCCTGCAATTACTGCGAGTTCAATTCTCACCAGGCTCAAGGTCGACTCAGCCTTCCATCCTTTCTAAGGTGGGTAAAATGAGGACCCGGTTTGTGGGGGCAATAAGCTGACTTTGTATAAAAAAGAACACCGCTTAGGGGAGGGGGGGGCAAAAGCCCTACTAAGCAGGTATATACAAAAGTATGAAGGCTATTGCTTAACGCATTGTAAGCCGCCCTGAGTCTCCGTAGAAAGGCGGCATATAAAAATAAATTTTAAAAAAAATGGTTGTAAGTTGGGGATTGCCTGTAGAAGAAAAATTGCTTGTTTTTCGTAAATTGAAGGTCAGTAGTATAACATGGAAGATAATAGCCACTGAAATACAGATAACCTCAACTCACTGGTTTAATTTTGTTTTACAAGAAGAGAAGAAAGGCAGATAAAGAACATTATTGGGTATATTACCCGGCCTTAAAGGCTTTAGAGATTTGCTATGAACCACAAAACCCTACAAAGATCTAATATAAGTTAGACAATGACCATCACCTTACAGGTCAAACCGTACAATAATTTTATACGCTTGTGCAGTCACTAAAGGAACTATTAAGAGCTGAGATGGTGCAGTGCTTAGAATGCTAATTCTGCTGACTGCCAGCAGTTTGGCAGTTCTAGTCTCACCAGCTCAAGGTTGGCTCAGCCTTCCGTCCTTCCGAGGTCGGTAAAACGAGGACCCAGATGGTTTTGGGGGAGGGGGCATAGGCCGACTCTGTAAACTGCTTAGAGAGGGCTGGAAAGCCCTGTGAAGCGGTATATACGTCTTAAGTGTTTTATTATTATTATTTATTTGATTTGATTGCCGCCCTATCTCCATAGGACTCAGGGCGGCTCACAACAATTAAAATCAAACCAGATAAAGCATGTTAAAATACACATATTAAACATATTAAAATAATCCAAACCCCATCAGTCCAGGCTAAGTGCTATTGCTATGGCTGTTGTAAATTGAGGATTACCCGTAACTTAAAAACTGGAGCCTTTTAAGAAAGGACGTAAGTGACTTTTCATCCGCATGTAAAAATTGAGAAAAAGAAGGAATTGTAAACTGTATAAAGGTGGGAGGAAGGGAAAGAGAGTACAAGTATTTATTTATTTATTTATTTATTTATTTATTTATTTATTTATTTATTTATTTATTTATTTATTTGTTGGTTCGATTTATATGCCGCCCTTCTCCAGAGATTCAGGGCAGCTTACAATGCGTTAAGTAATAGCCTTCATACTTTTGTATATACTGTACCTGCTTAGTAGGGCTTTCGCCCCCCCCCCCCCTAAGCAATGTTCTTTTTTATACAAAGTCAGCGTATTGATCCCACAATCCGGGTCCTCATTTTACCTACCTCGGAAGGATGGAAGGCTGAGTCAACCTTGAGCCTGGTGAGATTTGAACTCGCAGTAATTGCAGGCAGCTGGCAGCTAAATGCTACTTAACAGCACTTTAGTCCGCTGCTCCACCAAGGCTCCTTGGTGGTATTGTCTTAATCCATATTTTGCCTAAACCTACTTTACTGAATAAACTATAATGGGCTGCGTTTATGTAAATAAACATAAGGTAAAGGTAAAGGTTCCCCTCGCACAGATGTGCTAGTCGTTCCTGACTCTAGGGGGTGGTGCTCATCTCCGTTTCAAAGCCGAAGAGCCAGTGCTGTCCGAAGACGTCTCCGTGGTCATGTGGCCGGCATGACTCAATGCCAAAGGCGCACAGAACACTGTTACCTTCCCACCAAAGGTGGCCCCTATTTTTCTACTTGCATTTTTTACGTGCTTTTGAACTGCTAGGTTGGCAGAAGCTGGGACAAGTCACGGGAGCTCACCCCGTTACGCAGCACTAGGGATTCGAACTGCTGAACTGCCGACCTTTCGATCGACAAGCTCAGCATCTTAGCCACTGAGCCACCGCGTCCCTAAGAAATAAACATACTAAGCCTTTAAAAAAAACAAAAAACAAAATCCACAGTGAGTGGGAGGATCCCAGTCAAAATCAAACTAATCCTATCTTGGCTTGATATCAGGTGTCGAATATTGCTGGCAGAGTGGTGTGTTTGCTTAAACGCAAATACATTTTTATTAAAGAAACACGCCTTTTAGACCAATAGCCCTTCGCTCCAAAAGAATGAAGGATCCCACTACATTTCCAATTGTAGGAAATGAGGCTTGAACTATTTCAAAAAGGAAAGAAAAGAAAAGAGAAAAGAAAAGAGAAAAGAAAAGGAAGGAAGGAAGGAAGGAAGAAGAAAGAAAGAAAGAAAGAAAGAAAGAAAGAAAGAAAGAAAGAAAGAAAGAAAGAAAGAAAGAAAGAAAGAAAGAAAGAAAGAAAGAAAGAAAGAAAGAAAGAAAGAAAGCTGGGGCCAGGGCATTGTTTAGTGTTATAGTTGCTCTTTGTCCTCTGATAGCTATAACTCCATCATTTGATTTAGTGCTCTGAGGTGATTTTTTCCCCCTCCTTTCCCAATCCCCCAGTAATTGTTGTAGCAGGTTGTGGGGGGGGGAGGTTGACAAGCGTGAGAGGTCCTTGGTATCCAAGATACTAGACAAAGAACTTCAGGAATGCTTTTTCTTTTTTAAAAAAAAAATGGAAAAAGAAAAAAAATTACTATGCGTATTGAGGGCAGACGAATCGTTTTGAAACCTGAGTCTGCTTCTCTTTCTGGAGCTGCCATCAGTGTAGAAATCTGGCCCCTCACTTTGTCTTAATGGGAAAAAAAGACACCCCAAAAACTCTGTAGAAAGAGTGCAGAGTGTCAGGGTTTCCAAGTACAAAGAAAACTCGGAGGCTTGAGTTTCCTTAAAGTTACTTGGAACCCTGACCGAGAGAAGAGCGATGAAGGTGATTAGGGGACTGGAGGCTTCATCTTCAGGCTGGTGTTTTCGGCTTCGTGCTTCTAGGAGCAATGTGTGATCGCAGCTGTTTCTTCCTTTTAACTGCTAGTGGGGGTGTGAACTGATTGGGTGGGAGCTTGGCTGTGCTCTGATTGGGTGGAGGTGTGTTCTGATTGATTGGGGGCTTCCAAGACACTTCCAATTTTACACGGGAGAAAACCTGAGTAACCAAAGACCTATATATATCATGCTCCTAGAAGCACGAAGCCGAGAACACCAGCCTGACGATGACGAATGAGACTTTGTCGAAATGTCTCCATGACACTTCCAATTTTACGCGGGAGAAAACCCGAATAACCAAAGACAGACAGACATACATACATACATATATATCTTTTTCTTTTTCGTAGGCTTTTATGTGCATATTCTTTCTAGCCAGGTTTTACCTACGTAAACTGAGTTGTTCTGCAGCCCTAGTTCTGTGAAATCTCATTCACAAGCTTCTGGGCTTTTTTTTTTTTCTTTTCTTTTTTTTCTGTTGACAAACTGCAACTCTGTGTTGCTCTCTGGGAGACTCAGATAGCTATTTCTGCCTTTTAAGGCGTCGTCAGCGAGCCACACCCACTTCTCAGATATTCCCCCTGTAAAGGTACAATGTGTCTTTTTCTTTTTCGTAGGCTTTTATGTGCATATTCTTTCTAGCCAGGTTTTACCTACGTAAACTGAGTTGTTCTGCAGAACAACTCAGTTTACGTAGGTAAAACCTGGCTAGAAAGAATATGCATATATATATATATATATATATATATATATATATATATATATATATATATATATATCTTAAGTTTTTGCGGGTGTGTATATGCAAAAAATTAAAATCTCAGGTGTTTTCCCGCGTCATGTTAAATAAGTTAGTTAAAATGTTTAAAATATATAAAAGTCTAGTCTAGTGAAAAGAAGGACTAAGGGTGACAGGATAGCAATGTTCCAATATTTGAGGGGCTGCCCCAAAGAAGGAGGGGGTCAACCTATTCTCCAAAGCACCTGAAGGCAGGACGAGAAGCAATAGATGGAAACCTAGCAAGGAGAGAAGCAACCTAGAACTAAGGAAACATTTCCTGATAATTAGAAGAGTCAATCAGACTCCAGAAGTTGTGGGAGGTTTTTAAAAACCATTTGTCTTCAGTGGTACAGGGTTTCCTGTAGGGGTTGGACTAGAAGACCTCTTAAGTTCCCCTTCCAACTCTGTTATTCGGTTATTCTAAATAATTTGCTCAACGCCCGAGTTGGAAGGTTTCTCCTTTCCCCCACTCCCCATCTTCCAAGCGAGATCATAAGCATTTTGGCCCTCTCCCAGGGAGTTCCTGGCTAAAGTTTTTGACATCCTCTCCCTTCCCACTACCCTGGGGCTTGGCCTGCAGCCTTCTCCAACTTGTTCTCCTTCCAGATGTAGTCCACTCAGGAATACTGCAGTTGTGCGGATTGAGCACATCTGGAGGCCACCTGGTTGGAGATGTTTGCCCCTGTCAGTTTCCAGTCCCTCCGGCAATTGTGTGACATCATGTGTCAGGATGACAGTATAGAATGTTGCGATCGCGCCAATGATTGATTTGAGAAAGGGAAGGTTGCCCGTTCCAAGCGCATTCATAGATTACAGTGAGGGTTGAAGGTTCTTTGTTTGCCACCATATTTATCACGCATTGAGTACTTCCAAGGCTGGTGTCACAGAGAAGGTGGTGGTGGGGGGGGTTCAACCTATTCTCCACAGCACCTGAGGGCAGGACAAGAAATAATGGATGGAAATGGATCAGAAAGAGATACAACCTAGAATTAAGGAGAAATTTCCTGGCAGTAAGAACAATTCATCAGCCCAAGGGCTTGCCTCCAGAAGTTGTGGGGGGCTCCATCCCTGGACCGTTGAAGGAAGAGATTGGGCAGCCATTTTGTCTAAAATTTATAGGGTCTCCTGCTTGAGCACGGGGTTGGACTAGAAGACCTCCAAGGTCCCTTCCAACTTGGTTATTATTTTGCTGTCATTCTTCAGCTTTTCCCTAATAACCGAGTGAAATCTTCTGGAGGCAAGGCGTTTCTCAAGAGTTACCGGCTCAAAGGTACTGGGTGGCATTGCCTAATGGTTAAGGCATGTTCCTTGAAAGACAAAAGAGTTGAGGGATCTTCACACACACACACACACACACACACATCAGTGGTGAGTTCCAACCAGCTGTACTACCGGTTCTGTTTGTGCATGCGCTTCACGTGCAATCGCTGGGCACATGCTCACTTTGCGAGCATGGGCGCCAAACTTGTGCTCTGCGCAAGCGCGTTGGGAATCAGCCCAGCTGAGGTGCGGCAATCCACTCTGCCGCACCTATCAGGTGGGCTAAAAAAGAAGAAATAAAAGGTAGGAATAATGCGAGGGCGGGCGGGTGGGCCCAGCTCCCGGACAAAGAAAACCGGTTCGGTGACGTCATATCATCACCGCTACCGGCTCAGCTGAACCGGGCCGAACCAGGTGGAACCCACCACTGACACACACACACACACACACACACACACACACACACGTCTTTTTCTTTGGCAGAAGATCTGGAGGGTATCAATCCTGTTATAAATTCATTCTGAATCCGTGCTTGGGTCTCAATTTTTAAAACTTTTCTCCATACAGTGAACTTTAACAACAACAACAACAACTATTAATATTATTATTATTATATAATATAATATAAATATTATATAATACAATATAATAATAATGACAATCCAAACAGCCGATTTTGCAACGACAACAAAGTTGAAACTGTTTCACAAGATCCAATGATAGCTCCCTCTCCTCTATGGTCACATGAGTGAACTTTGAATGCTCAATGATAAGGACACATGTGCAGCCGTGTGCAGGATCCCAATCAATCAAATCAAATACGAGAATAGAATATTAGAATATTAGAATATTAGAATATTAGAATATTAGAATATTAGAATATTAGAATATTAGAATATTAGAATATTAGAATATTAGAATATTAGAATAGAACAGAAAATGGAATAGAATAGATAATAGAACAGAACAAATGAATCCTGTAATCATATAACTGCATTTTCCAATAGTTTCACCCTAACCCAGCACTTACTTCCGGTTTTCAGCAAAACCATGCCCATAGTGAGCTGTTGGTTCACTTAATGACTGCGACATTTTCTTAACAATTATGGATTCACTTAATGACTCTCGTGATTTGCTTAATGAGCACCACAAAAAAAAGGTAGTAAAATCGGATCGGTCATGTGTCCGACTCGTTTTACAAATGTCATGATTTATGACCACGATGGGCAGGATCCATTCCAGTCGTAAATCAAGGACCATCTCATGGTGTAATGGATCTTGAACATCGTAGCCCCATTTTCCTGAGAGATTTTGGATACATTGGACAGGTTTGCTATTCGGACTTCATCCTCATTTAACAGACTGTTCAATGTTTTGGGGTAAAATCAAGACTTTACCCCAAATGATATCAACTGGGACACATGACAAACATTTGGATTTAATGGACTTTTGGATTTCACAAGCATCCTTTCCCCCACCCGCAAATGGTCCATTAATCTGATGTTTTACTTGTGCTATAGCAGTACATTTTTGATATTTGCTGGCTGATCAAGATCGACTGCTTGCTAACTACCCCTATTCAAAGTTCAACCTGCAGTCCAAATACATTAAATCATTTCTCAGCAAACAGTGCAAAACATTTGCAAGCTTATATTTCCCAAGGCACAAGCAATCAGATAAGTAGATTGATTGTAGTATAAGACGTTTCTATGGAAGAATTCCTGCTATGTATTAAACATGAACTCTGTGTATGACAACCAATATTCATTATATCTATTTATTATCTGTCTGTCCGTCCCCCCTCCCTCCCTCCATCCTATCTATCCTATCTATCATCACAACAGTCTTTCTCTCTGTCTGTCTGTCTATCATAATTATCTCTCTATGTATTTACTGTACCTATTTCTTTCTTTCTATCTATCTATCTATCTATCTATCTATCTATCTATCTATCTATCTATCTATCTATCTATCTATCATATCTGTCCCTCATAATTATCTATCTATCTATCTATCTATCTATCTATCTATCTATCTATCTATCATATCTGTCCCTCATAATTATCTATCTATCTATCTATCTATCTATCTATCTATCTATCTATCTATCTATCTATATCTTTCCATCGGTCTGTTTGTGTCTGTCTGTCTGTCTATCTATCTACCTACCTACCTACCTGTTCATCATAATTATCTATTTATTTGTCTGTCTGTCTATTCGTCTATCCATCACTTTGGCTTACATGTAAGTTTCATTTTGGAAGTTTCTAAATGACTTAAAATAATAACAGGCCAATATAATGGATAACCACAATTGTGATAGGCCACTATTCAGGGGTAGCGTTCCTGTGGCCCTTTTTCACACCTGCTTTAATAAATGGCTAGATGCAAATCAGTGGTGAAATCCAAATTTTTTTACTACCTGTTCTGTGGGCGTGGCTTGGTGGACGTGGCAGGGGAAGGATACTGCAAAATCTCCATTCCCTCGCCACTCCAGGGGAAGGATACTGAAAAATCTCCATTCCCTCCACACTCCTGGGGGGGAAGGATGTTGCAAAATCTCCATTCCCACCCCATTCTGGGGCCAGCCAGAGCTGGTATTTCCTAGTTCTCTGAACTACTCAAAATTTCCGCTACCGGTTCGTCCGAACCTGCTGGATTTCACCCCTGATGCAAATCTTTTGTGGGCAGAAGAGTGATGCTCTTGGGGCAATGTTCAGATCATGTATCAAGTGATTCACTTCTGAACGCATAAGAATTAACTTTCCTATAGATAAGTTTGAGTCATTTCCACTGTATTATGCTAAAGGAACAGAGTTCTTGAACTGATGGATGGAGTTAGGAAGCTACGGGTGCAACTCGGTGGCCACAGATAGAACTGGGTGAAAACTGAAAGCACCTGCATTTCCTACAATGGGAAATGTAGAGGGTTCCTTCATTCTTTTGGAGTGAAGGGCTATTGGTCTAAAGGTAAAGGTAAAGGTTCCCCTCGCACATATGTGCTAGTCAATCCCGACTCTAGGGGGCAGTGCTCATCTCCGTTTCAAAGCCGAAGAGCCAGCGCTGTCCGAAGACGTCTCTGTGGTCATGTGGCCGGCATCACTCAATGCCAAAGACACACGGAACGCTGTTACCTTCCCACCAAAGGTGGTCCCTAGTTTTTCTACTTGCATTTTTTACCTGCTTTCGAACTGCTAGGTTGGCAGAAGCTGGGACAAGTAACGGAAGCTCACCCCATTATGCCGCACTAGGGATTCGAACCGCTGAACTGCCGCCCTTTTGATTGACAAGCTCAGCGTCTTAGCCACTGAGCCACCGTGTCTAAAGATGCCACAAGGATGTTAAGTGAGTTTAACCCCTTTCTTGCTACAGGCGTTAAGTGAATCACTGCAGTTCAGAGGTGGGTTTTATATCATTTTACTACTGGTTCGCCACGCATGAAAAATGTGACTGCGGGTAAGCGCTCACTCGTTTCACTCATGTGCGTGCCTTCTTCATATGCGCTTTGCTCGCGTGCGTGGCTTACATGCATGCGCACGGCTTAGAAAACATTGGCTAAATAGGATGCCATAGCACCGGGATAAGTAGGTGGGCCCACCTGCAGGATGCCACTACCGGTTCGTCAGAACTGGTCCGAACCGGCTGAATACCACCTCTGCTGCAGTTGTTAAGTTAGTAACACGGTTGTTAAGTGAATCTGGCTTCCCCATTGACTTTGCTGGTCAGAAGGTCGCAAAAGGGGAACCTGTGACCCCGGGACACTGCATCCGTCATAAATATGAGTCAGTTGCCAAGCATTTGAATTTTGATCACATGACCACGCGAATGCTGCAACGGTCGTAAATGTGAAAAAATGGTCATAAAGTCGCTTTTTTTCCCCAGTGCCGTTGTAACTTCGAACTGTCACTAAATGAATGGTTGTAAGTTGGGGACTGCCTGTGTTTTAACATAACTCACCGGTTGTTAGCCAGGATCCCACGTGTCTTACAAAACTGGTCTGATTTTTAACACAATAAAAATCTAGACGTTATTTTGCCAAAAACCCCCCACAAAAACCCTGTTTAAGAGGGCTTATGAAGTGAGAATTCATTCAGGAATGGGATTCAGGTGGTTCGGATCTGGTTCACCGAACCGGTAGTTGCAAGGACTGAATAACCCCGCCCACCCCTGCCCCTCCCAGGAGTCTTCACAGGGCCCGTTTGGGATGCCAGGTAAGTGCAGGGCCCACGCGGAAACTCTGGGAGGGCAAAAAATGGGCCTACCAGAAGTACTGGAGGTCCGGAAATGGTCAGAGAACCAGTTGCTAAAATTTTTCAATCCCACCCCTGATTTCATTCCTCTTTAATACAGAACAGAGAAGAAGTAGAAGGGTTTTTTTTTCTATTTTACTTTTCAATCTCAAGAATATATTTTTTTTTACAGTGATCATCCCTGCCCCAGTTCTGCATGACAAGGGGAAAATTAGATGGCTGGGTGGGGAGAAGGTCGTGGGAAAACCAACCAGCGGAAAGAAAAGTTAGGGTGTTTTTTTGAAGCTCATGGCCAGAGAGGGAGAATTATTTAGACTTTTTCAGGGACTGCAGATATGCAAAGGATAGGACAGCTATATTAAACTCTGCGTGCGGTGGGAGTGAACATGATAACGGGGTCCTGAGAATCTTTGGCAAAGAGGCTGTTTTGATTTGTATTTTTCTATGTGAAAAAAAAGCCACGTGGGTCAATGCTGCTGTTTCTTGCTGTTTCTGCATTTATAGCTGCCTCTGAATCAGAATCAGAATAGAGCTGGAGGGACCCCGGAGGTCTTCTAGTCGAGCCCTCTGCTCAAGCAGGAGATCCTATACCATTTCAGACAAGTGACTGTCCGGTCTCTTCTTATAAACCTCCAGTGATGAAGCACCCACAACTTCTGAAGGCAACTTCTGTTCCACTCCTGCTCAAGCAGGAGATCCTATACCATTTCAGATAAATGAGTGTCCAACTTCTTCTTAAAAACTTCCAGTGTTGGTGCATTTACAACTTCTGGAGGTTGTAAAGGGGAGACATGATAGCAGTGTTCCGATATCTCAGGGGCTGCCACAAAGAAGAGGGGGTCAAGCTATTCTCCAAAGCGCCTGAGGGCAGGAGAAGAAGCAATGGGTGGAAACTAATCAAGGAGAGAAGCAATTTAGAACTAAAGAGAAATTTCCTGACAGTCAGAACAATTAACCAGTGGAACAACTTGCCTCCAGAAGTTGTGAATGCTCCAACACTGGAAGTTTCTAAGAAGAGATTGGATAACCACTTGTCTGAAGTGGTGTAGGGTTTCCTGCCTAAGCAGGGGGTTGGACTAGAAGACCTCCAAGGTCCCTTCCAACTCTGTTATTCTATTCTATTCTATTCTATTCTATTCTATTCTATTCTATTCTATTCTATTCTATTCTATTCTATTCTATTCTATTCTATTCTATTCTATTCTACTCTACTCTACTCTACTCTACTCAATTCTAAGTTGCTTCTCTCCTTGATTAGTTTCCACCTGTTGCTTCTTGTCCTGCCCTCTGTTGCTTTGGAAAATAACTTGACCCCCTCTTCTTTGTGGCAGCCTCTCAAATACCAAAATGCTGCTCTCATGTCCCACCTAGTCCTTCATTTCTCTAGACTGGCCATCCCCAGTTCCTTCAAATGTTCTTCATATATTTTTGTCTCCAGGCTTTTAATCATCTTAATTGCTCTTCTTTACACTTTTTTCCAAAGTCTCAACACCTTTGATCAAAGTCTCGAACATCTGAGTCGGTTTGGAGCTGAACAGAGTCAACATTCATTCATTCATTCAATCAATCAAATTCATAAATACAGGTTTCCCTTGCCTTACAACAGTTCATTTAGTGACCATTTGAAGTAACAACAGCACCGGAACAGGTGACATATGACCCTTTTTCACACTTAACGACCATGGCAGTATTATCCCCATGGTCACGTGATCAAAATTCAGATGCTTGGCAACTGACTCGTATTTATGACCGTTGCAGTATCCCGAGGTCACGCCATCCCCTTCGGCGACCTTCAGACAAGCAAAGTCAACGGGGAATCCAGATTCACTTAACGATTTAATGATTCCCTTAACAACTGCAGGCATTCCCTTAACACCTGTGGTAAAAAAGTTCGTAAGATGGGGCAAAATTCACTTAACAAATGTCTCGCTTAGCAACAGAAATGTTGGGCTCAATTGTGGCCATAAGTCGAGGACTACCTGTAGTTTATGTCGCCACACCCGCAAAAAAAATCTCAAGAGAGCTGCTATAATTCTTCTTATAACCCCCAAGTTATCCCAGGTGACTCTATATCATCTCAGACAAATGGTTATCCAATCTCTTCTTAAGAACCTCCAGTGTTGGAGTATCCACAACTTCTGGAGGCAAGTTGTTCCACTGGTTAATTGTTCTCACTGTCAGGAAATTTCCTCCTTAGTTCTAGGTTGCTTCTCTCCTTGATCAGTTTCCACCCGTTGCTTCTTGTTCTACCCTCAGGTGCTTTGAAGAATAGCTTGACTCCCTTTTTTTTGTAGCAACCCCTGAGATACTGGAAGACTGCTATCATGTCTCCCCTGGTCCTTCTTTTCATTCAACTGGACATACCCAGTTCCTGCAACCGTTCTTCATATGTTTCAGCCTCCAGTCCCCTAATCCTCTTTGCTGCTCTTCTCTGCACTCTTTCTAGAGTCTCAACATCTTTTTTACACCGTGGCGACCAAAACTGGATGCAGGATTCCAAGTGTGGCCTCACCAAGGCCTTATAAAGTGGTATTAACACGTCACGTGATCTTGATTCTATCCCTCTGTTTATGCAGCCTAGAACTGTGTTGGCTTTTTTGGCAGCTGCTGCACACGGCTGGCTCATATTTATGTGATTGTCCATTAGGACTCCTAGATCCCATTCACAGTTACTACTGTTGAGCCAGCTACCACCTATTCTTGCCTGATTGAGAGATAAATGCAGGTGAATGCATTCTTGCTGATAAATAATGAGAAGAAATAAAAGCTGGTCCGAGTAGCAAATCTGGATATGATTCACATGCATTTCTGATTTCTGACTGTCTGGGAAAAACACAAAGGCATGGCGAATCCAAAGCGGATTGTTCTGTGAAAGAATTCTCAGCCAGATGGGAGCAAATTTTCTTTTGCAACAGGTCCCAAAAGGACATTTTAATAGTCTTGACCAGTGGTGGGTTACAAATTTTTTTACTACCGGTTCTGTGGGTGTGGTTTAGTGGGCGTGGCATGGCTTGGTGGGCGTGGCAGGGGAAGGATACTGTAAAATCTCCATTCTCACCCCACTCCAGGGGAATTTTACTGCAAAATCCCCATTTCCTTCCGATCAGCTGAGACTCGGAAGGCAGAGAATAGATGGGGGCGGGGCCAGTCAGAATTTTTACTACCGGTTCTCCGAACTATTCAAAATTTCCGCTACAGGTTCTCCAGAACTGGTCAGAAACTGCTGAAACCCATCTTTAGTCTTGACTGTTCCCATAGTTCAGTCCACAGGTTTGGTCACCGTAATCAACAAACCGGTAATAAACATAGAAAACAGAGATGAAAGAGATTATTTGAGCCAAGGAAAATACAATCAACAGAGTTATTTTGGAGGTGAATGCATAATAAAGACAGGCAAAAATCGATATTGCTTTACGATATCTAGAATGCCTTTTTTATCTGTTTAATTTTTATAGTTGTAACTTTTATACCGTGTTAACTTTAGCATAGAGTTGGTTATAAGTTGGATGGCTCAATAAATGTTTTAAATAAATGGAATAAAATAAAATAATTCATGATCCGAAATCCACCCGACACTGGAATATTAAACATTTAATTAATTTATATGCCACCAGGATCACTGTCCTGTGACTCTGGACGGCTTACAATCCGATAAAACAATATTGCAAAAGATTAAAAGAACAATAAATATAACGTTAAATACCACATGAAATAGAAGCCAGTTATCGTTCTGAATTAAGAGGAACAGGACAGACCTCGGCAGCTCCTGTTCCAGATGTTTAAGTTGGTTCCCAAATTGATTCATTTTCTGGAGTCTCCCAATGTACAAAAAATAAACTTAACCAAGAGAGGGTGATTTTGCACAAGGCCGTACGTTCGCTCTTCGAAAAATTCATCACCATTAAAGGGATCCCGCTTAGCATTTTATGCAAATGAAGCATGGAGGCCTTTCGCTGACCTGATTAATTATTTGGTGTGAATACAACCCGAGGCATCCAGCATCAATGTCACAATCACCCGTTCCTATTTCTTTTCTAAATTTTGCAGAGTTGTGAACAAGAACAGGGATGAGATGGGGGAGGGGAGGGGGGGAGAGAGAGGGAAAGAGAGAGGCAGATACAGTAGATAGTGATAAACAGATAGAGATAGACAGATATCAGATAGATAGATAGATAGATAGATAGATAGATAGATAGATAGATAGATAGATAGATAGATCAGGCAGACAGATACATAGTCAGATAAATAGACAGACAGACAGACAGAGGGAGAGGGAGGGAGGGAGGGAGAGGGAGAGAGAGAGGCAGATACAGTAGATAGTGATAAACAGATAGAGATAGACAGATATCAGATAGATAGATAGATAGATAGATAGATAGATAGATAGATAGATAGATAGATAGATCAGGCAGACAGATACATAGTCAGATAAATAGACAGACAGACAGAGGGAGAGGGAGGGAGGGAGGGAGGGAGAGGGAGAGGGAGAGAGAAAGGCAGATACAGTAGATAGTGATAGACAGATATAGAGATAGACAGATATCAGATAGATAGATAGATAGACAGACAGACAGATAGACAGACAGATAGATAGATAGATCAGGCAAACAGATACATAGTCAGATAAATAGACAGACAGACAGAGGAGGAGGGAGGGAGGGAGGGAGAGAGAAAGGCAGATACAGTAGATAGTGATAGATATAGACAGATATCAGATAGATAGATAGATAGATAGATAGATAGATAGATAGATAGATAGATAGATCAGGCAAACAGATACATAGTCAGATAAATAGACAGACAGACAGACAGAGGGGGAGGGAGAGAGAAAGGCAGATACAGTAGATAGTGATAGATATAGACAGATATCAGATAGATAGATAGATAGATAGATAGATAGATAGATAGATAGATAGATAGATAGATCAGGCAGACAGATACATAGTCAGATAAATAAACAGACAGAGGGGGAGGGAAGGAGGGAGGGAGAGAGAAAGGCAGATACAGTAGATAGTGATAGATATAGACAGATATCAGATAGATAGATAGATAGATAGATAGATAGATAGATAGATAGATAGATAGATAGATAGATCAGGCAAACAGATACATAGTCAGATACATAGACAGACAGACAGACAGAGGGGGAGGGAGAGAGAAAGGCAGATACAGTAGATAGTGATAGATATAGACAGATATCAGATTGATAGATAGATAGATAGATAGATAGATAGATAGATAGATAGATAGATAGATAGATCAGGCAGACAGATACATAGTCAGATAAATAAACAGCCAGAGGGGGAGGGAAGGAGGGAGGGAGAGAGAAAGGCAGATACAGTAGATAGTGATAGATATAGACAGATATCAGATAGATAGATAGATAGATAGATAGATAGATAGATAGATAGATAGATAGATAGATCGATCAGGGAAACATACATAGTCAGATAAATAGACAGAGACATAGGGGGGAGGGAGGGAGGGAGAGGGAGAGAGAAAGGCAGATACAGTAGATAGTGATATAGACAGATATCAGATAGATAGATAGATAGATAGATAGATAGATAGATAGATAGATAGATAGATAGATCAGGCAGACAGATACATAGTCAGATAAATAGACAGACAGAGGGGGAGGGAAGGAGGGAGAGGGAGAGAGAAAGGCAGATACAGTAGATAGTGATAGACAGATATAGAGATAGACAGATATCAGATAGATAGATAGAGATAGATAGATAGATAGATGGATAGATGATAGATAGATAGATAGATAGATAGATAGATAGATAGATAGATAGATAGATAGATAGATCAGGCAGACAGAGGGAGTGGGAGGGAGGGAGGGAGGGAGGGAGAGAGAGAGAGAGAGAGAGAGAGAGAGAGAGAGAGAGAGAGAGAGAAGATTGACAAGAAGGATCTGGAGTTTTTTTTTTTTTTTAATTGTCTTTATCTTTTTCTGCCAGGCTTCTATAATAATGGCAGCATTTGCCTCCGGCCCATATGCAAAAAAACAACAACCCTCAATTCCCTTTCAAATTAAACATGAGGCAGCGAATGGGGGAGGAAGAACATCAGCAGGGGCAGCGGAAACACACGGACCAGCTGCACATTTGCAGAAGATATGCGCACCAGGAACGGTGGTGCGCTGAGACTTAAATGGAGCATGTGTTGGTGGGTGGGGGCCAGAAATGCTCTGGCAGTAATGGACTTGCCAGTGTTGGTCGAAGATCAGAGGGGAACCAGAACGAATTGCACAGGGTGGCAGGAGAGATAAATGGTTCTTTTTCCCTGAGTAGTAGATACTACGTACTTAAGCACTGTGGCATAAATGTTAGTGATTGCACTGTTAGCCATGAAGGGCTAACTCGAACCGGCGTGGCAATCTGTGGAACAAGGACCGCAGATCTGTTTTAGGAAGCAAACACTAAAGATTGTGGATGTTGGTAGAAGAGAATATTTGTAGCTCAAGTTTGCACCGTGGGGGGGTCAGACGAAAGAAATCTGAAACTGATTCAGACATGACCTTCTTTAGTTTTTATGAAGATAAAAGGTCTGTCTCTGTGCGTGTGTCAATCAAACCTGCAAGCTTATGTTATGATAATCTTATAATAGCAGAATCTTTTGCTGGTATGGTATTGGTTTCCAGTTTTTGTTTACCTTGGAGCAGTTTCAATGGTGGGTTTCAAATTTTTTTACTACCGGTTCTGTGGGTGTGGCTTGGTGGGCATGGCTTGATGGGCGTGGCAGGGGAAGGATACTGTAAAATCTCCATTCCCACCCCACTCCAAGGGAAGGTTACTGCAAAATCCCCATTTCCTCCCGATCAGCTGGGACTTGGGAGGCAGAGAATAGATCAGTGATGGCTAACCTTTTTGCCACATGCATGCCCACACCCATAATTCTATGTGCCCCACCCCCATGCATGCGACCCCCCCCCCACTCCTCCCGCTCCTGGCACGTGATGGCCCGGTAGGCCCGTTTTTCTCTCTCACCTGGCTCCAGAGCCTTTCTAGGAGTCTGGGGAGGGTGAAAATGGCCTTCCCCACCCCACGGAGGTCCTCCGGAGGCCGAAAACGGCCCGTTTGCCAACTTCCGGTGGGACCAGAAGGCCCGTTTTTTACTGTCCCCAGCCTCTAGGTCCCACCAGAAAATGGCAAACGGGCCATTTCTGGCATCCAGAGGACCTCCAGGGGGGAGGCCATTTTTGTCCTCCCCAGACTCCTAGAGAGGCTCTGGAGCCAGGTGAGAGAAAAAAAAGGGCGTTCCCCACCACCACCCGAGGTCCTCTGGAGGCAGGAAACAGCCTGTTTCCCTACTTCTGGTGGGCCCAGAAGACCCGAAAATCACCTGAGCTCATGTGCCCACTGATATGGCTACACGTACCACCTGTGGCACGCGTGCCATAGGTTCACCATCACAGGAGTAGATGGTGGCATGGCCAGTCAGAATTTTTACTACCGGTTCTCTGAACTACTCAAAATTTCCGCTACCGGTTCTCCAGAACTGGTCAGAACCTGCTGAAACCCACCTCTGCCTTGGGGGGTCTTCAAAGCGCTTGTAGGTGCTTTTTCAAGAGGCAACTGGACTTCCTTATCTTTCTTTGAAGATGTTTTACTTCTTATTCAAGAAGTTTCATGGATGATAAGCAAAATGTCTTCAAAGAAAAAATCAAGAGAGTCCAGTTGCCTCTTGAAAAAAAGCACCTTTGGGACAACCATGACCTGGATGATGGAGAATCTCCATTGACATTTACTGGTGCTGTCCTGAGATGTGAAAACACTTAGCATCTATGGATGCAGGTTCAGGAACTATTGTGTTTGCTATGCCTCTTTCTGATGCTAAGGCCAGGATGTCATCAGTTTTCAACCTGGTTGGGTTCTTGGAGAAACAAAGCCTGTTTTGCTCCTGTGATCAGTTTGGATTACTGAATAAAAGATAGACTCACAGTGGAGGAAGAAAAATTAGAACTGCTGTGTATCCATCCTTACAAATGTAGTTAATCAATGATGTAATGGATTTCCTTCCCTGGGGGGAAATTAGAAGGGAGAAATCAATGGGGAAATGATTTTTTTGTCATTCTCCTCCATGTAAAGACATTGTTACCCTTAAAAATGATGTTTACATATCAAAATATACATACACCTACATATAGGTATAAAGACTGGAAAGTAAAGAAACACTGGGGAAAAAAAATCCAAAATACAGGTAATCCTTAATTTATGACCACAATGTCCATTGCTAAACAAGATAGTTATTAAATGAATTTCCCATTTTATGACCTTTCTTGCCACACTTGTTCAGCGAATCACTGCGGTTGATAAGTTAGTAACACAGTGCCAGGCCTGGAAGCATCTTTTCTGGGCCTTCAGGCCTGCCACATTTACTACTGTGGGAAAACAGGAGGGGGGATTGTATGGAGCAGGGGAGATATATAGTCATAATAATATTCCTTTCTCAGAGAGTCAAGGACATCTTGCCCTGCACTTGGATGGCTGGAACTGGGAGGCATCTCCAGTAGGGACAGTGGTGTGGCCTGTCAGCGGCCTGTGCAGATTGTAGCTGATTCCGACAATGAGGAGGCTGGTGTGGTGCTGCGCCAGCAGCCTGTGCAGCTAGCGCTCGAGTCGGACAGTGAGGAAGCTGGAGAAGATGTGGTGCCAGAGGCAGGGATTCAGCCAGGGCCTTCAGAACCTCCAGAAGCTCCCATAAGTGAAGAGGAAGAAGAGGAGGAGCCTCTTCTCAATGCACGGGCGCGCAGAGCTGCCAAAAGGCAGGAGTGGCTCCTCAGGAAGAGGTCTCCTCGAGAGTAAGGCTTGGAGCTAATTGGCCACTCCCTTAGCCTATTTAAGGAGGAACACCGCTTGCAGTAAGCTGTAGGGAACAACTTTAGTTCAATCTCCTTCGCGTCTGAATTCTCTGCAAATTGTTTCTGGGCTTTCTGCCAACTCTAGTAAGACTGTGATTACCTTATCTTAGAATTCTGGTAGGCTGTTAAAACAGTTTATTAACAGCTTTTGGTTGATAAAGACTAAGTTATTTGAGTAAAATAAGCTTTGTATAGAGTTTGTGTGTGCTGCGTTCTTTGGGGTCCGTAGCTGGGGCAGAACAGACGGTGCTTTGATTGGACCATGTGATGGACTTGTGAGTGTTGGGCAGGGACTTGAACTTTCACTTGAGTGGAGAAAACCTGGAAACTTTCAGATTTGGGTTTTCCCAGATGTGCCAATATGACATCTCTAATAAAATGGAACTTTGAGGAAACTCAAGTCTCAGATTTTTCTTTCATTGGGGAGTGTTACTTGAAACCCTGACATTAGTAACACAGTTGTTAAGTGAATTCCCCCATGGACTTTGCTTGTTAGAAGGTCTCAAAAGGTCCTCACCTTGGGTCACTGCAACCGTCATAAATATGAATCAGTCGTCGAGCGTCTGAAGTTTGATCACATGACCGTGGCTGCCACAGTCGTAAGTGTGAAAATGGTCGTAAGGTTTTAACCAGGAAGTAATGTGTTTTTTACCTTCTGCGTGTCAGGTTTCGATATCGTCTTCAAATAAAATAAATTGCATTTCCAAACAGATAGTCTTTGAATCTTTCATTTTATTAAGCACGACAATCTGGTCCCGTTCGTGGAGAAGCCAGCTCTGGCTTCCTGACCCCAGACCCTCCCTTTCCGTTCCCCAAATCTCTGCGTCTCATTGGCCTTCTTCCAATCACTCTCCCCATATCTACTACCTAAACTCCCAGGAATGCCCCTCCTCCCTCTCATCTCTTAGGGGATATTATCTTCAAGGAAAATAAGTAGGTGAAGTGTCAAGCGTCCTCTTGCCAGCTGGCCCCTCTTCTCCTTCTTATGTCAACACTAGAGTAAATGCAGGTTGAAGTGCTGACACTGCGCATGCGCAGAAGGTTTTGTGTATGCGCAGAAGGTCTGCGGGCGCATGTGACGCGCATGCTTCCGAACTGGTAAGGAGGGTAAGTAGATTTCACCCCTGGTCATAAGTCAGTTTTTTCAGTGCTGTTGTGGGTGAACAAGATGCTTTTCAGGGCCCAGGAAAACACACATACAGCCCATAACAGCAATTCCTTAAAGGAGTTATGTCTTTCCCTGAAAATTGCCAGTATTTTTTTGCTTTCAAATCTGAAGCTCTAATATGGAGTGATGAAAAGAAACTCAGATGGCCAGGTTTCATATTCCAACTCTACACTTGCATCTCCAGCACCAAGACAATTGCAATCAGTCCTCAGGTTTCCAGGATACCCAAAACATATTTTACTTGCATAATTAACTTATAATTAATTGGGGTTAGTTGGGGTTAATTAACATTATTTGGGGTTAATTAACTTATGGGGGTTAATTAACTTAAGGTTCTTGGTTAGGGCTTGAATTTTATTAACTTTCCATTGTTCTTAGACTATGAATCTAACTGCAGATTACTCAGACATAATAATAAAAATAATAGTATAATAATAATAATAATATAATAAATAATAAAATAAAATAAAATAAAATAAAATAAAATAAAATAAAATAAAATAAAATAAAATAAAATAAGCTAGAGATGATGCTAAATTAGTCCACTGGTCATACGACTTTCCTGTATCCAAAAAGTCATGGGAAAAAGTTATAGAAAAAAAGAAGGAGGAGGAGGAGGAGGAGGAGGAGGAGGAGGAGGAGGAGGAGGAGGAGGAGGAGGAGAAGAAGAAGAAGAAGAAGAAGAAGAAGAAGAAGAAGAAGAAGAAGAAGAAGAAGAAGAAGAAGAAGAAGAAGAAGAAGAAGAAGAAGAAGAAGAAGAAGAAGAATATTCATGAATAGTACAGAGATTGCTGGAGTCTTGCTGAAAATCTGCTTTTCCTTTTGTAACCTTTGGGTGAATTTCTTAACTATTCTGAAGTTATAACTTTTATTGCTGCAGCTAATTCTCCTTTGCAGAGATCTCGAAACAGGACATATTTTCACACAGATTATGACCTTCAATCCAGGCATCATGGCTATCATCTTGATTTCTTGTTTTGTCTGCCTCCCTTTCAACTTTGAGATCAAAAGAAAGCAACTTTCCCGCCACTTGATAAAAATGTAAATGCAAGCTGCGGTTCCACAAGCTGTACATAGTTAATATCTATCCAGCTTTTTCTGAAATTGATGTCCTTGGGTTCAGTGGATTGAGGGAGGGAGGGAGGGAGGGAGGGAGGCAGGCAGGCAGGCAGGCAGGCAGGCAGGGTAGGAGGGAGGGAGGGGGGGAGGGAGGAAGGAAGGAAGGAAGGAAGGAAGGAAGGAAGGAAGGAAGGAAGGGTGATCTTGAGGAAAGGAAGGAAGGGAGGAATGAGAAGGGAGGGAGGAAGGGAGGAAGGAAAGAAAGAAGATCTTGAGGAAAGGAAGGAAGGAAGGAGAAGGGAGGGGGAGGAAGGAAGGATGATCTTGAGGGAAGGAAGGAAGGAAGGAATGAGAAGGGAGGGAGGAAGGAAGAATGATCTTGAAGAAAGGAAGGAAGGAGAAGGGAGGGAGGAAGATGAGAAGGAAGGAAGGAATGAGAAGGGAGGGAAGGGGGAGGGAGGAAACAAGGAAGGGTGATCTTGAGGGAGGGAAGGAAGGAAAGAAGGAAGGAAGGAAGGAAGGAAGGAAGGAAGGAAGGAAGGATCTAATAACTGGAAGTAGCATCAGGATTAAATGTCCACATAAAAAGTGATTAAGTTGAATAAACTGCCAAGAACCCTTCTTAGGTAAACATAATTCAGATTTAAATTCCAGAAAAGAATGTTAAAAGCAGTTTCATCTAAACTCCCTTGGTTCAGTGACGTTAGGAGAGGACCAACTTACTTTAAAACAGCATTTTAAAAAATCAACATTATCCCATAATACAAGTTTGCCATGTGTAAAAAGGCTCAGATATTTATCCACAACCCAATATTTTACATGTCTCTCTTGAAACATTAAATCCAGATATTGAAATTAATTCTGAAATTATACAAAGCCAATACGGGCTAGGATTCCAATGAGGTTAAAAAGTCATTCACAAATTGAAGTTAAAGAAAAGTTGAATTCTGAAAAATTCTTTTTCCAGCCAATATCCAGGCTAAAAAAAAAAAATCCGAAGAACAAAAGCCCAGCAATAAATCCTCAAGTGTGCAAAATTTAAATCCAGTTTTGCATAATAGATAGTTCTAATTTTTACTGTGATATTCTGGAATGATACGCTTGACAGGTGGGGGCAGGGAAAATTGATAATATTTACCATTCACTTAAAGTTGTGGGAAAGAAACAAGAAGAGCTCTTGATAAATAAATCTGCCTGTAAATTAAATTAATCTTAATCACATTTCTCTTACCCCAAACACTCAAAGAACGCCAGATCATCTGTCTCTATTTCTTTGCATTGATATCAGGGTAGGGATACGTTCCACTTTAGCAGTATAGCGAATGTTGTAGGGATATTTATGCCAAGCTAAACAAAAGCCAAAAACCATCAATCTTTAAATATGTCAAAATGATTATTACGGCCCAATAGTGTTAAATCTGATTATGCCTTTTTATAGAATACAGTAATGCAACAGTATATGAAACTCACATAATATCAAAATCATATTAAGGAGAATTTCTGCCTTACTTCTAAAAATGTAACATACTGTTCTCTTTTAACTAAAACATATGTTCTGTTATTGCTGTTATAATTTATTTGATATATTCAGAGACCCAAGAAAGAAATTCCAAACCAAATTAGAAAGAAAAGCAGAAAGAGGACATTCTTGAAGAAAACTGAAAATTGAATTTATCCAATAGGGTAGTATCCTGTTTATAAAAAAATATCTCAGTTAAGAATTATGGATGCGCTGCGCAGTATAAAAAAATTAGAGAATTCCCAAGTGGTTGAAAACCCATTTAAAATGATCCCAAGCAACTCTGTCAAAAGCTTTCTCATAATCTAATGAGTGTTCTCTAGATCAGTGTTTCTCACTTTCAGACCAGTGGTGGGTTCCTCCCAGTTCGGTCCGGTTTGGCCGAGCTGGTAGCGGTGACGATATGACGTCACCGAACCGGTTCTCCCCCCCCCGCCCTCCACCCCCACCCACGTTATTCTTACCTTTTATTTGGTCCCACCCCCAATCTATTGCTGCCTCCTGAGTCCCAGCTGATGACCAGAGGGAAAAAAAACTGTTTAAACTCTTGCGGCGGGGCTTCAAAGGGCTGCCCTACAGCTGATCAGTGTTAAAAGCAAACAAATGAGTCGGGTTGTATGAGTCTAAAACATCATAACATGTCACCTTTGACACATATGTCATAGTTCAGCACTGTGCTAGGTTCTTGAGATGCAGTAGAAGCTTTTCAGAAAGTTTATTTCATTTGAGTTTATTTAAGTTTGCACAAGGTAGTCCACAGTTGAGCCCAACTTTTCTGCGACTAACTGAGACATTTGTTAAGTGAGTTTTCTTGCCCCATTTTACGACCTTTCTCGCCACAGTTGTTAAGTGAATCACTGCAGTTGTTAGTAACCCAGTTGTTAAGTGAATCCGGCTTCCCCATTGACTTTGCTTGTTCAGAAGGTCGCAAACGGGCATCACGGGGCCTTGGGACACAGCAGCGGTCATAAGTATGAACCCTTGGCCAAGCATCTGAATTTTGGTCATATGAGCATGGGGTATGCTACAAAGGTCGTAAGTGTGAAAAATGGCCATAAGTCATTTTGTAACTTTGAACAGTCACTAATTGAATTGTTGTAAGTCGAGGATTACCTGTATTGCATGGAAGAGAAGCCCCCCTTTTTTATATCAAGGCTCAGGAATTATGCCGGGATCCTACTTATTACGGGATAGAAGAACGGGTCAACCTATTCTCCAAAGCACCTGAGGGCAGGACAAGAAGCAACGGGTGGAAACTAATCAAGGAGAGAAGCAACTTAGAACTAAGGAGAAATTTCCTGACAGTGAGAACAATTAATCAGTGGAACAACTTGCCTGCAGAAGTTGTGGTTTCTCCCACACTGGATGTTTTTAAAACGGGAGTGGACAGCCTTTTGTCTGAAATGGTACTGGATCTCCAGCTTGAGCAGGACGTTGGACTAGAAGATTTCCCAGATCAGGGTTGAAATCCAGCAGGTTCTGACAGGTTCTGGAGAACCGGTAGCGGAAATTTTGAGCAGTTCAGAGAACCGGCAAATACCACCTCTGGCTGGTCCCAGAGTGGGGTGGGAATGGAGATTTTGCAGTATCCGTCCCCTGGAGCTGGGTGGAAATGGAGATTTTGCAGTATCCTTCCCCTGGAGTGGGGAGGGAATGGGGATTTTGCAGAATCCTTCCTCTGGAGTTGGGTGGGAATGGAGATTTTGCAGAATCCTTCCCCCTGGAGTTGGGTGGGAATGGAGATTTTGCAGTATCCTTCCCCCTGGAGTGGGGTGGGAATGGAGATTTTACAGTATCCTTCCCCAGGAGTGGGGTGGGAGTGGGAGATTTTGCAGTATCCTTCCCCCAGGAGTGGGGTGGGAATGGAGATTTTACAGCATCTTTCCCCTGGAGTTGGGTGGGAATGGAGATTTTACAGTATCTTTCCCCCAGGAGTGGGGTGGGAATGGAGATTTTGCAGTATCCTTCCCCCAGGAGTGGGGTGGGAATGGAGATTTTACAGTATCCTTCCCCTGCCACACCCATCAAGCCACGCCCACCAAGCCACACCACGCCCACCAAGCCTCGCCCACAGAACTAGTAGTAAAAAAATTTGGATTTCACCACTGGCCCGGATCCTTTTCAACTCTGTTATTCTGTTATTAAATTCTCTCTCTCTCTCTTGCTGGGGTTTTAATTGATAGTGAATCAATCGGTGCTTGAAGTTTTAATTGTTCGCCACCTTGTCTTTCAACTGAGAAAAACAAGATCTCAATCCAATAAATAAGCTCCAGAGAGCTTTTAAAGGAAATTTGGGCTTTTGCCACTTTTGAGCCACTGGGAGAATGATGGAAATTCCTCCTCTGGGTAAATGTTCATGAAAACACGAAGATCGTATAGCTTTCCTGTTTTTGTGCAACGGACGTTATTTTATCTCTGCCTAATCTTTGCGCTGTTGCAAAATGCACTTTCTCAAAGGGAAAAATACCAAACTCCTCTCTTGGTTCCCTTTTGCTGAATTCCAGTCTGAAAACTATTCCAAATGTACACGACTCCCAAAATGTACAGCCAAGTCAGTTTCTGTTCTCAGCCCTTTTGATCGTACAGATAGTCCTCGACTTACGACCACAATTGAGCCCCAAAATTTCTGTGGCGGACTTCCTTGCAACAGTTCTGAAGGAAATCCCTGCAGTTGTAAGTCACACCCGGTTGTTAAGTGAATCTAGCTTCCCCATTGACTTTGCTTGTCGGAAGGTCACAAAAATTTAATCTCGTTGCATGAGACGCAATGACAATAAAGTAAACTAACTAAAAGTTAATCAAATGACCACGGGACGCTGCATCCGTCGTAAATGTGAGTCTGTTGCTAAGTGTCTGAATTCTGATCATGTGACTGCAACAGTACTAAGTTCATTTAGTGACCGTTCAAAGTTGCACCACCACTGAAAAAGTGACTTATGACCGTTTTTCACACTTATGACCGTTGCAGCATCCCCATGGTCACGTGATCAGAATTAAGAGGCTTGGCAACTGGTTCATATTTATGACGGTTGTAGTGTCCTGGGGTCACGTGATTAGCTTTTGGGGGTTTTTTTGTTTTTTTTTGCTTTAATTTATATGCCGCCCTTCTCCGGAGACTCAGGGCGGCTTACAATGCATTAAGTAATAGCCTTCATACTTTTGTATATTTAAAAAAAGTCATCTTATTGCCCCCATAATCTGGGTCCTCATTTCACCTACCTTTGCAAGGATGGAAGGCTGAGTCAACCTTGAGCCTGGTGAGATTTGAACTTGCAGTAATTGCAAGCAGCAGATGTTAATCTGTTAATAACAGTGCTTTAGTCCACTGTACTACAGGCTCTTTTTGTGACCTTCTGTCAAACAAAATCGATGGGAAATCCAGATTCACTTATGAAGCGTGTTACTAATGTAACCAATGCAATGATTCACTTAACAACCGTAGCAACCAAAGTCGTAAAATGGGACAAACTCACTTAACAACTGTTTAACTGAGCAACATAAATTTTGGGTTCAATTGTGGTCGTAACTCAAGGACTACCTGTAGTATGTTAACAGAGATCAAACCCGGGGTGAAATGCTCCCGCATCCTTCCAGTACTGATGAGGTTATCTAGTTGGGTAATGAAACATCTGTAAGAAAACAGCCAAGCACAGAGAGCACCAAGGACCCCACAGTCCCACTCCTCCTCCTCCTCCTCCCCCCTCCTTCTCCTCCCCCTCCCCCTCCCCCTCTCCACAAACACTACTTCCTTCTAGCACTGATGATGTTACCTAGATGGGTAATGAAATGCCTGGAAGAAAACAATCAAGCTCAGAGGGCACTGAGGACCCCACAGTCCCCCCCTTCTCCCCCCTCCCCCTCCCCACTCCTCCTCCTCCTCTCCACAAACACTACTTCTTTCTAACACTGATGATGTTACCTAATAGGGTAATGAAACGTCTACAAGAAAACAACCAAGCTCAGAGGGCACCATTTCAACCCTGAGCTACAAAGTATTCTCCTTTATTGGTGGAAGTATGCCTCGTTAGATTTGGAAGGAATAAAATTAATCAGCCCAGTAGGTTAATATGGTGGGACCGAGATACAGAGCCTTGATCCCTCTCTATTCATTCTTTGAAAGCGTGGAGGAAAGACTTCCTGAAACAATCCAATCCATTCCTTAGTAGCAACTGAATTTCAGCATATGCCAGAAAAAAAAGAAGGATTGTGAGCAGTTCAGAGCATTTGTTCCAAATAAATATGCATGAGGTTGCACGATTAGCATCCTGTACGGAAACCACCTTATCTTGTGGCAGAGAAAGGCTGGAGTATTTATTATATCAGGAGTAGCAATCATTTATTGCATTCAATCCTCCTCCCGCCCCTCTCAGCCCATCTTCACTTCACTCAGCCAGTCTCTGATGAATCACCTTCCATTTCCCTGACATCGCCTTGATTTGTAATGTAAATTACCAGTACCGCTTTTAGAGATGAACACTGCGGGGTTCTAATTACAATTTTCATTAAACTCCGTCTGTTTCACACATCCAAGTAGTTTTGAGGTTCGCAGAGGGACCACATGGAAATTAAAGCTGCAGCGCCTGTGAACTGGCGCAGAACAGAAAGAGTCAATCTGATTCTGACAGCCACCTGTCTGAAATGGTACAGTTTCTTGCTTGAGTAAGGGGTTGGACTAGCAGACCTCCAAGGTCCCTTCCAACTGTTTTTCTGTTATTACGTTATATATGGCAGACAAAGACAACCTGATTCCTGCCTTCCCTTCCCCCTTCCTCTTTCTTTCTTTCTTTCTTTCTTTCTTTCTTTCTTTCTTTCTTTCTTTCTTTCTTTCTTTCTTTCTGTCTTTCTGTCTGTCTCTTTCTTTATTCCTTCCTTCCTTCCTTCTCTTTCTTTCTTTCTTTCTGTCTTTCTGTCTTTCTGTCTGTCTCCTTCCTTCCTTCCTTCCTTCCTTCCTTCCTTCCTTCCTTCCTTCCTTCCTTCCTTCCTTCTTTCTTTCTTTCTTTCTTTCTTTCTTTCTTTCTTTCTTTCTTTCTTTCTAACTGTTTCAACTCCTGTCCTCAAAACGATGCTACAGAGCACTGCACACCAAAACAACTAGACACAAGAACAGTTTTTTCCTGAACGCCATCACTCTGCTAAACAAATAATTCCCTCAACACTGAATTACTAAGTCTGCATTACTATTAATCTTCTTGTTCCCACCACCCATCTCCTTCCACTTATGACTGTATGATTGTAACTTTGTTGCTTGTATCCTTACGATTTATACTGATATTGTTTCCTGATTGCTTATTTGTACCCTATGAGTATCATTATGATTCTTGATGAACGTAACTTTTTTTATGTACACTGAGAGCGTATGCACCAAAGACAAATTCCTTGTGTGTCCAATTACACTTGGCCAATAAAGAATTCTATTCTATTCTATTCTATTCTATTCTATTCTATTCTATTCTATTCTATTCTATTCTATTCTATTCTATTCTACTCTACTCTACTCTACTCTACTCTACTCTACTCTACTCTACTCTATTCCTTTCTTTCTCTCTCCCTCTCTCTCTTTCTAGACTTCTTTCCAAATTAAAATTTCTTGCAAAGGGGAAGGGGATAAAAGTACAATCAATTATATCCCTTTGCATGGATTAACAGAGTAACAGAGTTAGAAGGGACCTTGGAGGTCTTCTGGTCCAACCCCCTGCTTAAGCAGGAAGTCCTATCCAGATATTTCGGGCAAATAGTTGTCCAATCTCTTCTTAAAAACCTACAGTGTTGGAGCATTTATAACTTCTGGTGGCAAGTTGTTCTACAGATTAATTGTTCTAACTGGTTGTTAAACAAATCCAACTTCCCCTATTGACTTATGTGTAGCCAGCTAGAAACCTACAAATGGCAAACACATAACTCTGCAACTGTCATAAAAAGATGCCAAGGACTAAAACACCCAAATTTTGATCATGTGACTGTGGTGAATGCTGCTACAGTCATAAAGTTTTAGGACAGGTCATAAGTCAAGGTTGACTCAGCCTTCCATCCTTTCGAGGTAGGTAAAATGAGGACCCGGATTGTGGGGGAAATAAGCTGACTTTGTATAAAAAAGAACACCGCTGGGGGGGGGGGGGGCGAAAGTCCTACTAAGCAGGTATATACAAAAGTATGAAGGCTATTGCTTAACGCATTGTAAGCCGCCCTGAGTCTCCGGAAAAGGGCGGCATATAAATCGAACCAATAAAAATAAGTCACTTTTTTCAGTGCTGTTGTAACTTTGAACGGTCGCTAAACGAATGCTCATCAGTCAAGGACTACCTGTAGCCACCCTTTCTCTCTCTGCTACCATCTAGTGGTCATGCTGGGTTTTGCACCCCAGATCTAGGAGGCAGGTTTCCAGATTCTTTCCCCACTCGTCCCTTCTTGCCAACTGAGGAGAAATTTGGCTGTGGATGGACAGTTTTTATTTTTAAACCTCCCAATCCATTCTTGACCTAATTAGGGAAGATTAGCCCATTCTAGTCCCACCTACAATCTGAGAAGAAGACCCCCCCTCCTCGGTCCTTTAAGTAACTGTTGGGTTTAGCAGCAAATGTGCAATACACAAAAGGAAAGCCAGTTTTTCCCTTTGACGGGGATATTTTTTTTTAGCAAGACAACTATAGACAGGAATCCTCTGGGTTAATTTGGAGATAAGGTGAGCAATGATGCTCGCAGGGTTGGGTTTTTATTTTGGTCCATCCATTATAATCAGGACAGGTGGGCTTCAAAAATTTTAGCAAGGGGTTCTCTGCCCGGTTACTGGGTGGGCGTGGCCATGGTGGGTGTGGCCTAGTCAGCCTCCTGCACCAATGTGGGGGTTTGCCCTCCCCGGGCTCCGGAGCCTTTTCTTGAGCCTCCAGGAGGGCGAAAACAGCCTCCCCAGGCTCTGGAGGCCCTCTGGAGGCTGGAAACGGGCCCAATTTCGGCCTTCCCGAACTTCCAGTACACCCATTTTTCACCCTCCCTGAGCCTCCACACACGCCCCGCGCTTACCTGCATCCAAAATGGGCCGCCTGGGAAGTCCTGGGAGGGGTACAGTGGGGTAGGTGGGGCAAGCCAGGAGTGGGATTTGGGGGTTCTCCAAACTGCACAGAATCTTAGCTAGAGGTTCTCCCGAACCCCTGCGAACCCCCAGCAGCCCACCCCTGAATCAGGAGGAGGCAAAGGATATCATGGATCTACGGATAGCAGCCTGCTTATTATATATTGCCAAACAATATTCCAAATGCGAACGCAAATGAGACTTGCAATGAAATGTTCTATTCTAGACTTCTCTCGATTGGGATTCTAGCTATGCCCATTTTCCAGAATGTTCCATTTTTCTTCAGACCTTCATTCTCATTTACTTTCCTCATTGAAGAATCACACAAAGCTGTTTGTGTGTGCAAAAACATTCTAGAATAAAAAAAATGATGTGGGCTAGTTTGCATTGTGTGAATTCAATCTGTGTGGTGAGTGTCATTTGGTGTAGTGGTTAAGGTGTTGATCTAGAAACCAGGAGATGGTGAGTTCTAGTCCCACCTTAGACATTGAAAGTTGACTGGGTGACTTTGGGCCAATTACCAGGAGACCATGAGTTCTAGTGCCGCCTTAGGCATGAAAGCCGACTGGGTGACCTTGGGCCAATTACCAGGAGACTGTGAGTTCTAGTCCCGCCTTAGACATTGAAAGCTGACTGGGTGACTTTGGGCCAATTACCAGGAGACCATGAGTTCTAGTGCCGCCTTAGGCATGAAAGCCGACTGGGTGACCTTGGGCCAATTACCAGGAGACTGTGAGTTCTAGTCCCGCCTTAGACATTGAAAGCTGACTGGATGCCTTTGGGCCAATTACCAGGAGACTGTGAGTTCTAGTCTCATTTTAGGCATGAAAGCTGACTGGGTGCCTTTGGGCCAATTACCAGGAGACTGTGAGTTCTAGTCCCGCCTTAGACATTGAAAGCTGACTGGGTGACTTTGGGCCAATTACCAGGAGACTGTGAGTTCTAGTGCCGCCTTAGGCATGAAAGCCACCTGGGTGACCTTGGGCCAATTACCAGGAGACTGTGAGTTCTAGTCCCGCCTTAGACATTGAAAGCTGACTGGATGCCTTTGGGCCAATTACCAGGAGACTGTGAGTTCTAGTCTCGCCTTAGGCATGAAAGCTGACTGGGTGCTTTTGGGCCAATTACCAGGAGACTGTGAGTTCTAGTCTCGCCTTAGACATGAAAGCTGACTGGGTGTCTTTGGGCCAATTACCAGGAGACTGTGAGTTCTAGTCCCGCCTTAGGCATGAAAACCATCTGGGTGACCTTGGACCAGTCACCCTCTCTAGAGCTCACCTCACCTCGCAGGATTGATGCTGTGGGGAAAATTGGAGAAAGAAGGTGTGTTGGATAGATTCACGTTGAATTTGTAAAAATTCAATTGTAAAGGTGGGATATAAAGAAATAAGTTAAAAATTAAATTAGGCTGCTCTGTGTATAGAGCAGTCTCATGTACAGTATAGAACAGTTCTGGGATTCAGAGACTGTGGAATGGAGGAAACAGAATTCTTGGCCTGATATATTTATTTGCTAAATTTATGTCGCTGCCCATCCAAGGTAGAAAACTCCGAGCGGTAGGGAAATTTAAAAACACGAAAACAATACAACAAAATAACTTTGAACCGTCACTAAGTGAACTGTGGTAAGTCGAGGACTATCTGTATATTGACAGTCAATAAACAAACAAACCCTGAATGTCAGTTAATTAAGAACCATGGCTGAGTTCCCATTGCATGCAAGGACCAAATGAATCCAATCCAATTAAGCTGAGGGTACTATAAAAGTATAATAAAAGGATGGATCTGTGGCAGTGGTGGGTTTCAAATTTTTTTACTGCCGGTTCTGTGGGCGTGGCTTGGTGGGCGTGGCATGGGTTGGTGGGCGTGGAAAGGGAAGGTTACTGCAAAATCCCCATTTCCTCCCGATCAGCTGGGACTTGGGAGGCAGAGAATAGAATTTTTACTACCGGTTCTCCGAACTACTCAAAATTTCCGCTACCGGTTCTCCCAAACTGGTCAGAACCTGCTGAAACCCATCTCTGATCTGTGGGGTCCTTTGTGTTCTCTGACCTGGGTGGTTTTCTTGCAGACGTTTCATCACCCAACTAGGTAATATCATCAGGGTGTTGGAGTTTGCTCTCTGTTAATATACAGTATAAGCAGGAGTGGGATTCAAACATTTTAGCAACCGGTTCTCTGCCTGGTTGCTGGGTGGGCGTGGCCATGGTGGGCGTGGCCTACTCGGCCTCCTGTACCCTGGGGGGGGGTGTTTTTGCCCTCCCCAGCTCTGGAGGCTATCCTCGAGCCTCCAGGAGGGTGAAAATGGCCTCCTTTGGGCTCTGGAGGCCCTCCGGAGGCTGGAAATGGCCCCGTTTCCGGCCTTCTGGTAGGCCCGTTTTTTGCCCTCCCCAGGCTCCTGAGGCTTTCCTTGAGCCTCTGGGAGGGCAAAAACAGCTTCCCCGGGCTCCGGAGGCCCTCCGGAGGCCAGAAACAGGCCCGTTTCCAGACTTCCGACACTTCCAGGAGGCCCATTTTTCATCCTCCCAGAGCCTCCGTTCGGGCCCTGCACTTACCTGGCATCCAAAACGGGCCATGTGGAGACTCCTGGGAGGGCGGGGTGGGCGGGGCCAGCCATTCCTTGCAACTACCGGTTCAGCAAACCAGATGTAAAATTAGCATCTGGTTCTCCCGAACTGGTCTGAACCGGCTGAATCCCACCTCTGTATATAAGTGGCTTGGCCGAATCGAGGAACTGAAAAAGCAAACCCCAACATCCTTCTACCGTAGCACTGACAATGTTACCTAGTTTGGGTTATGAAATGTCTGGAAAAAACCCACCCAAACTCAGATAGCACCAAGGACCCCTCCTATCTTGACAGCGTTTCCCAGCCATGGAACCAGGTTAAAGGGCATGGCTATCAAATTTACACTAAGCTGGGAAAAAGACTTCAGGGCTCTTTCAAAACTGGATCTCTCTCCCGCTGCTTAACCAGATGTTGAAACCTCCATTCCCCTACGGGGAAGGATTCCAAGGGGGGCGGGGCGGGGGAAGGATTTAGCTATTTGAATTACATATCTCTTCCCCCACCACCCCTGCCTGCACGAATTTGCAGCACAACAGCAATTGTGAAAGGTCCTAGTTCTGTCTTCCTCCTTTGCAGATCTGGATAGCCTTGCATTCAAGGACTATTTTTTTTTAATAGAAAAAACAGGATGCCCAAACTGGGTGCAAGCACTGAGAACCAGTTTGGTGTAGTAATTAAAGTGCTGGCTAAGAAAGCAGGTGACTGTGAGTTCTAGTCTTGCCTTAGCTATGAAAGCAGGCTCTGTGTGACTTTGGGCTAATCACCAAGAGACCCTCAGAAGAAAGAAGAAGAAAGAGGCAAGAGGCAAGAGGCAAGGGGCAGAAGGAAGGAAGGAAGGAAGGAAGGAAGGAAGGAAGGAAGGAAGGAAGGGAGAAGTGGAAGGAAGGAAGGTCATGGGAAGGAGGAGGTAGGAGGGAGAGAGGGAGGGAATGAAAGGAAGGAAGGAAGGAAGGAAGGAAGAAATGGAAGGAAGGAAGGAAGGAAGGAAGGAAGGAAGGAAGGAAGGAAGGAAGGAAGGAAGGAGAAGTGGAAGGAAGGGAAGTCATGGGAAGGAGGAGGTAGGAGGGAGAGAGGGAGGGAATGAAAGGAAGGAAGGAAGGAAGAAGTGGAAGGAAGGAAGGGAGGAAGGAAGGAAGGCAGGAGAAGTGGAAGGAAGAAGTCATGGGAAAGAGGAGAGTGGGAGGGAAAGAGGGAGGGAGGGAATGAAGAAAGGAAAGAAGGAAGGAAGGAAGGAAGGAAGGAAGGAAGGAAGGAAGGAAGGAAGGAAGGAAGGAAGGAGTGGAAGGAACGAAGGTCATGGGAAGGAGGAGGGTGGGAGGGAGAGAGAGATGGAGGGAATGAAGAAAGGAAGGAAAGGAGGGAGGGAGGGAGGGAGGGAGGGAGGGAAGGAAAGGAAAGGAAGGAAGGGACTTAATCATTACAGCATCCCCATATGATCATGTGATGCTTGGCAACTGGTTCGTAGTTATGACGGTTGCAGTGTCCCGGAGGTCATGAGATCCCCTTCTGACCAGCAAAGTCAGTGAGGAAGGCCAGATTCACTTAACAACCGGGTTACTAACTTAACAGCTGCAGTGGTTCACTTAACAACCAGGGCAAGAAAAGCCATACAATGGGGCAAAACTCACTTCACAACTGCCTTGCTTAGCAACAGAAATGTTGGGCTCAATTCTGGTCGTAATTCAAGGACTACGGATAGTCCTCAACTTACAACAGTTCGATTGGTGACCGCTCGCAGTTACAACAGCGCTGAAAAAAAGTGACTTGCGACCTTTTTTCACACTGATGTCCGTTGCGGCATTCCCAGGGTCACATGATTTACATTCGGGGATGCAGGACAACTGACTCACATTTGTGACGGTTGCGGTGTCCCGGGGTCACGTGATCCCCCTTTTGCGACCTGGGTAGGTGGCTCAGTGGCTAAGACGCTGAGCTTGTCAACCAGAAAGGTCGGCCATTCGGCGGTTCGAATCCCTAGTATAGGTCTCCATGCGTGAGCAGGGGGTTGGACTAGATGACCTCCAAGGTCCCTTCCACCTCTGTGACTGTTGTTATTATTATTAAGGACCTTCTGGCAAGCCACATCAGTGGGGAAACCAGATTCATTTAACAACCGTGTTACTATTTTAACAATGTCAGTGATCCACTTAACAAACATGGCAAGAAATTTCATAAAATGGGGCAAAACTCACTTAACAAATTTCTCACTTAGCAACATCAAGGGTGGGCTCAATTGTGGTCATAAGGTGAGGACTATCTTTACCTGTATTAAAGAAGATTAATTCTCGAATACAGCTCGTCAGTCTTGAACCCGCACTGCATATCGGACATTAATACAATTGAGCGAGTCCAGAGGTATTTCACGAGAAGAGCCCTCCACTCCTCTGCTCACAACAAAATACCTTATGCCTATAAATGGAGAATTGACAGAGTCTATTGAAATAAAAAAAGGAACGAGACAAGGTTGCCCATTGTCGCCTCTGTTGTTTGTGTTAACATTAGAAGTGCTAAACAGAAATATTAGAGAAGAAAAAGATATAAAAGGAAGGAAAATTCAAAAGGAAGAATACAAATTGCAAGCATTTGCAGATGACCTGGTTTTTATTTTTGAAGATCCATTAGAAAAAGCAATTAAACTGATAGGCAAGATAGGAGAATATGGAAAAGTAGCAGGTTTGAAAATAAATAGAGACAAAACGAAGATTTTGACAAAAAATACGTTAACAAAACAAAATACCTTATGCCACCAGGTTTGAAATTTTGGGCTTAGACAACTTAGAACTACGCTGCCTTCGGTCTGACCTAAATGTAATACACATAAACATCCTACTTGTCAATGACTACTTCAGTTTCAACCGCAACAATACACGAGCACACAATAGATACAAACTTAAGGTAAACTGCTTCAAACTTGATTGCAGAAAATACGACTTCAGCAACAGAGTGGTCAATGCCTGGAACGCACTACCTGACTCTGTAGTTACATCCCCAAACCCCCAAAACTTTAACCTTAGACTGTCTACTGTTGACCTCACCCCATTCCTAAAAGGTCTGTACGGGGCGTGTATAAGAGCACTAACCAGCGGTGGGTTTCAAAAATTTTTACTACCGGTTCTGTGGGTGTGGCTTGGTGGGTGTGGCAGGGGAAGGATACTGTAAAATCTCCATTCCCTCCCTACCCCAGGGGAAGGATACTGTAAAATCACCATTCCCTCCCCAATCCAGGGGAAGGTTACTGCAAAATCCCCATTTATTTATTTATTTATTTATTTATTTATTTATTATTTATTATTCATATTTCTATGCTGCCCACTCTCCGAGGACTCTGGGCGGCTTACACCAAAGACAATATACTAAATAGCATATTGCCCCCAACAATCTGGGTCCTCATTTTACCCACCTTGGAAGGATGGAAGGTTGAGTCATCCTTGAGCCAGTGAGATTTGATCCGCTGATCTGCTGAACTAACAGTCAGCTGAAGTAGCTGCAGTACTGCACCCTAACCACTGCGCCACCTCGGCTCGTTGCCTCCCGAACAGCTGGGACTTGGGAGGCAGAGAATAGATGGGGGCGGGGCCAGTCAGAATTTTTACTACCGGTTCTCCGAACTACTCAAAATTTCCGCTACCGGTTCGCCAGAACTGGTCAGAACCTGCTGAAACCCACCTCTGGCACCAACGTGCCTACCGTCCCTGTCCTACTGTCCCCATTTATTCGTATCCATTTCCTGTGTTCATATTCATGTTTATACTTATACCTGTTATCTCGTACATGTTTGAAAAACTAAATAAATAAAATAAATAAATAAGAGTGCTGACTAAACCTATCTCAGAGACATAGTGATAAACTGCCCCCACCTCCTTGATTGCTCTCTTGACCTTGCTGGACCAAGGACCTTGGCTGGTGGTGGGAGTGCAAGGCCCAGAGATACGTTTCCTTGACAACCTTGTCTGAAGAAACAGCAATTGCACCAACACAACCAAAGGATTGGGCAACCGAGTCACAGAGTCACCACCTTGGGCCTCAGGCTGCTTGCAAGTCTGAGCTTGCTAGCAAAAGGAAAATTTGGACTTTGCTCAATTTTAACGGAGTTAGCCTCAATACACATCCCAACGTTGTAAAATACCCCCCAAAAGTTAAACCCTTTCCTGCATGTTTTATAACATCCTGGACACAGGTTTTCATCTGACATTTCAAGTATAGGTATATACATTTCATATAATTAGGCCATAGAAGGTGTTACCTAATCCTACACTACATGGTAAGACCACACTTGGAATCCTGTGTCCAGTTTTGGTCGAAAAGAATAAAATGGAATAGGAATAGGAATAGGAATAGGAATAGGAATAGGAAGAGAAGAGAAGAGAAGAGAAGAGAAGAGAAGAGAAGAGAAGAGAAGAGAAGAGAAGAGAAGAAGAGAGTTAAGGATGGGATGGGATGGGATGGGATGGGATGGGATGGAATGGAAAGGAATAGGAAGAGAAGAGAAGAGAAGAGAAGAGAAGAGAAGAGAAGAGAAGAGAAGAGAAGAGAAGAGAAGAGAAGAAGAGAGTTAAGGATGGGATGGGATGGGATGGGATGGGATGGGATGGGATGGAATGGAATGGAAAGGAATAGGAAGAGAAGAGAAGAGAAGAGAAGAGAAGAGAAGAGAAGAGAAGAGAAGAGAAGAGAAGAAGAAAGTTAAGGATGGGATGGGATGGAATGGAATGGAATAGAATGGAATAGCATGGAATAGGAATAAGAATAGGAATAGGAATAGGAATAGGAATAGGAATAGGAATAGGAATAGGAATAGGAATAGGAATAGGAATAGGAATAGGAAGAGAAGAGAGTTAAGGATGGGATGGGATGGGATGGGATGGGATGGGATGGAAGGGAAGGGAAGGGAAGGGAAGGGAAGGGAAGAGAATTAAGAATGGAATGGAATGGAATGGAATGGAATGGAATGGAATAGAAGAGAAGAGAAGAGAAGAGAAGAGAAGAGAAGAGAAGAGAAGAGAAGAGAAGAGAAGAGAAGAGAATTAAGAATGGAATGGAATGGAATGGAATGGAATGGAATGGAATGGAATGGAATGGAATGGAATAGAATAGAATAGAATAGAATAGAATAGAATAGAATAGAATAGAATAGAATAGAATTCTTTACTAGCCAAGTGTGATCAGACACTCATGGAATCTGTCTCCATTGCATAGGCTCACAGTGTACATGTAAGCAGCAAGTAATAGGTCATAGGTCATAATCAAAATTTGTTGAGATTCTAGAAAGAGTGCAGAGAAGAGCAACAAAGATGATTGGGGGACTGGAGGCTAAACCGCATGGAGAATGATTGCAGGAACTGGGCATGTCTACTTTAATGAAAAGAAGGACTAGGGGTGACATGATAGCAGTCTTCCAATATTTGAAGGGCTGCCACAGAGAAGAGGGGATTGACCTATTTCCCAAAGGACCTGATGGCAGGACAAGAACCAATGGGTGGAAGATCATTAAAGAGAGATCTAATCTAGAGCGAAGGAGGAATCTCCTGACAGTGAGAACAATTAACTACTAGAATGGCTTGTCTCCAAATGTTGTAGGTGCTCCATCACTGGACGTTTTCAAGAAGAGATTAGACAGCCATTTGTCTGGAATGATTATAGGGTCTCCTGTTGGGTTAGACCAGAAGACCTCCTTCTAACTCTATTATACTGTTACTGTTAATCAGCCATCCTTCCTCTAAAGGAAATGTGATTCAGATGTGCTACCTCTTGCTCAAAAAGTGTCTATCCTGATATTGTTTGTATAATACCCTGTTATCTGAACATGTGCCCTATTTAAATTATGCTGAAGAATGGAATGTGAATTAAATTTCAGCAGATGAATTGGCACCACACGTGAGTCTAGACTTAAGTAGGGCTGGGTACCTTGTGTGAATCCCCAATTGCCTTAGCGTGAGGTATGAACTTAGGCCCATGATGGCGAATCAGAAGGCACGTGAACTCAGCTCCAGCACGTGCTGGCCAGCTGATTTTCGGGCCTTCTGGGCCCACTGGAAGTAAGGAAACAGGCTATTTCCTGCCTCCGGAGGGCCTTGGGGAGGTGGGGGGGAAGGCCCATTTTTCTCTCTCCTCAGGCTCCAGAGCCTTTCTAGGAGCTTGGGGAGGGCAAAAACGGCTTTCCCCACCCATCCCCCTGGAGGCCCTCCGGAGGCAGGAAATGGGCCGTTTGTCAACTTCCTGCCTCCGGAGGACCTCTGGGGGTGGGTGGGGAAAGCCGTTTTCGCCCTCCCCCAAGCTCCTAGAAAGGCTCTGGAGCTTGGAGAGAGAGAAAAATGGGCCATCACATGCCAGGAGCTGGGTGGAGGGGAAGCGGGGGGGAGGAGGAGTGGGGGAGTCGCACACGGATGTGCAGGGGCGGGGTGCATACGTGACTTCTCCCCCTCCCTTGCTCCTGGCACGCGATGGCAAAAAGGTTCGCCATCACTGAACTAGCCAGTGGTGGGCTGCAACTGGTTTAACAACTGGGTCTATGCGCTCGCACGCGCGCCGAGCGTGCTTGCGTGCATCGTTCAAAATACAGCAATTTGAAGCTCAGCTGCTTACCATCTAAGGCAGCCCTGGTAAGTAGAACAGTGGAGGCGTGGAAATCAGCTGTGCCGTGCAAACCAGCTGAGCCAGAAAGAAGAAAATATAGGACAGGATAGGACAGGGGTGGGTGGGCGGGGCCAGCTGATCAGCGGAACTACCGGTTCGCCTGAACCGGTCTGAATCGGCTGCAGCCCACCACTGGAACTAGGCCATCATATTAAATCCTAGAATGGTTTATTTCCTTGGATGTAGCCTGCTAGGTGAACATGGGATCAATATTTGATAAATCCCTGTTTTGTTTTTAGGATGTTGCATGTTAAACAGTGGTGGGTTTCAAATTTTTTTACTACCGGTTCTGTGGGTTTGGCTTGGTGGGCGTGGCTTGGTGGGCATGGCAGGGGAAGGTTACTGCAAAATCCCCATTTCCTCCCGATCAGCTGGGATTTGGGAGGCAGAAAATAGATGGGGGTGAGGCCAGTCAGAATTTTTACTACCGGTTCTCCAAACTACTCAAAATTTCTGCTACCGGTTCTCCAGAACTGGTCAGTAGCTGCTGAAACCCATCTCTGCTATCATGTCTCCCCTAGTCATTCTTTTCTTTCTTTTTTTTTTTCCATCAAGCTAGACATATCCAGTTCCAGAAACCGTTCTTTATATGTTTTAGCCTTCAGTCCCCTAATCATCTTTTGCTGCACTCTTTCTAAAGTCTCAACATCTTTTTTACATCGTGGTGACCAAAACTGGATGCAGTGATGTTGTAAATTTGAATGGTCAATAAACGAACTGTTGTAAGTCGAGGACTATCTGTATGGTATGCCCCTCTCTAAAGCCCTGTTAAAATTCCCAGCGATGCACAAAGCTAATTTTTGTGCAATGTGATGCAGGAGAATGCCTAACTCTAAAGCAAGGTAATGAATATTGCTTAACTGCAGTAGCATTTTGAACAAGTAAGGGAGGTTTGTTTAACTAAAGTGAATCCAATTATTTTAATACGACTTTGGCTTTTTAAATAATTTGTTGAGCTTCTGCTGCTAAATCTTTGCATCCACAGTGGAACCAGCCATTAGCATGTAGAGAAACAGCACCTGGAGACCAAATTCTTTAATACCTTTGCATGATTGTGTAGTTAAAATGACTCATAAAAGCTCTCTCTCCTGCCACCCACGGTTTCCTATGTCATACAGAGGTACATTTGCAACATTGGTTAGAGACTAGCAAGCTTACCATACAGATCTTGGCGTACAATCACTATTGGGACCAGAATCAGCAATAGAGCCGGAAGGGACCTTGGAGGTCTTCTAGTCCAGCCCCCTGCTGAAGCAGGAGATCCTATACCATTTCAGACAAGAGACTGTCCAGTCTCTTCTTAAAAACCTCCAGTGATGAAGCACCCACAACGTCCGAAAGCAACTTCTGTTCCACTGGTTAATTGTCATAGCTGTTAGGAAGTTTCTCCTCAGGTTGTTTCTCTCCTTGAGTAGGTTAAAGGTAAAGGTTCCCCTCACACATATGTGCTAGTTCCCGACTCTAGGGGTCGGTGCTCATCTCCGTTTCAAAGCCGAAGAGCCAGTGCTGTCCCAAGACATCGTGGTCATGTGGCTGGCATGACTCAACGCCAAAGGCGCACGGAACGCTGTTACCTTCCCACCAAAGGCGGTCCCTATTTTTCTACTTGCATTTTTTATGTGCTTTCTGCCAACTACTAGGTTAGCAGAAACTGGGACAAGTAATGGGAGCTCACCCCGTTACGCGGCACTAGGGATTCGAACTGCTGAACTGCCGACCTTTCGATCAACAAGCTCGGCGTCTTAGCCACTGAGCCACCGCGTCCCTTATTCTCCTTGATTAATTTCCATCTATTGTTTCTTATCTTGCCTTGTGGTGCTTTGGAAAATAAATTGACCCCCTCCTCTTTGTGGCAGCCCCTCAAAAACTGCAACACTGCTATCATGTCACCCTTAGTCCTTTTTTTCTCTAGACCCAAATCCCTCAGATGTTCTTCATATGTTTTAGTCTCCGGGCCAGCGGTGGGATTCACTTACCTTCCCTACCGGTTCGCAAATGTGAGCGCTTCTGTGCATGCGCAGTAATCGCCCATTACGTCCGGGCAGGTAGGGAGAGCCTCCTGCAGTCGCCGCTACCAGTTCGTGTGATCCAGACTGAACCGGCTGAATCCGTCCACTGCTCCAGGCCCTTAATCATCTTAGTTGCTCTTCTCTGCACTTTTTCCAAAGTCTCAACATCTTTTTTGTAATGTGGTGACCAAAACTGGATGCAGGATTTCAGGTGTGGCCTTACTAAGGCTTTATAAAGGGGTATTAATACTTCCATGTGATTTTGATTCTATGCCTGTTTATAAAATCAGGCATTGTATTAGCTTTTTTTGGCTGCTGCCGCACACAGCTGGCTCATATTGAAGTGATTGTCCACTAGATTGCCAAGGTCCCTCTCACAGTTACCGTTTTTGAGCCAGGGTTCGCCTAATCTGTATTTGTACCTTTGGGTTTTTTTTCCTGCCTGGGTGTAAAACTTTGCTTTTCTCCACATTAAATTTCATGTTGTCGGATAGGGCCCGTCGTTCAAATCTGTCAAGATTCTTTTGGATCCTGAGCTTGTTTTCTGAGACCATAATTTACGTTGTTAAGCAAGGTGCTTGTTAAGGGAACCCTGCTCAATTTTACAATCTTTTTTTGCAATGGCTGCTAAATGAATCACCGCCGTCATTAAGCAAATCACATGATTGTTAAGTGAATCCAGCTTTCCCCATTGACTTTGCTTGTTGGGAGAGAACTGGGAAGGTTGCATATGGTGATCGCTTGATCCTGAGAATCTGGGATGGTTATCGATACATGCCGGTTGCCAAGGGCCTGAATTTTGATCCCGTGTCCACAAGGATGCTGCAATGGTCATAAGTGTGAGGACCAGTTGACTGTATGTCATTTTTTTCAGTGTCATTATAATTTCAAAAGGACACAAAGTGAGTGATTGTAAGTTTACCTGTACTTCTTTGTTAAGGAAGTGTTCGGATTAAGAGAAAAAAAAATGAAGTGATGATAGAGGTAAGTCTCAGGAATTCAGAATATAGACCTATTATCTGGATTATCTCAAAGGGTAGAGTCCACTTTGATTGTGTTTGTGGTTGAGGATTAGCTTCTTACAACTCTTGCAATAATTAGTTGCTGTGTTCCCAGAAGACGTCAGGCTGGGAAAGAGAGATATATTCTAAAACAAATAATATTAAGGCATTTTTTCCGGGCAGAATGAATGGACATAATAGAGATACAACTCAATGTATAGAATAAAAAATAAATAAATAGAATAACAGAGTTGGAAGGGACCTTGGAGGTCTTCTAGTCCAACCTCTGCTTAGGCAGGAAGTCATATACCATTCAAGACAAATGGCTTCAGCAGGTTCTGACCAGTTCTGGAGAACCGGTAGTGGAAATTTTGAGTAGTTTGGAGAACCAGTAGTAAAAAATTCTGACTGGCCCCGCCCCCATCTATTCTCTTCCTCCCAAATCCCAACTGATTGGGAGGAAATGGGGATTTTACAGTATCCTTCCCCTGGATTGGGGAGGGAATGGAGATTTCATAGTATCCTTCCCCTGCCACGCCCACCAAGCCACGCCCACCAAGCCATGCCACGCCCACCAAGCCACACCCATAGAACTGGTAGTAAAAAATTTTGAAACCCACCACTGGTATGGACTACATAATACAGGTAATCCTTGACTTACAACAGTTCATTTAGTGACCGTTTGAAGTTGCAACGGCACTGAAAAAAGGAACTTCATGACCATTTTCCACAGTTATGACCTTTGCAGCATCCCCATGATCACGTGTTCAAAATTCAGACGCTGGGCAACTGGCTCATATTTATGATGGTTGCAATATCCCCGGGTGGATATAATTCCATTTTGTGAGTTTCTGACGAGCAAAGTCCATGGGGGAAAGCCAGATTCACTTAACAACCGGGTTACTAGCTTAACAACTGCAGTGATTCACTTAACAACTGTGACAAGATAGGACATAAAATGGGGCAAAACTCACTTAACAAATGTCTCGCTTAACAACATAAATTTTGGACACCATTGTGGTCGTAAGTCGTAAGTAAGACTACCTGTAGAACGGTGATGACCGGAGGAGGATAGAGAGCTAGTTTCGTCTAGTTTCGAGTTGGTATTCCGTCAGTTCGGACCGGTTTGCCCGAACTGGTAGCAGAAATAGGTGGGCCCGCCCCCTTTTTAGGCATGGTTTTGAGGCTGGCCACAAGTGCAGAAGGCAAGGGAGGAGGAGGAGGAGGGACAACTGTGTGGTTCTTGGTGATCTCTGAGTCTGGTTATCTTCTTGCAGATGTTTCATTGCCCAACTAGGTAACACAGTGATGGCTAACCTTTTTGCCATCACGTGCCAGGAGGGGGGGTAGCTCACACCCATAATTCTATGCGCCCCACCCTCATGGATGCGCATGTGACACCCCCCCCTGCTCCCGGCACGTGATGGCCGATAGGCCTGTTTTTCTCTCTCACCTAGCTCCAGAACCTCTGCAGGCATCTGGGGAGGGCGAAAACAGCCTTCCCCACCCCCACTGGAGGCCCTCCAGAGGCCAGAAATGGCCCGTTTGCCAATTTACGGTGGGACCGGAAGGCCCGTTTTTTGCTGTCCCCAGCCTCCAGAGCCTCTCTAGGAGTCTGGGGAGGGTGAAAAACGGCCTTCCCCACACCCCCAGAGGCCCTACAGAGGCCAGAAATGGCGCATTTGGGGCAGCAAAAAACAGGCCTTTCGGTCCCACCAGAAGTTGGCAAACAGGCCATTTCTAGCTTCTGGAGGGCCTCCGGGGTGGTGGTAGTGGGGAAGGCCGTGTTTGCCCTCCCCAGACTCCTAGAAAGACTCTGGAGCCAGGTGAGAGAGAAAAACTGGCCTCCCCCCCACTCCGAGGCCAGAGGGGAGAACCGGTTTGGTGACGTCATATCGTCACCGCTACCGGCTTGGCCGAACCGGACCGAACCGGGAGGAACCCACCACTGGTGTGTGTGTGTGAGTTGGTAGTTCCTTAGCTGGAGTATTGTTTCCCCTTTGATTGTTGGTTTGGTATTGATCCTGATGTTTCAGACAATTTGCTAAAAAAGTTTGCTTGGCTAATTTCTGTGAGTTCTAGGAATTTCCAGCATTTTTCTATCCCTCCAGGGAACCTTAAACACAGCAAGTATCGTGCTCCTCAGCTGATGGCCTCTTGTTCCTTATCACCTGGATCTTGCAAATATAACTTTTTAACTGGAGGGGTTCTCTTCTCTCTTACCCCACTCCTCCAATTGTTGCTCAACTGCGTTGGGAAAGGAATTGCAAATTCGGTCACCAATGGAACAGAAGTTAAGAATAGAATAAAATAGAATAACAGAGTTGGAAGGGACCTTGGAGGTCTTCTAATCTAACCCCCTGCTTAGGCAGGAATCCCTACATCACTTCAGACAAATGGTTATCCAATGTCTTTTTAAAAACTTCCAGTGTTGGAGCATTCACAACTTTTGGAGGCAAGTTGTTCCACTGATTAATTGTTCTGTCAGGAAATTTCTCCTTAGTTCTAAGTTGCTTCTCTCCTTGATTAGTTTCCACCCATTGCTTCTTGTCCTACCCTCAGGTGCTTTGGAGAGTAGCTTGACTCCCTCTTCTTTGTGGCAGCCGATAAGATATCGGAACACTGCTATCATGTCTCCCCTAGTCCTTTTTTTTCATTAAACTCGATCTACCCATTTCCAGCAACCATTCCTTATATGTTTTAGCCTCCAGTCCCTTAATCCTCTTTGTTGCTCTTCTCTGCACTCTTTCCAGAGTCTCAACATCTGTTTTACACCATGGCGACCAAAACTGAATGCAATATTCCAAGTGTGGCCTTACCAAGGCCTTATAAAGTGGTATTAACACTTGATGTGATCTTGATTCTATCCCTCTGTTTATGCAGCCTAGAACTGTGTTGGCTTTTTTGGCAGCTGCTCCACACGGCTGGCTCATGTTTAAATGGTTGTCCACTAGGACTCCAAGATCCCTCTCACGGTTACTACTATTACCACAGCTACTACTTCCAAAGTTGCCTTTTGAAGTTGTGGGAGCTTCATCACTGGAAGCTTTCAAGAAGAGACTGGACTGCCATCAGAAATGGAGTCGGGTCTCCTGCTTGGACAGTGGGGGGTTGGACTAGATGACCTACAAGGTCCCTTCCAACTCTGTTATCCTGTTCTGTTCTGTTCTGTTTCTATTTTATCTATTCTCTATTCTATCAGATTCTATTCTATCCTCACTTCAAATGATTGCTAAATGAATACAAGTAATCCTCAATTTACAATGGTCCATTTGAAGTTACAAGGGCCCTGAAAAAAATGACTTAGGGTTGTTTTTCACACTTTGGCCACTTAGCAACTTGTTTATATTTGTGATGGTCGCATTGTCCCAGGGTCATGTGTGATCCCCTTTTGCAACCTTCTGACAAGCAAAGTCAATGGGGAAGCCAGATTCGCTTAACAACCAGCTTATTAACTTAACAACTGGGATAGGATAGGATAGGATAGGATAGGATAGGATAGGATAGGATAGAATAGAATAGAATAGAATAGAATAGAATAGAATAGAATAGAATAGAATACAATACAATACAATACAATACAATACAATACCATACCATACCATACCATACCATACCATACCATACCATACCATACCATACCATACCATACCATACGAAGTAGAGAATACAATAAGAAGAATAGAATAGAATAAAATAGAATACAATACAATACAGTACAATACAATACAATAAGAAGTAGAGAATAGAATAAGAAGTAGAGAACAGAACAGAACACAATAGAATAGAATAGAATAAGAAGTAGAGAATACAAGAAGTAGAGAACAGAACAGAACAGAACAGAACAGAACAGAACAGAACAGAATAGAATAAGAGTAGAGAATAGAATAAGAATACAATACAATACAATACAATACAATACAATAAATACAATACGAAGTAGAGAATACAATAAGAAGAATAGAATAGAATAGAATAGAATAGAATAGAATAGAATAGAATACAATACAATACAATACAATACAATACAATACAATACAATAAGAAGTAGAGAATAGAATAAGAAGTAGAGAACAGAACAGAACAGAACAAAACAGAATAGAATAGAATAAGAAGTAGAGAATAGAATAAGAAGTAGAGAACAGAACAGAACAGAATAGAATAAGAAGTAGAGAATAGAATAAGAAATAGAGAACAGAACAGAACAGAATAGAATAGAATAGAATAGAATAAGAAGTAGAGAATACAATAAGTAGCGAACAGAACAGAATACAATACAATACAATACAATACAATACGAAGTAGAGAATAGAATAAGAAGTAGAGAACAGAACAGAACAGAACAGAATAGAATAGAATAGAATAAGAAGTAGAGAATACAATAAGAAGTAGAGAACAGAACAGAACAGAACAGAATAGAATAGAATAGAATAGAATGCAATACAATACAATACAATACAATACAATACAATACAATACAATAAGAAGTAGAGAATAGAATAAGAAGTAGAGAACAGAACAGAACAGAACAGAACAGAACAGAATAGAATAGAATAAGAGTAGAGAATAGAATAAGAATAGAATAGAATAAGAAGTAGAGAATAGAATAGAATAGAATAGAATAGAATAGAATAGAATAGAATAGAATAGAATAGAATAGAATAGAAAGGGATTTTGGAGGTCTTCTAGTCCAGCCCCCTGCTCAAACAGGAGAACCTATACCATTGATTCACTTAACCACTGTCTCACTTAGCAGGAGAAATTTTGGGATCAACTGTGGTCATGTCAAGGACTATCTGTAGTTATAAGTTTGAGGATTCCTCTCCATTGTCACTTTTAACATTCAGAGCTTTAACAATTGAGGGGTTTGGTTTTGTTCTGCTATCTGCCGAAGGCCTCCAGGATCACTGGAAAATATTATCAGGCAGAGTTGCACACTATGCATCTGTGACTCTGCTGTAAAAATATGGAATCTGGCAGACAAATTGGTCTTTGGTGCCAAATCCTACTATAGAAACCAGAAATTTTAGCGCAAAATGATTACTGCAGCAATCTTCCAGATGTTTTTAAAAATGCACACTTGCCTCCTTCCCCACCCAGGAATGGTTGTTCATCTTTCTTATAGGCCATATAGCAATAAACTATATTTCTTATAGTTTATCCAGCTATAAAAAACAAAGAAATACAAAATAATGGGAAAATAGGGGAGGAAAAGGTGGAATGGGACAACTTGCCACTGCCAACTGGCCACGGCCAACTCACCACGGCCATTTCTCCCGTGGCCAACTTGCTGTGGCCAGATTGCCCCAGCCAGCTCCCCATGGCCAATTCATTGCAGGAGAATTCACTAGAGGACAATTCAGCAGTTTTATTTAATTACTGACATTCACATTTCATTTGGTCCCTCCTTTCGCAGCCTTTCTTTAAAGATTCTGTTCCACCATTTCTTTGCTATTGTGTAACTTTTGTCCCACGACAAGGTGTCCCACAGTGAGTTGGCTGTGGTGAATTGTCCTAGACCCGTGATGGCGAACCTATGGCGCGGATGCCACAGGTGGCACGTTGAGCCATATCAGTGGGCACGCAAGCGTTGCCCTAGCTTACCTCCAGCGCGCATACATGTGCCGACCAGCTGATTTCGGGCTGTCTGGGCCCACCGGAAGACTGTGGTCGAAAGTCGAGGACTATCTATATAGTTTAATAAGGTTTCTCAGTTTCTCAGGCTTGAAGAGGTGTGGACTTCAACTCCCAGAATTCCCTAGCCAGCATGGCTACCTAGGGAATTCTGGGAGTTGAAGTCCCCACCTCATGAAGTTGTGAAGGTCGAGAAACACTGAACTAATTCATCACATTTTACTAAGCAGGTAAATACTCAGGCTGTATTTACAACTCAGACTAATCCTCAAATGAAAAGAAATAGGCTAGCTAGATAAACCAAGAAGACCTTTAACTATCAACCATCATATAGATGTGAACCAAACCCTGTTCTGAACTCTGCATAATATGTTCAACAAAGGCACAGTTAGCTTTAATGAAACATCTGAACTACAAAAGGCTGCGTTCCTTTTTTTCCCTTTACGGAAAACATGCCTCCTTCATTTTCCCAGTCAGTGAACATCAAGGAGTAATATCCACCCCAATTATTCAAGAAGGAAATTGATTAGGGTTTCGTTTCTTGTTTTCTTGGAAATTCAATTAGTTTGGGAAATGTTTTGCTAATGAATTTGCTTGGCTGATTACTGCTAGCCTGTATCAGCTGCGGCTAGAGCACAAGCAAGGTTAGACAGAAAAATGGAAAGAAATAAGCACAGTATGATTAATATGTATGTTACGAGCAGCCCAACTTTTGAACCTGGCACACCTGCAACATGGAGAGCCTTTGTTTAGTGACTGCAATTTGGGACTAGCCATTTGTCCATTAAGTGAAGTGATTGCTGAGTGAAAAAAAAAAATCACATAACCCTGACTGGGCATATGATTTTGCTAAAGGTCTCCTTTGCTCAGAAGTTGTGGGTGCTCCATCACTGGAAGTTTTCGAGAAGAGATTGGACAGCCATAAGCAATGGTATAGGTCCGTGATGGCGAACCTATGGCACGCGTGTCCAAAGCGGCACGTGGAGCCATGTTGCTTGGCATGTGCGGCATCGCCCGTTCCTCTTCCGGGTTTCTGGTGCGCATGTGCGCACGATGATCAGCTGGCTTTTTTGCATGTGGCATTGCTGGAAACTGGAAGAGCTGGTCTTCCGTTTTCCTGCGTGAACATGTGCGCCAGCCAGCTGATTGTCGCATGCGAATGCCCGCCAGAAACCCAGAAGAGTAGCTGGCTGAAATCAGAAGTTCAGTAGCTAAAACCGGAAGTTCATTTTTGGGGCGTGTGCATGCACCCTGGGCAGCTCCTTTTCCAGGTTGCAGCCCAGACATGTGTGCATGCTCCCTTTGCGGCACTTGGTGCCAAAAAGCTTCGCCATCACTGGTATAGGTTCTTCTGCCTGAGTTGAAGGTTGGACTAGAAGACCTCCAAGGTCCCTTCCAACTCAGTAATTCTGTTATTCTATTCTCCTTTACAGCATCACAAAATATAACTCCAAACAGGACCATTTCCAAAAGTCAACTCACGAGAAACCCATTAAAAGGTCAAATCTTATATATAGCCGTTTCCTCCACTCTCCTGCCTTTTAGAATGCTCACTCCAGCGCTGGAATAATTAACAAGAAGAGAATTGGTATTTGTACTTACATGCATTGGAGAGAAAGGGATTACAAGAGAGTAAGCAGGTGCATAATGGGGAATACACATCAAAAGGAATGCATTAGTACCAGCTGTTTCCCTAGGGAGCTGGTGCCTGTAACCACCAGCCCCTGAGGAGGCAAACAAAAGCTTTCAGTGTGAAACTGATTAAGGTCCAGTCAGTTTCAGGATGGCAGCTGATTCTAATCAATTAATTAAGGTCACAGAGCTGAGCTCCTTCCTTTGGCACCTTTTAGGGAAATGCTATGTTGTAAAGCAACTCAGGAAGAGATTCTTTGTTTAGGCAATGGGGGTTGCGAAGAAAAAAATGGGTCAGGATCAGGACAATACATACATATTAACTGACTGCAATGGTGAATGCATGACAGAGAGATAGAGGGAGACGGAGGGGGGAGAGAGAGAGAGAGAGGGAGGGAGAGAGAGAGGGAGAGAGAGAGATACACACTACAATAAATGTGGCCATTGCTCACAAAGTTACTTTTGTATCACTGTCATATCTGGTCACTATCAGAGAGAGAGGGAGAGGGAGAGTGGGAGAGGGAGAGAGAAAGAGAGAGAGAGAGAGAGAGAGAGAGAAAGAGATAAATGTGGCCATTGCTCACAAACTTACTTTTGCATCACTGTCATAACTCGTCACTATCTGAGGCAGCCACTAAGTGAGGACTACCAAGAAATACTTTCAACCACCACAGGGAGATTTTATGTACAGCTGCAAACTCTTCCAGCAAATAAATACAAGGATAGAGGCCATTGATTTGCCTTCCAGCATACCACCTTTCGTTTAGTTTCTTTTGTAATTAAAAAAATTGGCCCAGGAGGAAATTAGTTCTCAAAGGCATTACTTTGCCTATCCCTAGTGGCAATATACTATCACACACACAAACAGACACCAAAAAGCGGCATCTTCTCCAATTTCAGCCTACCCTCCATTTATTCTCCAGGCCAGGCTTTGCAAAAACTCTGATACTTTGTCCTAAAACAAATCATCAAGTGTTCCTCACATAAAATAATGCCAAAAGCTGGGTAGGTGGATGGGGGAATCAATTAAAAATATGCCCAAAAGACATGTCTCTCCTCCTTTTCAGGGTTCGGTACGTACACAGTAGCACAAAGAATTAAACATCTCAAAACATTGTTCACTGAATGCAAACAATTTTCATATTGAAGTGTGGTTCCCTATGTTTGTAGCAGGGACAGAGGGAGAGGAGAGAGTGGGATGGGTGGTGGGGAGAGAGAGAGGGGAGGGGAGGCAGATACAGTAGATAGTGATAGACAGATAGAGATATAGAGATATAGAGATACAGTAAGCAGATAGATGATAGATAGATGATTGACAGACAGACAGATAAGACAGACAGGAGCCTTGGTAGCACAGTGGTTTAATGCACCCTGTTATTAACACAGCTGCCTGCAATTTCTGCAGGTTCGAATCTTACCAGGCTCAAGGTTGACTCAGCCTTCCATCCTTTCTAAGGTAGGTTAAATGAGGACCCAGTTTGTGGGGGCAATAAGCTGACTTTGTATAAATATACAAAAGGATGAAGGCTATTGCTTAACGCATTGTAAGCCGCCCTGAGTCTCCGGAGAAGGGCGGCATATAAATCAAATTAAAAAAAATTAAAAATAAAAAAAAATATAGGCAGATGGATGGATGGGTGGGTGGGTGGGTGGGTGGATGGATGGATGGATGGAGAGATAGATAAGACAGACAGACACATAGATAGGCAGATACATAGGTAGATAAATAGGCAGAGAGATATATAGAAAGAAAGAGATGATTGATAGAGATAGACAGACAGACAGACAGACACATAGATACATAGGTAGATAAATAGGCAGATAGATAGATAGATAGATAGATAGATAGATAGATAGATAGATAGATAGATAGATAGACAGATGATAGATAGATAGATAGATAGACAGATAGATAGAGACAGACAGACAGACAGACAGATAACACAGACAGACAGACAGACACATAGATAGATACATAGGTAGATAAATAGGCAGATAGATAGATAGATAGATAGATAGATAGATAGATAGATAGATAGATAGACAGACAGACAGACAGATAGAGACAGACAGATAGACAGGAGAGGGGCGGGGAGGGGAGGGGAGGAGAGGAGAGAGAGGGAGGGAGATAGATAGATAGATGATAGATAGATAGATAGACAGATAGATAGAGACAGACAGACAGATAACACAGACAGACAGACAGACACATAGATAGATACATAGGTAGATAAATAGGCAGATAGATAGATAGATAGATAGATAGATAGATAGATAGATAGATAGATAGATAGATAGACAGACAGACAGACAGACAGACAGACAGACAGACAGGAGAGGGGCGGGGCAGGGAGGGGAGGAGAGGAGAGAGAGGGAGGGAGATAGATAGATAGATAGATAGATAGATAGATAGATAGATAAAAGAAGAGTAATATGATAGAATGGATGGAGGTTCAACCTCTCTCTCAAAGAGAGCTCCAGCCTAGAACTAAGGAGAAACATCCTAACAGTGAGAACAATTACCCAGTGCAAAGGCTTTCCCTTCAGAGGTTTAAGTGATCCATCGCTGGAGGATTTCAAGAAGAGATTGGGGAGCCATTTCTCTGGTCTAATAGAGGGTTTTCTGCCTGAGCAGGTGGTTGGATTAGAAGACCTCCAAGGTTCCTTCCAACCCTATTATTCTATGTTCTAAGAAATAAAATTGGATTCATCCTTACAATATCTAGCAGCGGGAGTTTATCTCTTTCAAGCATATTTAGTGGTAATCTATTAGCTTGCCCGTGCTTTGCTTGCCGGCTAAATTAATATGCAAATGCTGGTTCTTTATCTGTATTTTTTTTTTTTTTGGTTTAATGCAACAAACCAAACTAATTAAATGCCCGATTGAGTAAACCGATTGCAATCCTGTGTTCTGCATCTACCCGGTCTGAATCCAAGATTTCTAAATGTCATCACCGTCTTGTCTTTTGATCTTCCTAATGGAAGATTAAGCGCTTAACCCCTTCCCGCTGGCACCGATGATGCAAAGAAAATTGATTTTGAAATGAATAATAGCTTTCCTTCTTCCACTTCTCCAGATGCTTCATTCAAGATTGCTGGGGGGGTATTTGCCTCCTTATTCACGTAATGGGGCTCCTCTGGATTCGGAGAATATCGCTTTCAAAATGTTTTCTCTAAACGTTTTCTAAGATGAGAAAAATAACCGGCATCTCTGAGGAAGGCCAGAGAAGAAGCAATTTGTTGTTGTTGAATTGGAGATCTATCTAAGTGTTGTGGCCCGTCAGTGACCTGTGCGGATTGTAGCTGATTCTGACAGTGAGGAGGCTGGTGTGGTGTTGCGCCAGCAGCCTGTGCAGCTGGCACTCAAGTCAGACAGTGAGGAGGCTGGAGAAGATGTGGTGCCAGAGGCGGGGATTCAGCCAGGGCCTTCAGAACCTCCAGAAGCTCCTTTAAGTGAAGAGGAAGAAGAGGAGGAGCCTCTTCTCGATGCATGGACACGCAGAGCTGCCAAAAGGCAGGAGTGGCTCCTCAGGAGGAGGTCTCCTCGAGAGTAAGGCTTGGGGCTAATTGGCCACTCCCTTAGCCTATTTAAGGAGGAACGCCGACTGAAGCAAGATGTAGGGAACAACTTTAGTTCACTCTACTTCATGTCTGGATTCTCTGTAAAATTGCTTCTGGGCTTTCTGCCAACCTTAGTAAGATTGTGATTACTTTATCTTTGGTTTCTTGTAGGCTGTTAAGAAAGTTTATTAACAGCCTTTGTTTGGAAAAGACTGAGTTATTTTAGTAAATTTAAGTTTTGTATAGAGTTTGTGTGTGCTATGTTCTTTGGGGTCCGTAGCTGGGGCAGAACACTAGGAGAAAACTTTTAAAGAGTTGCAAAACCATATTTAAGAATTTGAAGGAGAATATTTGTAGCTCGGGGTTGAACTGTGGAGTCCTCGGCGCTCTCTGAGATTGGTTGTTTTATTACAGACGTTTCATTACCAAACTAGGTAACATCATCAGTGCTAGAAGGGAATGGGGTTTGCGAGGAGGATGTTGTGACCTAGGCTCACTTAGTCATTGCAGGACACAATTAGTCTCAAACAAAACTATATTATTATAACAGCTGAGAATTACTTCGTTTCCAACTTAGTCCAAATTAATTCCAAAACAAGTCTTTCAGAAAAAGTCCTTTGGGCTTATCACAAACCTTTATCTTCTTTGGCACCCTGCCAACGGCCTTTCTTGGCAAAGCCTCACAAAGTTCAGAAACAAGAGACGTCGACTAGAAAACAGATTTAGCAATGTTGCTTTCCTACAAAGAGCCCAAGAGCCTTTGCTGCTCTTTTAAGCCTTATGGGAGGGGCCAATCATCTCCTGGCCTTACTCCCGAGTCGTCCTTTTTGCTTTAGCTGCTCTTGCCTTCTGGCAGCTGTGCGCATGCGTGCACTGGGAACAGGCTCCTACTGTTCCACTGCCTCTCTGCTGTCCGACTCTGGAGGCTCCAGGGTCTGCACATAACTCCCAGATGGCCCTGGCCCCATCTCTGCCTCTGACGCAGAGCCCTCGTCTGGGCCTTTCCCTGACTCCATGACTGGCCCATGTTCTTCCCCAGCCTCCTTACTGTCTGACTTGGCTGCCAGCTCTGCAGGGTACTGGCGGACCACAACAGAGGAGGAGGAGGAGGAGGAGGAAGAGGAGGAGGAGGAAGAGGACTGTGAGGTCCTTGGTGCTCTCTGAGCATGGTTGCTTTCTTACAGACTGTTATGTATTGGAGATAATTGCTAGTTGAAGGTTTTATCGTGGTTATCTGTTGGAGTGGGGAAATACTCTCTCCTGATTGGTTGTTAGCTGCTAAGTTCCCTATAAAAGGAACTATATCAGCTAGGGAGTTTTTAAGTTGCCTTACAGACAGAAATAAATCAAGAGCTGTTAGAGATAACTCTGGCTTCACCTCCATTCTTCGCCCAGAACTTAACACAGACATTTCATTACCCAACTAGGTGTCATCATCAGTGCTATGATAGAAGGGAGTGGGTGTTAATGGAAAGGAGGAAGAGTGTGGGGTCTTTGCTGCTCTCTGAGTTTGGATCCCTGACATATAGGATTTTCACATCGGACTTTCTCATAATTTTTAATTTCATGATTTCTTTTTGAGAGTTATTGTACCGTATTTCTGGTTTTTTAATTGTTTTTCATCTGGGTCCATCAGGACATGATGATTGATTGAAACACGGGATTAGGGGAAAGAGGAACAAGATAACCAAAAACAGTTCTGGTTTAACTTTTAACAGCTTCATAGCATCACATAATAACAGAGTTGGAAGGGACCGTGGAGATCTTCTAGTCCAGCTCCCTGCTCAAGCAGGAGATCCTATACCATTTCAGACAAATGGTTGTCCAACATCATCTTAAAAAGCTCATGTGTTGGAGCATCTACAACTTCTGAAGGCAAATTGTTCCACTGGCTAATTGTCCTCACTGTTAGGAAATTCCTCCTTTAATTCTAGGTTGCTTCTCTCCTTGTTTAGTTTCCATCCATTGCTTCTGGTCCTGCCTTCAGGTGCTTTGGAGAATAGCTTGACTCCCTCTTCTTTGTGGCAGTGTTAGGGAATGGCTATTGCCTAACTGGTTGGGTTGGCAATATATATAAACCATCAATGCACATTTGCAGTCAAAATGTAATGTATAGCTTTAAGACTGTAATGCTGTATTGCATCATATTGTATTCTGATTGGCTAGCTCTGTAGCCAACGTATTTAAGAGGAAGCTTGAATCATGGCTTATTTTTCTTATTACATTATTATTGCTACCTCTGCTCCTCTCTGCCTGTTCTCTCAGCATGATCACTGATTGATCATTGCTACTTGTTGTTTTCTACTGTTTTACTGATTGTTTTACTGCTGTACTTGTTCCTGTTTGCAACTCCAAAAAGAACTGTTTTATTGCATATGACTACAACAACTGGTAAGAAGACTTTGTTCTTGGAATATCCCTGGATTGACAATTTAACTATCTTTATCTGTGTATGACCTGGATTGTTTATTGGACTTTGCTTTATTTTTTCCTAAAAGTAAAAGAATATCACAACTCAGTGTGTCTGTGTATTGACAGTGCTTAGTCACAATCACTCTCAGCCGTTTCTCATGTGCACAGCCTTGCTACTCAAGGGTTACTCTGCGCATATTCCTTAACAGGCAGCCCCTGAGATATTGGAAGTCTGCTATCATGTCACCCCTAGTCCTTCTTTTCATTAAACCAGACATACCCAATTCCTGCAACCATTATTCATATGTTTTAGCCTCCAGTCCCCTAATCCTCTTGGTTGCCCCTCTCTGCACTCTTTCTCAAGATCTTTTTTATATTGTGCTGATGACCAAAACTGGCTACAGTATTCTAAGTGTGGTCTTACCAAGGCAATGCAAATTGTAGATATCACACAATGTGGATGTACAGCTTACCTTCTTCATTTTTTTTCTTTTCTTTTCCAGCTTGTTGCATTAGAGAGGCAAGTGTTTGATTTTCTGGGCTACCAATGGGCTCCGATTCTGGCCAATTTCCTCCACATCATCATGGTGATCCTTGGCCTTTTTGGGACAATCCAGTACAGACCACGCTACATTGTGGTGGTGAGTTTGCTAACGATTCTAAGGCTGGCGTGCGACGTCCAGATGGGGATTTGGGGGGCTTAGTTTTTGGAAGATGCATAGAACTAAATTGCAGGAACGGGCCATCAGAACCAGTGATTGCAGTCTGTCCTCGACTTATGACCCCAATTGAGCCCAACATTTCTGTTGCTAAGCGAGACGGTTATTAAGTGAGTTTTGTCCCATGTTATGTTAGAGATGAGAATATCTAACATAACTTCAGCGCTGACACAGATGGTGTACCAGCTGCCTGATTTAGAACAAGATCCAGCAAAGAAGATGACCCGTGATCTGATCCTCTTTCTGGATTCAAAGATGTTCTTTATTCGGATCTTGGAACTAATTCCTTGCATCCATTCTGCTTATTTTGGAAGGCTTCCATTTGAGAAGAAAAATATGATTTTTCTATCCTCTCCAATATCAGTGAGCATGTATGAATTTGGTAAATCCGGATGTATGTCCAGGTAGTCCTGGACATACAACCACAATTGAGCCTAAAATTTCTCTTGCTAAGAGAAACAGTTGTTAGCTTAATTTTGCCCCATTTTATGACCTTTCTTCCCACAATTGTTAAGTGAATCATGGTAGTTTCCAAGTTAGCAACACAGTTACTAAGTAAATCTGGCTCCCCCACTGACTTTGCTTGTCAGAAGGTCACAAAAAGAGGATCACACAGAGGTGAAATGCTACTGGTTCAGACCGGTTTGCTCGAACCGGTAGTAAAAATGCTACCAGTTCGGGCGAACCGGTATTTCCGACAATCAGCTGTGCTGCGTGATTTATAGAAAAGCAGGAAATCCTGCTTTCTAGCGAATCTAAATCGTGCGGCACAGCTGTTCTCCCCCCTCGCTGTTCTACTTACCTTCAGAAAAGGCTTCTTAATCCTTTTTCAGCGCTGCGCAGTAGCGCTTGCAGTGTGCATGCGTGCAAAGCGCATGTTTGGTGTGCATTGCGCATGCGCAGGTGAAGCGAACCAGTAGAAGACTTCAGAGCATTTCACCCCTGGGATCACATGACCCCAGGGACACTGCAACCGTCATAAATACTAGTCAGTTGCCAAGCATCTGAATTTTGTAGGTATGTACAATGATCACAACATCCTGGGTAGTGTGATCCCTATTTGTGACCTTCCCAGCCGGCTTCCGACCAGCAAAGTCAACGGGGGAAGCTGGATTCATTTAACAACCGCACGAGTCGCTTAGCGACTGCAGTGATTCACTTAACAACACGCCAAAAAAGGTCATCAGATCGGGCACAAACTTTCCCCCAAGCGACCGTTTTGCTTAGCAATTCTAGTCCCCATTGTGGTTGTTAAATTGTGGACTACAATACAAATATTTCCTTTGGTGCTTGGAACAGTTGCAGGGCCAATTTTTAATTCCTTGGGTGATCCAGAAAAACTTCCAATCGCATTTTCACAAATTGCCAGACAAGGGCACATCAGGCATTTTTTTCCCCCTATAGTAACAGATGATTGTTTTAAACCTGGCCTGTTACTGTTTATACAAATTCAAACACGCAATCAAGTCTTCAGCTTGTCTGTCTCCCATAACACATTTGAATGCCACCAGGGGCAATTGAGATTATAAGCAGATAATTGCTTTTTGATCTACCCCTTCCAACGGAGGTGACTTAATTCACTTCAATCCAACGTTTTCACTTTGTTCTGCAGCCTTTTGGCGGGGAAAAAACAATGAAACAATCTGGCAGTTCATAATACAAGGGGGCTGCAGTTTTTAATTGCCGGCCTAAAGGGCCTTTGCCTGTGGCATCATTCTTCTATGGAGTTGGTCATCCATGGTAATCATCATTAGTCTTTGTATTATGTAACAGAGCCTTGGGGGTCTTTCCATTCCAAACAGCCATAAGACGAACTCTTTTTTGCAATTTGAGTAATCCCCTTGTTACCTGCCAGAGCTGATGTCAGCATTACTGCGTAGGACAAACACGAAACATAACCAAATAAGCTAAATTCTATTTTATTTTTTCTATTTTTTTTTTATTTTGATTTATATGCCGCCCTTCTCCGGAGACTCAGGGCAGCTTACAGTGCGTTAAGCAATAGCCTTCATACTTTTGTATATTTATACAAAGTCAGCTTATTGCCCCCACAAACTGGGTCCTCAATTTACCTACCTTAGAAAGGATGGAAGGCTGAGTCAACCTTGAGCCTGGCGAGATTCGATCTTACTTTAATTGTAAAGCTACATTTAACTCGAATCTTGGAAGTCTGAAAGCACAATTCTCAGCTCTAGGTTTCCTAGTGCAGGGCAGAGGTGGGTTGCAGCAAGTTCTGACCAGTTCTGGAGAACCGGTAGCAGAAATTTTGAGTAGTTCAGAGAACTGGTAGTGAAAATTCTGACTGGCCCCGCCCCCATCTATTCTCTGCCTCCCGAGTCCCAGCTGATTGGGAGGAAATGGGGATTTTGCAGTAACCTTCCGCTGGAGTGGGGTGGGAATGGAGATTTTGCAGTATCCTTCCGCTGCCATGCCCACCGAGCCACGCCCACCGAGCCACGTCACACCCACCAAGCCACACCCACAGAACTGGTAGTAAAAAATTTTGAAACCCACCACTGGTGCAGGGGTTTCCAATCCAGGGGTGGGCTTCAAAAATTTTAGCAAGGGGTTCTCTGCTCCGTTGCTGGGTGTGCGTGGCCATGGTGGGCATAACCTAGTCAGCCTCCTGCACCATGGCAGGTGTGTGTGGCATTTTTGCTCTCCGGGCTCTGGAGGTTTTCCTCGAGCCTCCGGGAGTGAGAAAATGGCCTCCCCAGGCTCCGGAGGCCAGAAACAGGCCCATTTCTGGCCTTCCTGAACTTCCAACAGACCCATTTTTCGCCCTCTCCCAGCCTCCACACGCACCCTGCACTTACCTGCATCCAAAATGGGCCACGTGGGGAATCCTGGGAGGGGCAGGGTGGGTTGGGCGGGGCCAGCCAAGAGTGGGATTTGGGGATTCTCCAAACTGCACAGATTCTTAGCTAGAGGTTCTCTCAAACCTATGTGAACCCTCAGCAGCCCACCCCTGGGCTGAACACCACAACTGGCCCATGGCCCGTTCAGAACCGGGCCACGTAAACGGTGGGCGCTTGTGTTCATGCGCGAAGTGCAACTACAACTGACTTCCCCCATTGTCTTTCCTCGTTCAAAGCTAAAGACACTCCAATAATGTTAAGTGAATTTTGTCCCATCTTATGACCTTTCATGCCACGGCTGTTAAGTGAATGACTGCAGCTGTTAAGTTAGTAACACGGTTGCTAAGTGAATCTGGCTCCCCGATTGACTTTGCTTGTCAGAAGTTCGCCAAAGGAGATCACATGACAAGGGTGCAAATTTTGATCATGTGACCACGGAGATGCTGCAACGGCCGTAAGGGTGAAAAACGGTCCTCAGTGCTGTTGTAACTCTGAATGGTCACAGAATGAATTGTTGTAAGTCAAGGACTAGGTAGTCCTTGACTTACAATGATTCATTTTGTGACCATTCAGAGTTACTTAGATGGTTTGGGAAAGGCGATTAAAAAAAGAAACATTTTCAATAAGCACCAAGATTGTTTATTCTCTCCCTTTTTTCCCCCTTTCTTGCATGTCACCATCCTTCTACCCAGTACGCCATCTGGACGGCCATTTGGGTCACCTGGAATATTTTCATCATCTGCTTTTATTTGGAAGTTGGCGGCCTTTCGAAGGTGAGTGACGTTTGGCTCTGAGCATCCAGGAACAATGAAAAGAGGGGAGCAAAGTGGGGGCCTTGGCTTTAAGTCTGCTGGTAGAGAGAATCGGTTAAGTTGAGATTCAATTCATTCAGAATGTTGTGGCTCCGTTACCTGAGCCTGTGTCATCGGCAGGAGAGGACTCCGAGAGTGAAGGAGAGGAGTTGGCAAGGCCTCCCTCTCCAGGACCCTCCTCTCTGGCAATGCCTTCGGTGTCCGCCGAAGGGCAAGAGATAAGGCCGGGGTCAAGCACGTCCACGTAGCCACAGGTGGACAGTGATGAGGATAATGAGTCTTGGCTGGATCCTCGGCAGCGTCGCAGAGATAAGCGCGCACAACAGAAAAAAAGGCGTGCCAGAGATTAAGCTGAGTCACTGGACCACACCCCACAGGGTATAAAAGGGGGTGAGGTGGCCATTCAGACTCTGTGACGGACAAAACTAACTACTATCGAGTCACATTGCATCTTTGGAAACAACATTATCGGCCTTGGATTTATTTTACGGACTGGACAATTCTTGACTGTGGGTATTTTGTTTATTGAGTAAAAGTTCTTGGCAAGCAGCTACTGGGTTGCTGCCAAGCGTCTTATCGGAAGAATTGATTGTCTGCCAGTTTATTTAACCACCGGCTGTCTGTTTGTGTGTGTGTGTGTGAGACGGGGACAGAACACAGAATAGAGCTGGAAGGGACCTTGGAGGTCTTCTTGTCCAGCCCCCTGCTCAGGCAGGAAATCCTATACTATTTCAGACAAGTGACTGTCTAGTCTCTTCCTAAAAACCTCCAGTGATGGAGCACTCACAACTTCTGGAGGCAAGCAGTTCCACTGGTTAATTGTCCTCGCTGTTAGGAAGTTTATCCTTTATTCCAGGTTGCTTCTCTCCTTGATTAGTTTCCATCCATCGTTTCTTTTCTTGCCTTCTGGTGTTTTGGAAAATAGGTTGACCTCCTCCTCTTTTGTGGCAGCCCCCAGGACTTGGTTGGTTCTCTCCTTGATTAGTTTCCATGCATTGCTTATTCTCCTCTCTGGAGAGGATCTTGGAAGGGACCTTGGAGGTCTTCTAGTCCAACCCCCTGCTCAGGCAGGAAACCCTGTACCATTTCAGACAAATAGTTGTCCAACCTCTTCTTAAAAACTTCCAGTGTTGGAGCATTCACAACTTCTGGAGGCAAGTTGTTCCACTGTCAGGAAATTTCTCCTTAGTTCTAGGTTGCTTCTCTCCTTGATTAGTTTGAACAAGCAGGAAGGAGCTGGTGGTCAGAGTGAAGTGGGTCACCAGCTTAGAGTCGTTACGTTCCCACAAATGGTCTAAATCCAACTCCTCTTGAATTGAATGTTGATTCTTATCTGATGTAAATTTGGTTCTAGGCTGTTTCTCTCCTGGATTAGTTTCCATCCATTGTTTTTTGTTTTGCCTTCTGGTGTTTTGGAAAATAAATTGACACCCCCTCCTCTTTGTGGCAGCCCCTCAAATACTGGACTACTGCTATGACGTCACCCCTAGCCCTTCTTTTCTCTAGACTGGCCATATCCAAATTTGACAATCTGCAAATTCGATGAGAGAGAGGACCAAGTGCGGGTTTCAAGAAGTCTTTGTGAGTGAAGAGTCTGCTGGCTATCATGCTTTTAAGATTCAGTCTGGAAAGAGAAGCAGGGAAGGGGAGGGGCGCGTATGGAAGAGGGGATTAAATTATTCTTCCAGAAACTGAATCCAATTTAGTGCTTTAATGCCTCTCCAAAAGAAAAGGCTATCAGTCATTGCAAGCTTCCCTTCCATGGTATGGAGAGTAAATTAATTTCTTGAACGCCATCCAGTGTCGCTGTCTGTTGTTGTGTGGATTCCTGTTGCCGCTTTAAACCCTTTTCCTGCCCTGGGCAGGTCTTTTAAGCTTAACATTTCAAAGTTCTTATTACTTAAATATATGTGTATGTGTATGTGTATGTGTATCCCGGGTCTTATATTAATTTTTGCTCCAAAAGACGCATTAGGGCTTATTTTCTGGCTAGGTCTTATTTTGGGGGAAATACGGTACTAAATGCACCCATCTGGCTGACAATCTTAACTGGGGCTTATTTTGGGGCATAGGGCTTATATTGCAAGCATCCTGAAAAATCATGCTAGGACTTATTTTCCAGTTAGGTCTTATTTTCGGGGAAACAGGGTGTATGTGTATCCCGGGTCTTATATTAATTTTTGCTCCAAAAGACGCAGTAGGGCTTATTTTCTGGTTAGGTCTTATTTTTGGGGAAATACGGTACTAAATGCATCTGTCTGGCTGACAATCTTAACTGGGGCTTATTTTGAGGGTAGGGCTTATATTACGAGCATCCTGAAAAATCATGCTAGGACTTATTTTACAATTAGGTCTTATTTTGGGGGGAAACAGGGTGTATGTGTATGTCTATATGTGTATGTGTGTGTGTACGTGTACCCCGGGTCTTATATTAATTTTTGCTCCAAAAGACGCAGTAGGGCTTATTTTCTGGCTAGGTCTTATTTTGGGGGAAATACGGTACTAAATGCACCCATCTGGCTGACAATCTTAACTGGGGCTTATTTTGGGGCATAGGGCTTATATTGCCAGCATCCTGAAAAATCATGCTAGGACTTATTTTCCAGTTAGGTCTTATTTTCGGGGAAACAGGGTGTATGTGTATGTGTATGTGCATGTGTATGTGTATCCTGGGTCTTATATTAATTTTTGCTCCAAAAGACGCAGTAGGGCTTATTTTCTGGTTAGGTCTTATTTTTGGGGAAATACGGTACTAAATGCATCTGTCTGGCTGACAATCTTAACTGGGGCTTATTTTGAGGGTAGGGCTTATATTACGAGCATCCTGAAAAATCATGCTAGGACTTATTTTACAATTAGGTCTTATTTTGGGGGGAAACAGGGTGTATGTGTATGTCTATATGTGTATGTGTGTGTGTACGTGTACCCCGGTTCTTATATTAATTTTTGCTCCAAAAGACGCAGTAGGGCTTATTTTCTGGTTAGGTCTTATTTTGGGGGAAATACGGTACTAAATGCATCCATCTGGCTGACAATCTTAACTGGGGCTTATTTTGGGGCATAGGGCTTATATTGCGAGCATCCTGAAAAATCATGCTAGGACTTATTTTACAGTTAGGTCTTATTTTTAGGGGAAACAGGGTGTATGTGTATGCGTGTATGTATATGTATATGTATATGTATATGTATATGTATATGTATATGTATATGTATATGTATATGTATATGTATATGTATATGTACATATAGGGAGATTCTTATGTGTCCACATCAACCAACCTCAGGGCACAGTAGAGTCCCTTGAAGGTCCAGGTAGTCCTCTACTTACAACAGTTCATTTAGTGACTGAAGTTAAAATGGCACTGAAAAAAAGTGACTTGTGACCGTTTTTCACATTTATGACCATTGCAGCATCCCCATTGAAAGAAAACACAGGAAGACTTCTTATGTGTCCACATGTACAGTTAGTACTTACAACAGTTCATTCAGTGACTGTGCAAAAATACAATGGAGCTCAAAAAAGTGACTTAGGACCAGTTTTCACACTTAATGATGGTTGCGGCATCCCCGTGGTCACATGATCCAAAGTTAGACGCTTGACAACTGACTCATATTTATGACGGTTGCGGTGTGTCCCGAGGCCAGGTGATCCCCTTTGGTGACCTCAGTGGTGAAATCTAAAATTTGTTACTACCGGTTCTGTGGCTTGGTGGTGGTGGTGGGGGGGTTATTTGACATGGGTGGGCATGGCCAATTTTTTTTTTTTTTACTTTTAAAACCATTTTTTCTACAACCCCTTCGGCGAAGAGGTTGTAAAAAAATGCTTTCAAAAGGCTGTGACGATCCCAGCTGAGTTGCCTGATCCTCAGAGGGTTTTTTAAAAACCCTCTGCTGATCAGGCAACTCAGCTTGGATCGTCAGAGGCATTTAAAAGGAAAAAACTTTTTTTCTTTTAAATGGCTCTGATGATCCCAGCTGAGTTGCCTTGATCGGCAGAGGGTTTTTTAAAAAAAGCCTCTGATGATCGCGTGGCTCAGCTGGGCATGGGGGGAGGGGCAGGGATTTTTGCTACCGGTTCTCCGAACCACCCGCCTCCATTGCTACCGGATCGGGCAATCCGGTCCAAACTGGGAGCATTTCACCCCTGGGTGACCTTCTGATAAGCAAAGTCAATGGGGAAACCAGATTCACTTAACGACCATGTTACTAACTACCGTATTTTTCAGACTATAAGACGCACCGATGTATAAGACGCACCAAGATTTCAAAGAGGTAAGTAAGGAAAAAAAAGTTTTTGCCCTCCCTGGCCCTCAGGAGCACTCTGTAAGCCACCCAAACCCTCTATGTGCCCGTTTTTTGCAAAAACGGACCAGTTTTTTTTACCTATTTTTGCAAAAAAACGAGGCACACAGAGGGTTTGGGAGGCCTGCAGAGTGCTCCTGGGGGCTGGGGGAGGGCAAAAATGCCCCCGTTTTTGCAGAAATTGGAGAAAAAATGGCCCTATTTTTGCAAAAATGGAACGAGCGGGGCGGGATTTGGGGAAGTCAAAACTGGCTGTATTCGGTGTATAAGACGAACCAATATTTTAGGGGGGGAAATGTTGTGTCTTATACTCTGCAAAATACGGTAACTGCAGTGGTTCATTTAACAACTGTGGCAAGGAAGGTCATAAAATGGGGCAAAAGCCATTGCACAACTGTCTTGCTTAGCAACAGAAATCTTGGGCTCAGTTTGGTTGTAGGTCGAGGACTACCTGTCCAACACTTCTTCCTGGATGCAAATGTTTGTGTGTAATTCCAGACCTTTATAGAGTTGTTTGCTGTGAGTAGCTAGAAGTACATTTTCTCTCCCCAGCCCCACCCCCACCCCCGGTATCTCTGTTTGACTTAAAAGTGGTATGTTTTTTTTTTTTTTCAGAATAGACCTCTGATTGTGTTTACATTTTTTCAAAGTTAGATTTAAGGAAAGGACTTAAGAAGAGCTGTTTCGGAGATTGGGAACTGTCCTTGCAATCAGCTTAGAAAAACGAAGTAAATATTCAGTTACCCGTCTATAGAGAGAGAGTTGAGTTGTGACAGTTGCAAATCAATTTCCACAATATTAGCCTTACACGCTGGGAGTTGATCCAGACTGAAAACAAATCTTTTTAATGCTGATGTCCTTGTTGTAGTTGGCTTCTCCCGAAGGATTCTGAGAATCGCAGTTTATTGACAGTATTGGATTACCCCAGGAAAAAATAGCTATTCTCCCTTTCTGGCTCCCTGGAATGCTAGAATTCAGGATTTCCTGGGCGGTGGAAATACTCAATAGAATAAATCTATGGTGTTAACAGTTTTGATGGGATTTCATTCTGTTTCAGGGAGCTTAGAACTGTTGAGTGCTCCTCCTTCTTCTTCTTCTTCTTCTTCTTCTTCTTCTTCTTCTTCTTCTTCTTCTTCTTCTTCTTCTTCTTCTTCTTCTTCTTCTTCTTCTTCTTCTTCTTCTTCTTCTTCCTCCTCCTCCTCCTCCTCCTCCCCCCCTCTTTAAGCACTGATGATATTAACCTATTTAATATAGAAGTATAGTATAGAAGTCCAATAAATCTAATCTAATTTAATTTGAGTCGTGAAATGTCTGTAAGAAAAGCAAGCTGAGAGTACACCAAGGAACCTACAATTCTCCTCCTCCTCCTCCCGTCCTCCTTCCCTCTGTCTCCTCCTCCTCCATATCTCCATCTTCCTTCCTCTTCTCTCTCCTTCTCTCTTTTTCTCTCTCCTTCTCTTCCCCTTTCTTCTTCTATCAAGGGAGATACAAAGTGCTGCTTCTTATTCTTCTGGTGGCCTCAACTATTGTTAATTGATGTTGATGTGGTGTGACTTTGAGGTTGTCTTTTCATCATCTCCTAGGTCTGCCTCATGTGCTTTGACCTTCTTCTCTTTTTGTATATGCCCTATATCAGGGGTGTCAAATTCGATTTCTTTGAGGGCCACATCAGGGCTGTGTTTGATCTCGGGGGGCCAGCTCGATGTCACTTGTGTTGGGGGCACCTGTGGTGGCCCGAATGCTCTGCCAGTAAAAATGGGCTCCCGAGTTTCGTTTTCGGCTGCGATGGCTTCCTGCAACCCTCTGCTAGAGAAAATGGAGTTCCCAAGCTCCGTTTTTACTGGCTGTTGTGGCCCGTACACGGCCTGTGCAGCTAGTAGCTGATTCAGACAGTGAGGAGGCTGGTGTGGTGCTGCGCCAGCAGCCTGTTCAGCTGGCACTCGAGTCGGACAATGAGGAGACTAGAGAAGATGTGGTGCCAAAGGTGGGGATTCAGCCAGGGCCTTCAGAACCTCCAGAAGCTCCTTTAAGTAAAGAGGACGAAGAGGAGGAGCCTCTTCTCAATGCACAGGTGCGCAGAGCTGCCAAAAGGCAGGAGTGGCTCCTCAGGAAGAGGTCTCCTCGAGAGTAAGGCTTGGGGCTAATTGGCCACTCCCTTATAGCCTATTTAAGGAGGAACGCCAACTGAAGCAATTTGCAGGGAACAACTTCGTTCACATACCTTCGTGTCTTGTCTTGCTTATCTTATCAGCTTCCTGCAAATTGTTTCTGGGTATTCTGCCAACCACAGTAAGTTTTCAGTTATTATTCTTTATATTCTTGGCGGCTGTTAATGCAGTTAATTAACAGCTGTTGTTGTAAAAAAATGGTTTATTTAGTAAACTAAGGTTTGTACAGACTTTGTGTGTGCTGCGTTCTTTGGGTCCGTAGCTGGGGCAGAACACTGGCAGAGGCACTGTGGGCCGGTCCTTTGCTGCTTCCAGGGTGGCCCCGCGGGCCAGCTCTAAGCACCCTGCGGGCCAGATCTGGGCCCCGAGCCTTGAGTTTGACACCCCTGCCCTATATAGTTTATCAAAGTTCTGCCACAATGAAATGATCTAAGATTTGGATGGGATGCTGGAAAGAATGTTGAGCATTTTGGCATTCGTTGCTGACTTAAAGTTGCTTCCCAAGAGGTACAGGTAATCCTCGACTTGCAACCATCTGATTAATGACTGTTTGAAGTTACAGTGACAGTGATTGTTGCAGCCCTCCCCATGGCCAACATTCAGAGGCTTGGCAACTGACTCATCTTTATGACGGTTGCAGTGTCCCGGGGTCATGTGATCCCCTTTTGTGACCTTCTGATGAGCAAAGTCAATGGGGAAGACAGATTCACTTAACCATGTCACAAACTTAACAACTGCAGTGATTCACTTAACAACAAAGTTCATAAAGTGGGGCAAAATTAAGCTAACAAGTGTTTCTCTTAGCAACAGACATTTTGGGTTCAATTGTGATTGTATGTCCAGGACTACCTGTGTTCTGAACTAGGCTTCCTGAGACAGTAAAAAAGCACACAATTAGTCCCAAAAACCCTCTTTTTATTTCAACGACTGTGAATTCTGTTCATTCACAGCCTGTTCATTCTCATTCTGTTCATTCACAGATGAGTCCGAAATAGTTTGTAAAGAGTCCGACAGAAGTCTGCCACAGTCCTTCGGGATAAGGCTGATAAGCACCCATCTTTATCTCCCTTGACACGCTGCCAAAGACCTAATTGGCAAACTAGCTTTGCAAGGCCACACGGAGCACAGAGTCAAAACGGAGCTTCAGAATTTAAACAAACCAGCACGAACAAAGTTGCTTCCTGCAAAGGCTCACGTGCCTTTGCTCCACCTTATGGGAGCAAATCATCTCCCTTTTGTTTTAACTGTCCTTGCCTTCTGGCAGCTCTGCGCATGCGTGCACTGGGAACAGGCTCCCCCTGTTCCTCTGCCTCACTGATGTCCGAATCTGGAGGCTCCGGAGTCAGCACATAACTCCCAGATGGCCCTGGCCCAGGGGTGGGTTCTACTTACCTTTACTACCGGTTCACACAACAGGGCTGCACACTCTTCTGCACATGCGAAGAAGCTTCCTGATGACGTCCGGGTCAGTGGGCGGAGCCTCCCGCTGGTTTTACTACTGGCTCTTGCAAACCGGTCCGAATCGGGGCAACCCACCACTGTCCTGGCCCCACCTCTGCCTCCAACACAGAGCCCTCATCTGAGCCTTCCCCAGACTCCAGGACTGGCCCATGTCCCTCCCCAGCCTCCTCACTGTGTGACTCTTGTGCCAGCTCCCCAGGCCGCCTGCGGAGCACAACAACCTGACATACATCTGGACTTATCAAATTCACACTGTCCTTTGTGCTCACTGATGTTGGAGAGGATAGAAAATCACATTTTTTTACAAGTCTTTCTTTTCAAATGAAAGCCTTCCAAAATAAGCTGAATTTATGCAAGGAATTAAGGCCAAGATCCTAATAAAGAACATCTTGGAATCCAGAAGGAGGATCACGGATCATCTTCTTTGCTGGATCTCGTTCTAAATCAGGCAGCTGGTACACCATCTGTGTCAGCGCTGAAGGGATACGTATTCTGGCCTCTAAATAGAATAGAATAAGAGAGTTGGAAGGGACCTTGGAGGTCTTCTAGTCCAGCCCCCTGCTCAGGCAGGAAACCCTACACCATTTCAGACAGATGGCTGTCCAGTCTCTTCTTAAAAACTTTCACTGTTGGAGCATTTACAACTTCTGGAGGCAAGTGGTTCCACTGATTAACTGTTCTCACTATCAGGAAATTTCTCCTTAGTTCCAGGTTGCTTCTTTCCTTGATTAATTTCCACCCATTGCTTCTTGTCATGTTTTCAGGTGCTTTGGAGAATAATTTGGCTCCCTCTTCTTTGTGGCAGCCCCTGAGATATTGTAACACTGCTATCCTGTCACGCTTAGTCCTTCTTTTCATTAAACTAGACCTACCCAATTCTTGCAATCATTCTTTATATGTTTTAGTCTCCAGTCCCCTAATCGTCTTTGTTGCTCTTGTCTGCACTTTTTCTAGAGTCTCAACGTCTTTTTTTACATCGTGGCGACCAAAATGTCGAAGGGCAAAGGCATATCCTCCCTGCTCCTAAGTTCCACGTTTAATTTTTTTTTCCCCCATTGCAAAATAGCTGGGCTGATCTGTCTTTGTCAGCCGAAGGTTAATATATAGTGACAAAAGGCAAGGAAGTGCAGTGAGGGAGAAAGGATGGAGTCGTTGATTTGTTAGCTGGCGGGAACGGGTGTCCTTTTTCCGCACAAAAACAGAAAAGAAGGGGGAGGAGACGGGCAAGAAATGAAATTGGCCTCTCATGGGCTCAGGATGTGGAGAGGAACCCTATCATGGAGTCCTCGGAAAAAACTGCATCCAAGTTTTCATCCTACTTCTTGGTTGTGAGAATCAAGCATCTAAGTCAGTGATGGTTAACCTTTTTGGTGCCGAGTGCCCAAAATGCACACGCCTGTGCCTGAACCCCCAAAATGCAGTGTGAGCCTCCGCACATGCACCCCACCCCTGGGCATGTGCGCAAGCCGCCCACACCCCGTTTTAATAATAATAGTAATAATAATAATAATAATAATAATAATAATAATAATAATAATAATAATAATAATAATTTTATTTATATACCACCCATTCTCCCGAAGGACTCAGGGCGGTGTACAGCCAGAATTAAAATACAAATATACAATATCCTAGTTAAAATTAATTACAATCATTAAATAGTTTTGGCCAAATTTTAAAACCCAAAATTAAAACCCAATTTAAAATCATTCAATTTGACAGCCCCGCCTGTCGGAACAGTAGGCTCTTGAGGGCACAGCGAAAAACCCGGAGGTCAGAGATGTTACGAATATCCGGAAGCCACTTTTGGCTTCCAGGTTGATGCAGGAGGCTTTCCAGGCCTCCTGGGGGGGGTGCGTGAGGTTCCTCGTGCCCCGTTTTGGGCCTGGAAAGCCTCCTGCACCCCCACACATGCACCCCACACACACATGCGTCCCCCCCCACGCATTCTCACGCACATCCCCACATGCACCCTACCCCTGCGCAGTGGAGCTGGGCTGGAGTGACAGCTGGCATGCCCGCAGATAGGGCTCTCATAGGTTCGCCATCATGGATCTAAGCTTAAACCAGCCTCTTCAAATCTATGATTGTAGGTCATTAGTCTTTAAACATCTGCATCAGTGGTGGGTTGCCCCTGGTTTGGATCATTTCACAAGAACTGGTAGTAAAACCGGCGGGAGGCTCCGCCCACTGACCCCGACGTCATCAGGAAGCTTCTGCACATGTGCAGAAGCGCGCGCGCGGCCCTGTTGCAAACCGGTAGTAAAGGTAAGTAGAGCCCACCCCTGAACTGCATGTATCTCCACTGATGGGTGTAGCTTAAAGCATCCAAAGAAACAACAGCTAAGCTTTCCATCTGTAGGAGAAGAGCAGGAAAAGCTGGTGGTCAGAGTTAAGGGGGTCATAAGCTTAGAATCGTTACGTTCCCACAAATGGTCTAAATCCAACCCCTCTTGAATTCTGTTGATTCTTATCTGGTGTCAAGACAAGAGACAAGACAAGTTTTATTGTCACTTTTTTCTGTGAACCCACTAGGACATATTGAAAGAAAATAAATATACATCCATACACATACATGGTCACACGTATACATCAGTGGTGGGTTTCCAATATTCTTACCACTGGTTCACCCCACGCACACCTTCCGCACATGTGCCCAGCTTTCCACGCATGCGCTTTGCTCGCTCGTGTACCTTCTGCCTCGAAAAGGTGCCTAAATAGGACGTCATAGAGACGGGGTGCGTGGGTGGGCCCACTTACGATCTCCGCTACTGGTTCGCCAGAACTGGTACGAACCGGCTGAATACCACCTCTAGTATACAAACAGGTAGTCTTCGATTTATGGCCACAATTGAGCCTAAAATTTATGTTGTTAAGTGAGACGTTTATTAAGTGGGTTCTTTAGGATCTTTCTTGCCCTGGTTTTTAAGTGAATCACTGCAGTTGGTAAATTAGTACCACGGTTAAGTTAAGTGAATCCGGTTTTCCCATTGACTTGGCTGGTCAGAAGGTCGCAAAAAGGGATCACTTTTTGCAGATGCTGCAACGGTCATAAGTATGAACCAGTCCTGCCAAGCCCTTGAATTTTGATCATATGATCATGGGCCTGCTACCAAGGTCGTAAGTGTGAAAAACAGTTATAAATCGTTGTCAGCACTTCAACCTGCATTTACTCTAGTGCTGACATAAGAAGGAGAAGAGAGGGCAGCTGGCAAGAGGACGCTTGACTTCTCACCTACTTATTTTCCCTGGAGATAATGTTTCTGAGGAGATGAGATGGGAGGGGGGACATTCCTGGGAGCTGAAGTGGGAGATATGGGGAGAGTGATTTGGGAAGAGGGCCAATGAGACGCAGAGAATTGGGGAATGGAAAGGGGAAGGTTTTGGGGTCAGGAAGTCAGTGTTGGCTACGCCACGATCGGGGACAGGTTGTCGTGCTTAATAAAATGAAAGATTTCTTCAAAGACTATTTGTTTGGAAATGCAATTTATTTTAATTGAGACGACATTGAAACCTGACAGCCGTTGTAACTTTGATCAGTCACTGAATGAACTGTTGTAAGTCGAGGACTACCTGTATCGCCTGTATGGGTTGTTTCTTGTTTTTTGCCCACCTGGCCCCTTTTCCTTCTCTTCCCCGCCTCTTCGTTTACCTCCCGTTCTGAGCGCCAGGATGGGACTTCTGCAAAGCAATGCTGTCCTCCCTTGGGAATGCTCATTATTCTACTACTGCTAGCTCCAGATTGTGTTTGGTGACCCCATCTGGACGCCGGTACCCCATTGAAAAGAGGTGGAATTATGGATGAGAGAAGCAGCAAAGGAGGATCAGAGCTCTCTCTCTGTGGACTCCAATGGGGGATATAATTTATTCCCTTGCCCTTCTTGATTCTAATTCTCCATGCCTGGCTCCAATTGTCCTAAAAAAAAAAAAAAACAGGATTAGCAATAGCAATAGCTCTTAGGTTTATATACTGTCCCATAGCACTTTACAATATCTCTGGGTAGTTTACAATGTAAGCATTACTTGCGTATCGCCCCCAGCAATGTGGGTCCTCATTTTACCGACCTCGGAAGGACAAAAGGCTGAATCAATCTGGAGCCGGTCAGGATCAAACTCCTGACTGTGGGCAGAGTTTGCCTGCAATGCAGATAGCCCTCGACCTCTGACCCCAATTGAGCCCAAAATTTATCTTGTTAAGTGAGGCATTTATTAGGTGAATTTTGCCCCATTTTTACGACTTTTTTCGTGGACATTATCACTTAGGGGTGTACTCACTTTTGTTGCCAGCAGTTTAGACATTAAGGACTGTATGTGTGTGTTGTGTTATTTTGAGGGGACAGCACATTTACACTGTTATACAAGCTGTATCCTCACTACTTTACATTGCGGCCAAGTGTCATTTCTTTAGTGTTGTCACATGAAAAGATATACTTAAATATTTACAAAATGTGAGGGGGTGTACTCTCTTTCTGTGACATGCTGTATATTAAAGAAAAATATATATAAAAATATATATAAAAAACCACTCTAGTCCAGGGGATCCCCAACCCAGGGGTGAAATGCTCCCGGTTCGGACCGGTTCGGATGGACCGCTAGTGATGGCAGCCGGTGGTTCAGAGAACTGGTAGCGATGGAGGCTCGAGGCTCCGCCCACCCACCTGGTCGTCGTTACTTCCTGGTTTTAACCAGGAAGTAACCTGTTTTTTACCCTCTGTGCATGCGAAGAAGGGCTTACGCATGTGCAGAGAGTCCACGTGCACGCATGCACTTCCAAACCAGTTGGGAAGGTAAATAGATTTCACCCCTGCCCCAATCTCTGGGGTGTGACCCCACTACTTGGTCATGAACTGCTTGGAACTGGGCCGCGGTAGTGATGGATGAATATGCATGCATCCCTACTCGCGCAAGCAGCGGGCAAGTGCATGTGTGCACCAGGGGTGGGTTCTAAAATTTTTTACTACCGGTTCTGTGGGCGTGGCTTATTTTGTGGGCGTGGCTTGATGGTCATGTGACAATTCTTTAGGATTTAGCAGAGGTACTGGTCTACCAGGCTTTTAACTGCTTGCAGAGCTGTACCAGTCTACTCATTTGTTTTTGGAGGCACCGGTCTACCCATTTGTTTTTTGAGCTCACTGGTCTATCACCACACTGCCTTTTAACACTGATCAGCCGTAGGGCGGCCCTTTGAAGTTTTTTTCCTTCTAGCCGATCAGCTGGGACTCGGGAGGCAGTGAATAGATTGGGGGCAGGCCAAATAAAAGGTAAGAATAACGTGGGGGGGGCAGCTCCCAAACAAAGAGAGCTGGTTCGGTGACGTCATATCATCACCGCTACCGGCTCGGACGAACCGGGCCAAACTGGGAGGAACTCACCACTGGCGTGCACGCTCCATTTGCACGAGCGGCATGGTTGCTGCTTGCACAAATTGAGCTGCCCGTGTGTGCACATCCACTTGCTGGCTGCTTGTGCCAAATGATTCCCTTCTCCCCTTCCCCACCAGTCCGCAAAGCCACAAAGGTTGTAAAACTCCACTCTAGGCCTCTTGAACCCTTTCTTTACCTGTAACATTGCCACCTCTCCTTGATCTGCTAACACCTGGCAGCGGCCCGAAGCTCAGGTGATCACTCTGAAGGACCATTCATTTATTCATTCATTCACAGCAACCATTCATTTAGTGACCATTCAAAGGTACAAAAACACTGGAAAAAAAGTGACTTGTGACCATTTTTCACACCTGTGACCATTGCAGCATCGCCGTGGTCACGTGATCTAATTTTGGACTCTTGGCAACTGGCATGTACTTACGACGGCTGCAGTATCTCAGGGACACATGATCCCCTTTTCTGATCTTCTGACAATGGGGAGATCAGAACCATTTTACTCACTTAACAATTGCAGTGATTCCCGTAACAACCATGCCAAGAAAGGTCGTAAAAGGAGGCAAACTTACTCAACACCTATCTCACTTAGCAACAGACGTTTTGGGCTTAATGATGGCCGTACGTCAAGGATCACCTGTATTCAGAATCGGGGCTATCGGCGGGAACTTCTGGAGCTCAGAAATTCCCGTCCGTGTCGCCGCGATGTATTGCTTCGGAGAGTGGGATAGGGCTGTTGTAAATCAGAGGCCAGGCATTTGCTCTGTTCCAAGATGTCTCTCCCGCTCTTGCAGAGAGCTTTATTTTTTATACAGTTTTTACAGGCAGACAAAAAGGCAGGCAAGCAACAGTGTTCTAATTGGACAATCCTCCTCCCTCTTCCCCCACTCAGTAGAAGGCCAGATAACACAGACCAGAGCAAGAATGAGATCATACAGGAAGAAGATACAATGACACCAGAAACGGAAGCAGTGTGCTGCATTCGGCCCGACGTCATTCTTCAATCCCTACATGGGGCGGCATATATAAATGTAATAAATAGTGATCATTGGTAGCAGCATCCTACCATTTGTCTGAAAAAGTACAGGGTATAGGGCTGTGATGGTCAACCTATGGCACGCAGCGCCTTCTCTGTGGGCACATGAGCCGTCACCCCGGCTCAGCTCCGCCATGTATGCACGTGCACCTCCCGCCGGCCAGCTGGTCTTTGGGTCTCTGCTGCACGTTCATCGGGGGGCATGCACGCATATTGCGGAGGGGCAGGGTGCATGTGCAGGGCCGCATGTGCATGCGGGGTTGGATGTGGGGGGGTGCATGCAGGGGGCGCCCATGCACAGAAGGCTGGGGGCATGCGGAAGGCATGTGCGCATATGCGTGGGGCAGGATGCATGCATGGGGACCGCGCATGCATTGCATTTTGGGGGTTCAGGCATACGTTCTTTGGGCACTCGGTCCGGAAAAGGTTAGCCATCACTGGTATAAGGGTCTCCTGCTTGAGCAATAGGTTGGACTAGCAGACCTCTAAAGTCCCTTCCAACTCTGTTATGAACACCTGCAATTTTCTTGATAGCTCAGTGAGAAATGGTTGCTCGGAACGTAGAGCCAAAAGATTTAGAAATATAAAGACTCTCTCGCCCTCCTGGTTAATAATACATTTTCACCTCTTATTAAAACATGCAAAATTATTCTTGCCTTCAAGCCCTTCTCAGATCTGGTCTCCCCAGACTGAATTCATCTGAAGGGACATTACCATGCCTTTCTTTGGATAACGCAAATGGATGCTATTGAGCATGGAAGCCCATCTGCCTCGCGGCCCCTTCCGTCTGTCCCTTGCAAAAGGAGAAAATATTTGCATGGCAATTTCCCAAAGGAGAGGCCTCCGCCTGGCGTAACCCTCATTGTGTACCTGTTAGGCAGGAAAAATAATCAGACGTATTAATCAGGTGTATAATCCTTTCACAGTTTTAAGGTTTTGCATGTTCGGTCTGCAGATGGATTGGCTTGGTGGTCGTTTCTTAGATTCCCTAGAGCATATCTCTGCAACGTGGTTATGCAAAATGGAGCAAGCTGGCCCTTTTTCCATTGTAGAGTGTCCATATTTATTTATTGATTGGTTGATTGATTGATTGATTGATTGATTGATTCAATTTATATGCCGCCCTTCTCCGGAGACTCAGGGCGGCTTACAATGCATTAAGCAATAGCCTTCATACTTTCGTATATACCTGCTTAGTAGGGCTTTCGGCCCCCCTAAGCGGTGTTCTTTTTTTATACAAAGTCAGCTTATTGCCCCCACAAACCGGGTCCTCATTTTACCTACCTTTGAAAGGATGGAAGGCTGAGTCAACCTTGAGCCTGGTGAGATTTGAACTTGCAATAATTGCAGGCAGCTGGTGTTATCTTAACAGTGCTTTAGTCTGCTGCGCCACCAAGGCTCTAATCAAGGCCACTCCATATCAGGGGTAGGTTCTACTTACCTTTACTACCGGTTCGCGACGGGGCCATGCGCATGCGCAGAAGCGTTCTGATGACGCCGGGGTCGATGGGCGGAGCCTCCTGCCGGTTTTACTACTGGTTCTATAGAACCGGTGCGAACCGGGGGCAACCCACCACTGGTCCATATGTTGGAGCCAGTTTGGTCTGGTGGTTAAGGTTAGAAAGCAGGGGACCATGAGCTCAAGTCCTGCCTTAGTCATGAAAGCCAACTAGGTGACTTTGGGCCAATCACCAGGAATTGTCTGTGAAGAGCTGAAGAAGCTTCTTGGATAAGAAGCAAAACGTCTTCAGAGAAAAACAAGAAAGTCGAGTTGCCTCTTGAAAAAGGCACCTTTGGATCAGCAGGAAATAATAAATTCTAATCCTACTTTAGGCATGGAAGCTGGCTAGTTGAATTTGGGCCAATCACTAGGAGACCATGGGTTCTAGTCCCGCTTTAGGCATGAAAGCTGACTCGTTGACTTTGGGCCAATCATCAGGAGACTGTGAGTTCTAGTACTGTCTCAGGCCTGAAAGCCAGCTGGGTGACTTCGGGCCAATCACCAGGAGACTGTGAATTCTAGTCCCACCTTTAGGCATGAAAGCTGGTTGGGTGGCTTTGGGCCAATCACCAGGAGACTGTGAATTCTAGTCCCACCTTAGGCATTAAACCCGGGTGAGGGACTTTGGGCCAATCACCAGGAGACTGTGACTTCTAGTCCCACCTTTAGGCATGAAAGCTGGTTGGGTGACTTTGGGCCAATCACCAGGAGACTGTGAATTCTAGTCCCACCTTTAGGCATGAAAACTGGTTGGGTGGCTTTGGGCCAATATCCAGGAGATTGTGAATTCTAGTCCCACCTTTAGGCATGAAAACTGGTTGGGTGACTTTGGGCCAATCACCAGGAGACTGTGACTTCTAGTCCCACCTTTAGGCACGAAAGCTGGTTGGGTGACTTTGGGCCAATCACCAGGAGACTGTGACTTCTAGTTCCACCTTTAGGCATGAAAACTGGTTGGGTGACTTTGGGCCAATCACCAAGAGACTGTGAATTCTAGTCCCACC